>NC_068946.1:7215403-7516045 GCF_026419915.1 Harpia harpyja
GGCGCCTACATTTTCTGGAAATCTGCTAGAACTAGAGACGGAGCTTTGTACGTTCATCTGCCATTTTGGATGCTTATCTGACTGCTCCACACCTTGTGTTTTGGTAATTGCTACTCAATATTTCATCTTAAATTGATGATGCATAAGCTAAATATTTTCTGAATAGGAACTGTTGCTGTAAGAGATCCTTTGAATATACAAGGTACAGTGTTAATGAGCTGTGCATTACCTGCAGCATTGCTGTTTTTCCCAATGCTGAGAGCCTAGGGGAGATAAGACTTTGAATAGTGATGGACTTGCTTCCTGAGGTGTCGTAAGCTCTCAAATTTGCCCAAGGTTTTGGGTTTTAAAGACATAAGAGAGAATAGACCTTCTACAGCCACCCATTTTAGTCTTCAGCCAGTAAAAAAACCTGATTGACTTGGCTTTGTTCAGGGATGCTGTGTGCTAGGTTTGCAGCATCCCAGGTCTCAGAGCAGTTCCTCTTCTATTTCCTGTAGTAATTATTCCTCCTTGATATCTCAGGACACAGCCCCCAAAACTTTTTTTATGCACTTTTAAACTTGCAGCATTCAAGTGGGCACAAAGTAATGGAAGAAATGAGTTCATTTACCCCTTGTTTCCAATTAGGTTTGCATACGAAGCAGCATGAGCATTGAGTCAGCTCCACACTGAAGAGCGATACTCTACTGGGTCAATGATTGCCAGTTAACTGGCCCCAAGATACCCTCTAAGGCTAATAACAGTCTCTAAGTAATAGCATGGATCGGTCTGCCAGCTCAAAAGCTATTTATTGTCAGAAACTGTGGCATTACAGCATGCTTTCAGATGCATCTCCTCTCCGTACTGTCTTCTAGACACAGTGAAGTGTGAGCTTACTCAAACTGATATTAATATTTAACTTTTAATGGGCTAATTAAACTGACCAGTGCAAAACCTCAGAGGTCAAGTGTAGTTTCGGCTGGTATCAGTTAATTCTATTTTTCAGTAGGACTCTGTCAAAATGCTGAGAAAGTGTTTTCTTGGTCTCAGAATCACTCTATTCACTTTAGTGTTTCATGTATTTAAACTTCTGCTCAGTACAAATGCACCGCTATGATAATAAGTACCTCATTTCCCAAAATTTTCCAAGGGATACAAAGCTTATTTAAGTTTTTAAACACATAGAGTAATATGCAAACATGTAATTAAGATCCTAATCAAATACGTACAATTATTTTATTTTGCAAGCTTGGAGTTTTAATAGAATTAAAAATGCAAGTGAATTCAAGACCAAGGTAACATAATCCCCCTCTGCGGTTCTGCTGATTGGAATTTTAAATTCCACGCAAGAATATATGAATATAAGTCTCTTTTGCAAAGTGCTGTGATGCCAAAACATGCCATGTGTAATGAGGTGCTCATCAGATTTGGCTGTATAGTTTGTGCCCTTAATTTATTGGGCAATGAGAATCTTAATATGTATTTCATATGTCTCCAAAGGTTTTAGTTGGCTGCCAGCCTGAAAAATACCAATATTGTAAGGATTAAACAAACAAACAAAAAACCAAATAATCTAACAGAGAGACTAAATCAATACAAAAGAAATGTTTGGGTTGCGTAGACTCATTGGACAAGGCAGAGAAGCACAGCTCTGGAGAAATCAATGTGCCAAAGGCACGCTGGAGCAGGATGGGCATTTGGAAACACCTTTTTCATCTCAGCTGCGGTTCTGCAAGGCTCGAAAGAACGAATGGACAGTCTGCAGCAGTGAGGCGGGCGTGCGAGTTTTGGCGATAGGGCAACTGTCTGACCCTCTCTTTTCTGGTGTTTTGCCAACTTGTTAACGTTTTTCTGCCCTGAGAAGAGACTGTCTCAGCGAAGTATGAGATTTGCTTTCACACCAGGTGAATTAATGCTATATGGTTGTAATTATGCGGATATAGAAAAATTCGGAAGACAGTAAAATGTCTTGAGAAGGAAGGGAGCTGAAAATGTCATGGAGAACATGACCTACATAATTTAACACAGACATCCACAAGATGGGCCAGAAATGGGGTTTGGGTACAAATCTGTAGCTAACAGCCCTATAATTGACTCATGGAACTATCATCTGTACAATTAGCTCCTTTCCGCTGATGTTGGACATGCATTTCTTTGATCTGTACAGTGTTTGTAATTTCAAATCTATAGTTTTTAACTGAAAATCTATGCGGCTGAAGAAGATCAAAGTTTCTTCAAGTAGGACACTGCCAGCGCACACAATATTTCTGTCTGATTTAAAATTTACAGGATCTTATACCCTGAAAGTGGCATGTTGCATGTCAGCTGGGAGCCAAATCAAAAGTTGAAGCTGTTTCAGTTTTCAGTGGGTCTGTATGGATTCTCGTAATTAGCTAATAACCTCTGTGAACGTGAAGATTTTGGAGATCTTCTGCTGACTGTGAGCTCCCTGGGGTTGGCTGCAAAGGTGTTGGTTTTTTTCTATGGGCTCGTAGAGCTGATCCCATTGGGGAAATCCCTGAGACTTGTAAGTCGGGCAAAGAAAAATGCATAATTATTTCCTATGATACATTTTCATGCATTGCACAGAGATACTGTTAGGTATGTAGCTCCGACTGTTTTCGTTTTGCATCTTTAACTCCTGTGCCTTTCAAAGATCCGTATTTCCATGAAAATTCATGGTGGGTGAAAAATTTCTAATCTCCCACCCAAACCGAGTAGCTGGAAAGGAGCAGACAATTAAGATGCACGATGCTTTGCTCTAAGTGACAGACCATAAATCACAGCCTGTGGAATATTTCATTTTAATGCACTGCCTAACCCTCATGCTGTGTGTATCGCACTGCAGCCGAGCCCCCACCACAGCTTAGAAATGAAGTCCCTCTTGGAGGGAAGCGAGGGAGGTCGCGCTGAAGCTATAAAAAGGTGTCAGGCCTTTGGTACGTTGTTTGCAAAAATAAAAGAAACAAGTTTCTTGGGCATCTGTTTGGTCTCACTTTTAGAGGAGGTATTTAGGAATTTAAAGTGGGTTTCTTTCTTGCTGCTCTTTAATAAATGTAATTTATGGCAGGAGACTGAGAAATGCTGTTAGCAGAAATGTTTGTGAGAAAAATTAACAGAAAGCATGACTTGGGACAAAGCTCAGAGCAACCTCACTAAATTTTGCAAGGAAAACATTAGCTCAACAATGTGCTTGGGCACTAAAAAATCCCTATAGTCAAGCAGCACGGTCAAGAAAAAACACCCTTCTGAGTAGAAATGGATGTTTATAGCCACACACAAGGCCAGATTCACAATTTCCACAAAAAATAACACAAGAATGTTGCAAAGCAGCAGCACAAAATTTCCCTAAACTTGAATCTTTCTCTGATTGCTCTTTACTTTTATCCTTAACATATGCTACCTAACCCACCATTAGGACAAAATAAATGGGGAGGGGGCTGTCTGGAGTAGGACATGTTGATTTCTCTGAATTTTGAGACAATTCACAGCTGAGTTTCACTGCTCCTCTTGTGGGGGTGATCCCTAGCTGAACCTGTCCTGAATGCGGGGGAGACTCCCCACAGGACCTGCTGGGCAATTTGGGTTGGGGGGGACCTGCCCTTGCTTTTTCTTTGACTCCATCCATAAATTGTTATGAAGCTGGTTGCTTCTTTGAGAAGATGCTCATCTCTGTGTGGATTCCTGTGGTTTCACCATCTCCTCTGAGCTCCAGCATTTTCTCTGTGCCTGAAGTATTCGCCAGAATTTGACGGTTTTGTTTCTTCTATTCCTGAGGGGTTGAGTGCCTACAAGGGGATAAATCAAAGAGAAGGGAAAAAAACACCCAACCCCCAAAACCCAACAATGTAGAAAGAAAGAAGTGACGTTGCCTGTGACTGTCAGTGCTTCTTACCTTCCAGTAAAGGAATTATTCGCAAATGGCAGGGAGATGGAGGAGACTTTTCCCCATCTATCACTCCAAAGGCCAGAGCATCCTCTGCAGAAAGGGAACCCGACAGGCTCTGACCTTCAGAGCAGCTTCAATCTACCACAGGCTCAGACATAAATATCTCCACAAGCACCAAGTGCTGCACAAATAATTTAAAGGAGAAACACATACTTTTGAGCTACTTTCCTTTGTGCTGGGGACAGCTTATGTAGTTAAACATGGGATGATTTAGTCCTATTGACTCCGGAATGATGGTGAACATTAGTGAACTGATCCCCAGACACCAAAGATTGTGATTCAAGAGAACAGTGGTGCAGACAGTTTACATGCATTAACTTAATATTTGCTCTGGATATATGTCCTGGTTTCAGCTGGGATAGAGTTAACTGTCTTCCTAGTAGCTGGTACAGTGCTATGTTTTGAGTTCAGTATGCGAAGAATGTTGATAACACTGATGTTTTCAGTTGTTGCTCAGTAGTGTTTAGACTAATGTCAAGGATTTTTCAGCTTCTCATGCCCAGCCAGCGAGAAAGCTGGAGGGGTACAAGAAGTTGGCACAGGACACAGCCAGGGCACCTGACCCAAACTGGCCAACGGTGTATTCCATACCATGTGACGTCCCATCCAGTTTAGGAACGGGGAAGTGGGGGGGGGCAGGGATTCACCGCTCGGGGACTGGCTGGGTGTCGGTCGGCGGGTGGTGAGCAATTGCACTGCGCATCATTTGTACATTCCAATCCTTTCATTATTGCTGTTGTCATTTTATTAGTGTTATCATTATCATTATTAGTTTCTTCTTTTCTGTTCTATTAAACCGTTCTTATCTCAACCCACGGGTTTTGCTTCTTTTCCCGATTTTCTCCCCCATCCCACTGAGTGGGGGGGAGTGAGTGAGCGGCTGCGTGGTGTTTAGTTGCTGGCTGGGGTTAAACCACGACAATATATTAATGTTATATACAGGGTGATGTACTTTTGCTAGTGAATCAGGTGTGTCAGCAGGTCTCAAGACCTGCGCTATCAAGCGTCCCAAATTCAGCTTGAGCCAGGGACCATCTGATAAACCCCTCCACAGCACCCTGTTCCCCGGCTGAATTTCTGGTAGAAACCTTGCCCTCGTGTTTGGAAAACAGCAATACAGTCTGGTGTGCTACCACTGAAGGTTTGCTGACCTTTAGTCTAAATGGGTCCTCTCCACTTCTCTTCTTTCAGCATGCAAAATTGTGTCCTGCCTTTCAGTTTCCTCCCAGAACTGGTGCTCAGTTCCACCTGCACTCATTTATTCATTGTTGTTGAACCTTATTGACCAAGGCATAAAGTTATAAAAAGGCACCTCCCGCCTTAAATAATTCATATGTGTGTGCGTGTGTGTATGCAACAGTCATTGTCACATACAGCATCCTACGTTTGGGACTTGGCAGATGAAGAGGGTCGTCCCTTGGCCTATCCAAATGTTAATTCAGAGCTGAATTTCTCTTTCCCCCTTCACCCCCCCCCAAGGTTGGCAGCCCTTTATTTAAAATGAAAATGCCTCTAATTCTCTTCCATTTCTTATGCATAAAAATGCGTTAATGATAAGGCAATTTTATGCTACTTGAGCTTGTTTGACCTTGAAAGGTGTAGGAGTTAGTTTGAGTTTTATTTGCCTGAAATTATAATATAATATTCCACACCTTACGACCCTGCTGCGCATTCTGGAAAATCGTAACCCACTGACTGAGAAATACTCAATCTCTGGGTTTACACCAGTTTAGCCGGGAGGAGAATTTCACCTATTGTGTTTTCCCATCCTAATACTGCTTGGGAGTGGTATGATTAGTTAAGCCATATGAGAATTGATGTATCTACAATGAAACCAATTTACTGAAAATACCAGAAATCGGTTATACTGAGTATAAAAGCAATCTGATTTTGGCTAAGCCCATTGTAGTCTTCTTATGAATTCATGACTCCTCCTGCTTTATTTTTTCCCCTCATTTGAGGCAGCTTCAGGAGATGTAGTTGGAAGCAGAAGGAAGCCACATTCTCAGATTTCCAGCCAAAAGGGTGCCCCTCTCCTTTTTCATCTCATGTTTATTATTTTACTCCATCAAAGAAAAAACGTCAGATACTTCTGTTACAGGAAAAGCAATGTGTAGGAGTAACCAAAGGAAAGCAGGCTGGAGGCTTTTTCAAGAAAGGAGAAATCTCATTGTTCGCTCCTTATCAACAGAAAGCAATGGCCACATTAAATGAAGCTGGGTTAACCGAATAATTAATTCCTCTGTCTGAAACTCTGTGTCATCTCTGCATGTGATTAAGGGAGGGCAGGGATGAAAGGGTTTGTCTCTTGAGCTGCTTCTCTGTTGTTTCTTAAGGTTATTGTGACAACATCCTCCTCCTGTGTATGCTCAGGGCTGTTGTAAAGCTCTTCCAAAGCTTGCTTTCCATCAGGGACAGTCAGATGTGGGTTTTGGCACATCTGTGCTTCATGCGAAGCCAAAAAAAGCCCCTTGCCCATCAGGCAGGTGTCAGACTCATGGGTCTGAACTAAGTTGCGTGGATGGGATGATGTTTTTCCTCTTTGTTTCCCTTTCAAAGTCAAGAAGAACTACCTTGGCCCGGGAACTGAGCAGGGAGGGAGTGGATGCTCATGTGCTTTTGTAGTCTTCCTTTGCCGAGCACTGGCCAAAAGCAGGGTTTGCCAGCAGGCAAGGAGATTTCAGTGCAGGAGCAGAGCAGTGGTTTTTCTTGTTTGGTATTATGCATCTATGGATAATGGGGTATTATCCATATGGGATGGCCAAACCCATGTGCATTAGAGGAAGAAGCAGTATGGTCTATCTGCGTGTTGTATAAAAGCTTTAGTCATTTTTTTTCATGAATGACCTCATTTGAATATTCTTTTCTTTTTCTTATGATAATTTAGACTATGGAAATAACTGGCATAATGAGCAACTGCACTTCTGATTTGTATTCTTACCTTTTGTTTCCAAAGTCTTGGGTACCTCAAAGTTGTACAGGACAGGGCATGCCCCCAGGAGCACACCTGCTAAGTGAGGAGTGTTTGGTTTTATTATAATCAGCATTATTCCTACAAATGCCCCTGTTCCAACCTGCCCACACCTTTCTCCCCCAAATAAAAACAAACCACACCATGGTTTATGGTACATTTCCCAGCTTAACTGCTGTGTCCAAATTGCACTGCCCATTACATGCTAAGCACACACAGACTTTGCAAAATGGGGATCACTAATCTTTGCTTTTCCTAGTTTTCCTCAAACCATTTTAAGACCTCATATGAGGTCAGTGAGAGCTGTGAACTCTTCAAATTACGTTCTGAATAACTTCACATTGCCCTTGTATTCATCTGCACTAATCAGTCTCTCCCCTGTTATCACTGGATGAGTCACTCACTGCTTCCCCACTTCACTTTCAGAGTTTGCCTAGCACGGTCGATTATGACCCAGTTTGGGTAATTTGTCCTCATAATGATTCATTTATCACTATCCAGAACCCACTTCAGCAAAACACTTAAATGTGCTTTAAAATGCTGTACTTGTGAAGAATTAAAATAAGCACTTGCTTGAATGGTCTGGAGGTGGGGAAAGTTGTGTGCTAATCATACTTTTCGCTTGCTAATGTTACTGACAAATGTTCCCACCTTACAGCATTTTGCAAAAAGTAACAATTGGAGGTAAATAAATTCGATAAGCAGAATCAAATAACAGCAGCGTGTCATTCCTGATTAGATCTGATATTGTGCTAACATCTATCTTCCAGAAACTCTGTTGCATTGACGCAAGTCTTTCCAGCTGGAATCCGGCTCTAAATTATAAAACTGTCCAAGCCACACAAAATGATCTATTTCAATTCAAAGATCATTAATTTGCTAGAGAATGACAGAGGGAACCATGGCATT
This sequence comes from Harpia harpyja, assembly GCF_026419915.1. Taxonomy (NCBI): domain Eukaryota; kingdom Metazoa; phylum Chordata; class Aves; order Accipitriformes; family Accipitridae; genus Harpia; species Harpia harpyja. Next base: position 7,223,215 of record NC_068946.1, read on the forward strand.
TGGTGGATAGCTTTAAGCACTCTTTATTTATTTGTTTCTTTTGCAACCAAATGCAGAAGAAATATTAAGTAGAATTGCTTCAATCTGAATGCTGCTCCACATGGGGACAGTGCTGCAGCCAGTACAGTTGTGTTTTTTGTATGTATACACACACACACACACATATATATATATATATATATAAAAGCCTTCACCAGCTGAGTTGTGACAGTGAAAAATTCTACCCAGGTCCAAGCAAAGTTCTTATGTTATTCCTAAAAATCTCCTATACATTTTTATTTAAGCCACACTGGGAATTGAATCTTGACTAAATAGGTCGGGGAAAGTTTTAATGTGTTAACAAGTTGACTCTTCATACCAGTAAATACTTTGTATAATTTGCATTTGTGAGAAAATTTTCCTATTAAAACTGCAGCACAGCGTGAGCTGTGGTATGGTGTATAGTTTCAGGACAAGACTTTTACACCTTATTAGCACTGCAGGAAGGGGCAAATCCTTTAAAGAGCATTAAGGAAAAAAAAAAAAGTCATTAAAAACATATTTGTCAGCTTCCAGAGATGCTAATGAACAGAAACATAATGACATATTAACAGCTTAAGATCCTCTCCTTTTCCAGGGAAAACTTCAGCCTCACATACTTCTTTCATCTTGGTATGGAAATGCACGCTAATGAAGGCTCTTTTCAGGACAGGAGTTATCTGAGGGTTTAAGATGTGGCAAAAAAAGCCTTATGTGTATAGCTGCTCCTTTATTTCCTTTAACATATAAATAAAAGCCATTAGAAAGAGCAACAAGAGGAGGCTGTGGAAAAAGGCAAAAAATTGAGGTCTTACACATAAATGTTATTTTTTGGTGGCAGTGGGAGCGCTGTGACATGTCACACGAGGAGGAAAAACTGCGAGAAGGTCCCTGATATTTTCCTTGCTGCAAACATTTCTAAGGCTGAGGAGCAATTCTGGGGGGAGGGAGGTTGCTTTTGCTTTTCATTAGCCTAATCTCGTCCGAGTTTAATAGCAAAAACATGATAAACCTCATGTTCTTTTCATTAAAGAAACCTGTATCTATTCTCCTCTAGTTCAGTGCGTGCTATCTGCTGGCATTATTAAAGAGTTTATCATTTTGACTCCTCATGCAAATCACAAAGAGGTTAGAAGGATTTGATCCACAGCTGAAGAACTTATTAGGTAAATCCAGTGGACCCGTGCACCGTAATTGGCACCTAAATATGCTTTAGACAGATGGTGCTGTAGATTGTGCAAGCAAATTACTTCTTGGCCACAGCTACTTCTCTTCTGTGTATTATTTCATTGATTTAAATCTATCCTTTATTCTTGTCTGGATACCAATGGAAGTATTTTAAAGTGTAATTTTAAGCTATTTACTTCTAAAGGTATTAATACAGTAAAATGAATCAAAATCACAGTAGTCATAAATTTATAAGGTGTTTTTGTTTGTCTCAGTATAAAAGCAGTATCTGTTTGTAACTCAGTCTGAGAACTCTATCTGATACAGGTTTTCCATTTGTATCAGAGGAAGAGCAAGGGCTGACTGCTGAAAATTTATGCAAATAGACGATCTAAAATGAACTGACCTTTTCAAGCGAGCGAACATCCCAGTGCACTGATACAGCCTATAAATGTACTTATCTTGCCTTTTTCTCAGGTTGACTTCATAATCTCTGATGATAACTCAATGATCATCTGAAAAAGGGCCCTTTTAATGAGAAACGTAAAGAATATGTGTAGTCTGAATAGACTATGAAAATGTAATGTTTAAAACAGTGCATACGGATAACCTGGGTGTGTTTGTGCTCTGTGTGCAAGCGCAGTATCGCCAGCTCCACACATTCAAACATTATAGAATCATACAATCCTAGAATCATTTCGGTTGGAAAGGACCTTCAAGATCATCGAGTCCAACCATTAACCATGCCCCCTAAACCATGCCCTGGAGTTGTGATGGTTCAAACAGTATTCGTCTCCCACCTCTCTGAGAGTGTCTTAAAATCATCTTTGAAATGTGTTTAAAATACACACTTTGATTCTCGCTATGGCATTTTCAGTCTGCCCTCGGCTGCATTTAAGATGCAGCTTTCCAAAACCGAAGCGGAGCTGTTCAAACCATTGCATGTTTCCAAGAGATGGGCTCTGAGAAAATAAAGAGCTACTTAGGGGTGAAATAAAGTCACAGTTGCTGTCAGCTACAATCACAATAGAAATATTGCAAATAGTGGTTAAAAAGGAAGGGGAGGAGCCTCCTGGCCACCTTGTCTGGTCTCGCTGTTGTTCGGTCTGCTGTGCCACCAGTAAATCAGGAGCAACGCCACTGAAATGAGTCAATGGAGCCCCACAAATACAAAGCACTTTGCAAGGGGAAAATCAAACTGCTATAATATGTGAATCACTTCTTGCCCTCTGATTCTCTCTCTGTGGTTTTTTGTTGTGTTTTATGAGCTGCTTTTCAGTTGCCTTCTTGGCCAAAGCAATCCTCTCGCAGAATTGCAAGAACAATTTCTACAGCTGAGGCTTTTGTAGAGACCCACCACAGCAGCTCACCATAACCTAATTGCGAGCCAGCTGCAAGTCCAACATCTCTAAGAGGTCCAAAGAGTTCTCCCCAAAATGCAAGTAATTTCTGGTCTTTGCTTTTCAATGGCTACCTTTTATTTTCCCCTTTGTCAGACTGAACAGAACACATGCTTTAGCTCAGGCTATCAATAAGCGTCTGAAGATTTTCCTAGCTCAGGATTTACTCACAGAGGAATTTGGAGTTAATGGACCTGTATGCGATGCTGTTGCTAAGAAACCCTGGCTTGCCTCTGTAATGTCCTTTTGCAGTTTGGCAAGTGCCTCCCTGATGGAAACACTTGTGTTTCAGCCTCTCCGACTTGTCCAGAGGAGGGTGTGCTTTGCTCGCAGCTTGCCCAGCTCAGCCCCGCAGTGCCCACAACAAAATGAAATGGGAAGCCAACGTCCCCTATTTTCCAACCATGTTACCTCTTGGTTTCCAAAGTCACGAAACTCCTGCCTGCCCTTTGCACGTGCCTGCAGCCAATGATGTATTTACTGTCTGGGATTTGCTGTGCTGCAGCTTTTCACGGTGGTGAGCATATTGCCGGTCTTGCACGTCTTGTAGCTAGGAGATGTCGTAACCCGGCTAGAGACAGAAGGACAATTTAAAAGCATAACCCATCCGTTTTACACTGGTAATACACAGTTTTCTTGTTACCATGGCAAATCTGGAAAGAAGAGCAGGGAGCGCCGTTCAGGTGAGGGAACACTGCCTCGGTGGGGAAGCAGAAAATAGGGTTGGGGTCGGTTTCTTTTTAACGGGGTGCAGAAATCCATGGGAATGAAACAGGAGGCCTGTGCTGCAGGAGTTTCCTTGAGCCGCCACTGTCTGTTGGTCTGAGATTTGTATGGGAGAGCCCGGGAAACCTGGACTGAGTCCTTACAGGCTTCATAAGACTTCATTTGAAGGGATGGGTTTGGTCCCAGTCTCTGCTCTGAGTGTGCTGTTTGACACCGGGCACGCAACGCAGTTCCTCTGGCTCTCCCTTTCCCTCCGTGATTTCTGATATGTGGGTGGAAGGGAAATGCTGGAAGCTGGAGGAGAAGAGGGGTTTTCAAAAGACCACGTGTCCTTTTTATGCTGGGGTTCCCCAGCACTTTTCCCTTCCCCAAGCAGGCAGAGCAGCCCCTCAGGTACCTGGAGCCCAGCGCTTCGCCCAGCCATTGCTGACTCAACCCTGGTCAGGTTGGCCTTCTGTGAGCCTGAAATCACTGCGAGACGTTGAGAAAAAGCAATGCAGAGGGAAGACATGTCATTCTGCATTACACTGGCATAGATAAGGATGAAGTCTACTAAAGACCTTGAAGTTACTCTGGTGAGAGTAGAGGTGGCCTCTATGCAGCTGGAGCTATTCGGGAGGTTGTTTCTTATTTGCACAAGTCCAAGCATATAATATTTTGTGTTGCTATTGAACTCTAGCAGGTCTGGTGCTGATCTCACCCTGACTTTGTAAGAAATAAAGAAACCTCTTGCACTGTGCGGTCTTAGCTCACCCGCTGCATCTTCTAAGAACCCCCTAAATATGACACCAAAATTAGTTTATGGAGCTGTATTATAATTTTCCTCTCTTTTTGTCTTTTTGGTCGTAATTAACAGGGACACTTTCTGTCAATCAAGCGTCAAAATGAAATGCTTTCCCTTCATCCGCCAAAACGCTTGTGCCGAAGAGAATGGTTGTTCCCTTAGGCAGCTGCCAGGGGAGAACAGAGTGATGGGCTGGGTTATTAACAGGGCGAATTAACTTTTAATGTTAATGTTGTTGTTTAAGCATGTTTGGGAGCCTCAGGAAGATGAAAGGCTCTCAGAAGCTCTAAGTCATTCTCTCTGCCAGCTGAAAGAGACTCTCATGCAGGGAAAGGCAGTTGGAGCGAGAGCTGCCCAACGTCTGAAAAGTGAGACTGTAGGATGTGTCGATCAGCTCCAGGGGTTTTGCAGAGTAGATGGGCTATCAGGGCAGAGGGGTCATGGCAGCAAGTAAATGTGTCTCACTTTGAGGTGTCTCCCACCCATCGGGGGCTGGGCACCCAGAATCACTCCCCTCCTTGACCTGCACCTTCAGAGGTATTTAAACTCCATCCTCAAAAGCAAGTCAGATGCCAAAATGCCACAGTTGCTCCAAGACTCAGGAGCCAAAGAACCGTGGGCGTGTTTGAAAATGAAATGAGTCTCTGAGTCACTTCAAGGGTTTTGAACATTTTAATCAAAACCTTTTCTATTTACCTAATATTCTGTGTTCCGGTGGAGAGGAAGGCATTTTTATTTCTCTCCTGCTCTGCTGCTTTTCTGGTTTTACCTGCTTCACACGCTGCTGGGGTATTGCAATGATCTCATCTCTCCAAGTGCCTGGCTGCAGTCTGAGCTCCTCGCTTGGACTTGGCACAGGAACACGACTGATGGAAAATCCCAGTCCTTCCAAGCGTTGCTTGCAAAATTCTGCTTCCTCAGTTTCATACTGGTGACAGTTACTCCTCTTGTCCTTTATTAAAGTTTAATTTCATTGCCTCGCCAAACAATCTTGCTGCAAAGGCTACAGATGAAAGTGAGGAAAGGAGGTTAATGCAATATATGTTATCCCTGTCTGCAAGGATATTTGTTTTTTTCCTGCTTTCCAATTGCTGAAATAAATGCCACCAGCAAATGTTTACAAATGCAGCGCGAGTAATTTAGATATAAAATGTGAGGTCGGCCGTGAAGTCAAGGTTCAAAGCTAAATTACAAAACCTAGGAAAGTCAAAACAAAGAAGGCATTGTCTTCTGCAGTTAGGGTCATTTAGAAACAACTGATTTTCCCACTGGTCATCAACAAGAAAAATGCACTTAAACTCTTCCATCAGGCTTTACCACATGAAAAAAGTCAGGAGGTGCTCCCTCCCTACTGAAAATCCCATTGATTGCAACAGAGGTAAAAGCACCTTAGCAGGAGCATCTAGAAAACCTAATAAATAAAAAATAATGATTCCAACTGAGACAAACTTTTGAATACTATGTAATTAGTATTGAATGCTCTACTTGCTCTTTTTTGCTGGAGTTGTCATAAATTTGACAAATGATCATGCTCAGGTAGAACGAAAACAACATTACTGAAAAGAAATGGAAAGTGCCCATGAAATTCTGCTAAAATGCCATCCTGAACACATAGGAGGATATGCTTAAACATCATTAAGACTTGTGTGTTTTCTAAATGAAACCTCACAATTGACATGCCTTTCAAAATTATTTTTTTTTTCAGTGAAAGAAGCATTTCTGTAGGAAGGAAAAAACCCAACAAAACCAAGAACAGTTTGACACATTTCCTGCCATCCTTTTTTACCTCTGACTGTGTCAGGAACTATTCCAAAATTTCTTGTTAGGTAAGATGAGAAAAGGCATAGCAATTTGCCCGTGATCTGGGCAGCTGCTCCAGAGTCAGCCCTCATCTACTCTGAAGCACACGGGAGCTTCAGGTACCTTTATTTTGGCTGTGAAGCACGAGCCTCTTGTGAACCTAAAGCAAGACTTGGGTTATCGTACTTGTTGCAAAGGAGTGTAGAAAGAGCAGTTTCCTTCACTGCAGTTTGTATATGCCATTTATTAATTTTAAAGACAATGAAATTTATTATTTTTAAAGACACTGAAATCCCATTTTCTGGAAAGTTAAGTCTGTCAGTGTTTCTGACTGCTTGGGAAAAAGGCTGGTGCACTGTTATACTGAAGAAATAGAAACATGAAAGATTTTCTAAAACTGCTGCTTGAGTTACTTGCTCTTAGAGGGAAAGCTAAGTTTAAAGCTGTGGATACAGACATAGTTGATCACAGGATAATATTCTTTACAAAGAATGCTCTCTTGCTGCATTTTATAGACATAGTTAGCAGAAATAACAAGTTTAAATACTGGTCTGAAAAATCTGCTTTATTTTAGGAGGAGTTTTTTCAGTTCTGTGCCCATAAAAATAAATGACACACTGAAGAAGTGTCTTGAATGTGAAGCTTTTGCTCCAAAGATATAATCGTGTCGGGGTTATTAAATGCTGAATATAGTCTCATTTTAACTTCGATTGCATGAATATAGTTCTAGATGCCTATTTTTATTCCACATATATAGGGTTGGTGATATTGAATGTAATGACTTAACGGGTACAAGTCAGAATTGGGCAGTAATTGATACAGTAATGTCAAAATTGCATAAATTACAAATAAGCCAAAATATCCATGGCATTGTATATCCACAGATGACATTCTCCCATGAGCTGAATAGTTTAAATGAATAAAAAAAGGTCTGGATTTCTCAGTCTGCAAAATGAGGTAATACTACTTCTGCACATTGTGGATTATGGGTCTTGGATGAGAAGGAAATGCAGTAGTAAAACAATTAACAGGCAGGAACCGACAGTGTGTGGCTCCGCTGGCAGTATCAGTGCAGAGGTAGCATCTGGTGTGGTCCTCAGTGTCACCTTTATCTGCAGCGGGAACCAAATCCCTCTCCCAGGCTCTCTGAGACAGCTGGTTTTGTGCGAGTGCTTGATAAAACTTGACCCTCTGATCCGCTGTACTCAGCCGAGGTTTATCAACCTGTACGTTTCCAGTGTTTGAATTTTAGCTTTTTATAATGCTCCGCCAATAAAGTTTTTTTTAAGGTAGAATTGCTAAGTCCAGCATTTTGTTAGTGTCACATCTTATGGCTTTAAGCAGCAGAGCTGCTCAAGAAGGTGGCTCCCAAGGAAAGTTAAACACTTGCTTTAACAGTATCCTCCATCCCTTCTTTCAGCTACGAACAGCAAATACAGACACATCCCAGGAGAGATTTGCAGGTTGCCAGTTTTCATGACTTTTCTGCAAGTCTCATAATCGTTGACATTTTTCTTACGTGACAAATCCGTTTTGTTTTGGTTTTGGTTTTGTTTTTTTTAAAGTTTCTAACATTTCTAGTGAAGAGAAGTGCAATCTTAAGGGTGAAAGAAAGATCTCAAGAGTTGATGTGAATAAACCCAGATTGTTTAATTTTTACATCTTGTTTTTTAAGCCGGGTTCAGGATTTCTGGTGACCCTCTCTGATTATTGCTTCCCCAACAGATTGGCAAGACAATATTCATTAGTCTCTCAACACTCACAACAACACGTAACTCTGCTTCACCTCTTCCAGATGTTTGGTGGGAAACAAATCAAGTCCAGTTGCCTTCTAACAATTTCAGTTCATTCAGAACCCAGAAAAGCCTGTGCTTTGTTAAATTCCCTTCAGGAAGTTTTTTCTTCCACCTTTGACACCGAGGGGACGGAGCATCCTGTTTGCACCAGGAGCTGCTTGTTAAACCGAAACAATTCCCAATTTGTAGCTGAATAGCAGGGAAAAGCCAAACGAGTCCCTCACCAGTAGTGGCATCTTGCATTTGTGGTTTATGATGTTTCCGTGGACTACAGAGCTTGGATTTACAGCTGGGAGGCTGAAGCGCTAAGGGTTTAGATGACCCATCCAAGATCCTGGAGCCAATTTTGGGCAATGTAGGAACCAGTCCTCCTGTACCCCATCCAAAGCCCAGCAACACCATAGCACTGCCCATATGCAAGCACAGATGGGCATCGCTCCTCTGAAGTCAGCTCATAGCAGCTGGATATCTGGCCCATGCTGTCTTCGTGTTGGCACATGTAATTTCTGTTGTTCACTTCCTTTTTGTCTAAATAAAGTAGCTATTGTTTATGAAATATAATAGTTGCACAATTAGCTAAAGAGTCGACAAATAAACGATTACCCAAGAGAAACAAGAAAGCAGCAGCTGTAAAGCTGGGTGCCACCATGCCTTGTCTGTCTTTGGAAAGGGTTTTTTGGTTCTTGGCAAATTTAAATGGAGTTTCTCCTGCAGAAGTTAGATTTACTGCTTTGGCATCATGCCTTCCGTATTTCTCAAAGTTTGACATTGTTCCTGGTCTGGCAGTTTGTAGCTCTCTGGGGAATTAAACATCTCAAATATTTTGCAAACAACAATAGTCCAGCCATAAAGGTTGGAGTCCAGTTTGCTAGAGGAGTCACGGGCTCTTTCGGCTCAAAGCACTACCGAAAGCAGCAGGACCCCATCGCTGGCTGCTTTGTTCTGTGCTCTCACTCGGTCTCCCCTTCGTAAGCATAAACATAGCAGAGGAATTTATCTTCATTTGGGGTTTTTCTTTTAGGGTAAGTGGTATTATTATTTATTAGTCTAACTAATACAGCTAGGGGGGGAAGTAGGCAAGTATTTTAGGCATGGGATCACTTCTTCAGCTTGCTGATATTCTTGTAGCTCTAGTGAGACTATTACCCCAAAAGAAATGTATTGTTTATTTTCTAAATGACCTCTGGCAGTATTTTGGCTAGAGTCAACACCGAGCCTTTTAATTTTTAAAATTTTGGCTAAGCTCTAGTTAACTTCAGCTCACTACTGTGAGGCATTAGCTATGATTTAGAGATGAAGAAACTGAGGCAAAGAAGAAAAGTCTTTTCCAAAGGGCTGATAAATAAAAACCCAGAAAGACACAGCAAAATATAACAGCTCTTCTTTCCCTAGTCAGCGCAGGCCTATCTTGGATACATAATCTCTGGATTTTTTGAGCAACAGGTGGTTTCTCCAAGGAGAATACGGACATCTGCCCTTGCAGCATGGTTCAGAAACTCCCACCCTTTTTCTACTGTCTGCTGAAATACGTGCTTGTCCATGGAAGGGGAATGTCATGAGAAACTACAAAATTTGTTTCCATGTTGCTGGATTTGAAACATATCCATGTTTTTAAGGACAGTTTAAAATTGATATTTTAATTGAAATAGTTAAAAATCCAGCTTTGAAAGAAGCTCCTACAGCATTAAAAAAAAACCTGTCAATGAAAAACTTTGAATATTAAAGAGGTGCCACGACTCCACAGAGCTCCACTTCTTGATGTCATTTTTCATTTCCAAAAAGGTCAGATTTGTAAGGAGAAACTAATAAGCTGAAAAAATGACCAGCTTCATTTCCGAGCATGTTTTTCTCCGGAACTATAGGAGCATTTATTGGTCTGATGGCTTTCTTTTGCATCTGGGAAGCTCTGAAGGCAGCTCTTTGCCAGTTACACACAAAACATTTACAGCCCAAAGAGGCCAGCTCATTAGTAATTACTGTAATGAGTTCTTCACAGTGTTTCTCTGAAAGGTGATTGAGCCCCTAATGCAGACACCAGATATTTTTTCTTCGGTTAATGGTGTGGTAAATTATTCCTGCGAGGGGGCTCATTGAATGCCTCCTTTGAAACAAGTTAAAGACCACAAAGGAAAGAAAAAGCAGTAGGTCTCTTCTTACCAGTAACAGGAGAAAATATTTATGGAGTGTTTCAGATCTAGATCTTCCCAATATTTCTGTAGGCAGGTACGAGTGCGAGGTTGTGTCCTGTAAACAGCAAGTGGCATAAGCAAATGGATGGGGCAGGTGCTCCAAGGTGTATTTTTCCAGCTGCAAAGATGTGACACAGTTTGGGTAAAGGAAAATGGGCTTCGTTTGCTCAGAACTACTGCCCTGTGATCCCGATGGCTGTGGGCTTTGCAGATCAGCTTCTCATCTCGTTGGAAGTGAGAGATGTTAAACTGGTGCAATACCGGTATGAGAGAGGGGGGAACGATTTTCATGAGGTTGGTTTTTATAAAGGGAGATTTCTTCTACTGCTAAGTGAATAAATTAATTGATGTGTCCAAATGCAATTAGCAAATGCTACAGTGGGAAAGGCTTCCTAATCAGAATCATTAATCAGGCAAAAATGAACTGTTGCATGTCTTGCATGTCCTTTTTTGGACCCAGCAAAAGACCTATCAGCCAACCTCAGTAACATACATAAGGACGGGCGCTATTTATAATTGAGCTCTATAAAGATCATCTTTTTGGACGCTGTACATATCTACATGCCGTAACCCAGAAATGCCTTGAATTTCCAAGCTTACACCCACAGGGTTGGCTGTATATTGGTCCCAAAGTCAGGATTTGGAGCTTTCGCAAGAACACTCTTAATTTCTCCCAAAACCTGTGCAGAGAGGAGCAGTTGTTGCCGGGGCGATGAGGCAGTATTTGAGAACTGGCTGTGATTTAGATGAAGGAGAAAATACGCTGCTGATCTGCGTGCAGTCAGTGTCTCCGTGCCTTTAATGCCCCAAATCTGCGGGTTGCCCAGCCATTAGAAGGGGAAGCCTTGTACTTAGTGGTCTCTGGTGTGTCTGGTGGTATCACCTGGCTCATTGCCGATAACAGTGATGCGGGAGATACTGAAATCCTCTGCCGAAATGCAGCCGGGTGCTTCGGAGCCCACGTGTTACAGAAACCTGTGACTAACTCTGGTGTGGTAATGCAGATAAAATGGGGAGAGCTTGTAAAGGAAAGGCCTGAAGTGCTTTGAATATATATCTATCTTTTTTCCCCCTCTCTGCAAACACAACACCCGTAGATGTTATTCGAGAAGCTGTTTGGTAATATAAAGTGATAATGAATTGCACAGTTTGCCCACACACATCATTGCCTTTTGCTGGATAGTCAGAAAGACTCATTAGCAGGTAAGCTTTCCCTGGCAGCCCGTAGCTCTAAAGACTGCTCTGTGCTCAGCTGGGGTGGATTTTCAAAGGATCTGTGCACGCAGCATGGCTTTTTGGCTTTTCTCTCCATGGGAGCAAATCTCCAGTCGCGGTGGCAAGTGCTGACTGCTTACAGAGAAGTCTGGCTTAAATGTCTTCTCAAATTTTTTGCAGCAGAGTCAGCTGATGAGCCCAGGAATCCTTATACCATGTCCCTTGATAAAATTATGATAGTGTCCGTCTTCTTTCATTTAGTCACTCTTGCTAGTGAGAATTAATTTTAGACTCTGCTGGCTTTTGTAAGTAGATATCAGGATATATTATTTACAGTTTATTTTATTTTGTACTCATCTGGGCAGTAGCTGGAGTGTATAAAATGGGGTCTCCTGGAACAACTTTATTGCTTCGGCCTCTTCCTTGAAGTAGTCTTTGGCGCAAGTATATTTTTTCCCTCATCTCTGACAGAAAGCAATTTCCTTTCTTCCCTGCACGTCCTTCAGGCTCCAGTGATTCGCACCCCGAAGAGCCCTGCAAAAAAACCAGTGTTGTTGACCTGTTCTTGCTTCTGGGGGTGGCAAATGGTCCTCACCTGAAAAAGCCCCGCACGGCGCATCATCTCTGATAGCAGCAGAGAAAAACACCGCTTCTGAAAGATACCATTTTCTCTCTTCTTGTAGGTGATGTCAAAGCACTAATGGAGGATTGTTATGGTTTCTTCGCCTCTTGAAATTGTTCCTCGCAGTAAGGAAATGGTGAAATTGGAACGGGAAAAGCTGGGAAGCCAATGGGGCTTTAATAGCTGTAACTTTTACTTAGCTGATTGTCTCGCTTGCAGCGTTACTGATGTGTTATCAACCTGAAGCCAAGAGGACTGATACAGCAAGGGAGAATTGTCATCTTTATTTTTTCTTTGTTTTTTCTTCCTTTTTTTTTTTAGGGGATCAAGAAGTATCTTTTAATCTGAGCTGAACATACCTGTGTTTATATCTGAGGTCCATAATCTTTTTTTTTTAAAAAAGTCTCATATATTTGCAGGGAAATTACTGGGTTTAGTTGAAGTGTTGCTCAGCAAAAATGTTTAAGGCTTCATGTTGAGAGGGATGGAGGGTTTGCCTCATTATCCTTCTCACTTAGATTCTTAGCTGGCACAAGGCAGGAAGTTCCTCTTGGTTTAAATGAGAAATATCAAATTTCTTCTGCTTATGAGAAGGGCCCTTTGGAAGTTGTGTTGCAGACTGACACAGGACATCCAGAAAACCAGTGTCAGAAATTGTCTGGGTTTTTAGGCTTCCTTTGTTTTTACTTTGTGTGTAGGCCGGAGGTTCAGAAATGCATGGTTTACTTTCATGAGGAAGACTCAGACGATTTTATTTTTGAGTACAGTTTCCATTTTCTGTATGGAAAAAGGTTTGGTTTGCTAAGCAGGGTTTAAACATAGTGCTAAGGCAGATGCTTATAAAAATCAGTGCGAGTCAAATACTGATCTGCTTTTTCCGCATTCTTACTGGAAAATATGTCTTCTGATTTCTCTGGCATCTTTCTAAACCTAGAGAATTACAAATGAGAGAAGCATTTGCCCCCAGAGCTTAATGTGCCACATATTGCTCAAACAACACTAAACTTCCCAAAAGGTAAGAGAAGAAATATCAGAGAATATAGAGCTATTGCTTCAGATAAGGAGGTTAGAGTAACTTCGTTTGTTTTGAATTACTTTAAGATCATAAAGCCTGGGAGAATTGCTCCACATACCAGTTTCTGGTCACAGTCGGTGTAAATCTGGAAGGAAGCCATTAGCTCGAGGAAGATAACTCTGATATACATTCATATTACTGAAAGCAGATGTGGGCTTCTGGCTCAAGACAAAATTTTGGAGTATAAAGAAAATGATCTGTCCTCAATTCTTCATCGGTCAGAAAGGACGGGATGAATCAATCCTCATGCATTAGCGCTAGGAAGATGGCTTTCAGGACTGATGTGTCTGACAAGAGGTGCTAGGGCAGCCTGGGAGTGATAAGAAAATCAAACCCGCTGCTGCCTGCGTGCAGCCATATAGCTGCTGCTATTCTGTGTGAAAAACCTACAGCTTCCTGGGGCTTTTGCGTGTTGGTTGGTGTGAGGACGTATGATTATAAAATGATTGCTTCACGGTGTCTTGGAGAAACTTAGCTACACGTGGTTTCCATTGCACCTATGTGCCATGCTGCTCCCCAGAACACTGTGTCCACAGCAGAGCGTCGCTCTGACATACCTCCGGCTTCATGTGCATTGACCCATGAGGAGGAGATGTTTGGTTTACAAGCGTGACGCTGGCTTGGGTTGTGACGTACAGTAGCGTGTGATGTACATAAGTCCCTCCCATCAGTAAAATTATTACATAGTCAGGATAGATGAGCTTTTGCTTGCAGGCCATCACATTTTTGGTAAAACTGTTTTTGGAAAGTGATATGGTGCTGGAGAAATCCTTGTGTGCCTGTGAATGGGAGGAATGCTGATTTTCTTCCTTTCAGGAAATAAAACTTCTCTAAGGCGGCAAAAGCTCTGTGTGGCTTTTAGTTCCTCGCTTCCATTTTCATTAGAGGGGGGAAAAAAAAATAAAAAAAATCACATCAGCACCACACTCTTTGCTGGAATGAATCCTTCTGCCTGACTTGCAGAGATTTATAATAGAAATGCTGACAGACCCTTATTTATAATGGCATGAACAAAGCCATGGTAATGGGCCTCGGAAAAGAGAAAGCGCTTAAACTTTCAGATGGCCGAGTATGGGAAATGCATACAGAGACTTGCCAGAGGACTGTGGGCAGAAAACTAAAAATGTTGTCCCTGGCACTGGTGCAGGACATGCGCGTTGTCAAAATACACGTGGGAGGAGACCAGAATCAACGGGTAACTCACGGACCTCACAATTTGCACGCCCACATTGCAGTCTTAGGCATTTATTTGCCATATGTGGACACCCCCCAAACGCGCTCCTGCCTCCCTCTCTGCCGACGGTCCATGCATCTGCAGTCAAAGCGGGCTTTGATGGTGGGTCTGCTGCCGGGGTGGCTCAGCCCGCTGTGGTTGGGTCTTGCCAGCTAAAAGGCGAGGGAGGATTTGTTGTGCAGGTGACTTTTGTCTACGTGTTATCAGCACGCTTTGCTCTGGAGCGAAGCACTGAAATGTTTTGGCCGGGGGGGAGTGTTTGTTGAGGCTCCTTAGTCATCTTATTCCGTTCTGCTGTAAATGAGGTATTGATGTACTGAACTAAACAAAAGCAGACCTTACAGAATTATCGGTAACAGCTCTTGATCTTGTCCAGTTTAACCTCAGACTAGCAAAGCAAGAAAGCAATTTGTAAATTGTGGGGAGAAAATGTGGGAGGAAAATGCAGCTTTTAGGCATGCGGTCTGCAATTGCTGCAGTGCAGAGGGAGGGCGGCATGGGATGCATCCAAGCCCTCAAATCTCTTCTGGCAATGACCAGGACAGAGTGCTATGGAAGAAGGCCCAGATTTCACATAATCAATATGATAAACTGTGTTGTGCAGAGAGAAACCGTGGTGCTGGAAAAAGTTCCCACGTGTGTTGGTGGTCGTATATTACTTAATCACGAGAGGTGCCGCTGGTCCATTGCGTGACCAGCTTGGTATGCTATCCACCCCAGTGAAATACTTGTCACCGTGCTGATTTGCTCTACCTTGAAGGTGCCAAGGATGCATGACTCGGTTGCTTTGATACGGAGGAAGCAAGCCTCCGTTTTGCTCGGTGGAGCGATCTGCAAAGCCCAAATCCTTATATTTGAGTGGCTCAGGCAAACGAGCTGAGCGGCTGCCCTGCTCTCCAGGCTGCCGGGCTGCAGCCTCCGGGCTTTGCCAGCGAGCACGGTGCACGTGCGTGATCCACTGACGTCCCAAGCCTGCGCTGTCGCACGCTTGGGAAAGGTGGAACTGGTTCAATTAGTTATTCCAAAGCCCTTATCTTGAATATGATTTATGGTATGGTTTAAAATGGACCCACCCATCGTTGTGAGCCTCAAATACCTTTTCTGTTAGTGGTGAGGGACATGAATACCCCGAGCCTGGGGAATCCTCCCAATCTCCTCAGACTTCCCCAAGGCTTTGTAAGGTTCAGATTTTATTTTATTTTTTTAAATAAAAAATAAACACTCTTAGTAAGGAGGATTCTGTTCTTTCACGCCTGCATTTTGGAAACATACCTGTTATTTGTTACGGACCTTTTGTCTGGGGAAGATTTGCTTAATGAGTATGTTTCCTGGTTAATCTTTGCTACTTTGAATTTTGTGGTAAGATCTGCTTTGGACAGAACTGGGTTGAGTATATTTCAATTGCCTCGTGTTCTTAAAATCAGTTTGTCAGAGAGTCCTAAATAACACATTGCTTTATTCATAAACAGCCTGAGCAAATCAGGATTTGCAGTATGTACTGCTGAAGCACAGTTCAGCATGTGACAGTGATGTGTTACTCTGAGCCACAAGCTTATCAAAGGGTTTCACTGCACGAACCACTGGCAGAAAGAAATACACTGAAGAATTATTTGAGCCTCATTTATTTAATGAGTCTACAGTA
Source organism: Harpia harpyja (assembly GCF_026419915.1). Taxonomy (NCBI): domain Eukaryota; kingdom Metazoa; phylum Chordata; class Aves; order Accipitriformes; family Accipitridae; genus Harpia; species Harpia harpyja. Next base: position 7,238,883 of record NC_068946.1, read on the forward strand.
AAAATGAAAACTCCAAACTTGCAATGGTTTAAAAGCAAATTGCATCACAGACTTTTCAAATCTGTAGAAATGCAAAGCTTTTCATTGGGCGGAAATAAATTTTGCCATTAGTTTGTGTATTACAGCCTGAATAAATTGCAGCATCATAAAGTGTGTGAAATTGCTGGGGGACTTCTGTGAGCCATGGAGGTGGTGATTTCTGATGTGCATGGCTGGGAGCAGAATCCCATATATAATACTTGGGTTTTGACCCTATGAAGGAGAATTTAAAAGATTAACAGTGTTTCAAATACCAATAATCATGAAGAAAGAAAATGAGCAATATTTTAGTTGTTGGTCTTGGTCTCTCCTAGCCTAGCTAATAAAAAAGCCAATTTTTCCAGCCTCTGCCTTTCATGTTGTCTGAAGTTCTGGGTCCCAGCGTATCGCAGGGAGCAGGTCTCTGAGCTGGGAGTCAGGAGACTAATTTTTTCTTGTTTTTACTCTAGCACTAACCTGTTATTTGACCTTGGGCAATTTGCTTTCTTTGCAGCTATACAGTACTGCTGTTTAGATTTGCCGTATCCTAGGGGATAAGGCTTATGGCTTGTTTCTTAACAGAAAGGATCTTCAGTTTCAACTGGGTTTTGTAAATGCTAATATCAGACAAATTTATGAAAAGTAATATTTGTAACCAACTACTCTTCTGTTTCAGAATGTTTCAGTGCATCTTGTTCCCACCCTTATATTGCCCTAGCTACTGCTGGGATGTAACCTTAAACCTTAGATGAGTTGCCTATAGATGCATGTATATCTATAGGTTACTTAGAATTATTGATCCTTATAGCAATAGCTCAGTACTTTCGTTACCCTCATGTCCACTGCAGCACGCATTTACTATTAAAAATACAACTTTTGTGCTGCAAAACCTTATCACATAGGGCAAACTGACTGCGCGTGGATTGATCAGGGGAGCAGTGAGATTGCGGTGTTTAGATTCTGATTGAATCTGGTTGACATCTGGAAGTAACCAAAAATTAACACTATCGTGTTAATTTAGACCACATCATCCTGTTGTTATTGCTGTGGTTCTCCATCCGTATTTGATTTTACAGTTGTTGCTAGTCTGTATTGTGTCTTTTCTGGTCCTCTCAGCTGAGAGGCCAAGGGAAGTAATGGGGACCAATTTCCAGCTACACTTTTCAAAAGAAGGGTGCGCTCCGTAGCTCATCTCAAACTGCAAAAATGGTGTCAGCTCCCTCCAACATGGTTTCATCCCTGTTTTGTTTTCCCTCTCTGTCTCTGCAGCTGTGGAGTCGCTGCATTCCTTGAATGACCAGATCTCCCATTTTATCGTCAACAAGTCAAAAACGCTGGATGAAGATGAAGATGCCTTTTTGCCCAGCGAGAAGGAGTCTCTGAAAAATGCCATGATGCTGATGAGGCACCTCCTAATGGATGCACAGGTAGGAAATCAATAAAATCCCATCTGTTAGGACATGAGGAAGGCACATTGCACAGATCCAGAGGCATTTTTACAGGCGGTTTTAGCAGTGGAAAACATTAGTCCCTGACACTTGTTTAAAACTGACTTTGGCTCCTGAAATCTGCAGCTGCGGGAAGGACATCTCGGTGCACAGAGCATGCAGCTTGTGATGGGCTTGGATCTCACATTTAAGGATGAAAATTGCTCTGAAGTTTCAGGAGAAAATGGAGCAACATACCCAGCATCAATCCTAGCAAAAGAAAATCATCTTGCCACCAAGCATCTGTGCTGAATGCCAGTTTTAGAACTGCCAGACACGTAACTGAGCTGTTGGTTTAGCCAGGCTCTAAAATGCCAGTTAGAAGTCATGAAATGATGTGCAGATGTTTCTTTCTGCCTTTGCTGCCTCGACATAAAATCTTTCACTCTGTAGGTTTACTGTGTTACAGTGTACTTCCTTTATTCTATAAAAAGCCCCTTTGAAATATTCAGGATATTTATTTTTTTATATTCCCTTTTGGTCTTTATTTGTAAAGCCTGGATGGAAAATGCCAGCTTGTATGGGAAGGTTGTTTTGAAAACAGGGTGGTCTCCAGTCCCTTCTCCTCCGGTAAGCCCTAAAATCTGGCAAAGCAGGTCTGAGACTGTCCTGAGCACTTCGAAGCTCTCCAGGGATGGGGATCCCACAGCCCCTGCTCCACACTTTGACCGCTCTCACAGGGGACTTTTTGTTTTTCTGAACATCTTATTGGTATCATATTGCAGCTTGTGCCCATTGCCTCTTGTTAGAAGCCTAACAAGAAAATAAAAGAGGAGGAAATTATTCCTGTAAGGATTAGCAAAATAATCTTCTTCAGGGCTTTTCCTGATTGCTCTCCCATGCTAAGCCCGGGTTGCCATCGCAAGTACCAACATGGGTCGGTGCCGATAGTGTTACTGCAATTACCCAGCGCTCCGTTAACCAACTGGCCCCCAGGGCCCGGGTTCCCGTGACTTGCTGCCAGCAGTTTACAAGTGCCTAAATGGAAAATGTAAACAGAGAAAGCTACACATTTTCATGTTTTATTCCCATATTCTCTCGTGTGGAGTCTGGTGGTTATCTTATCTGCTCCTCTCACTTTCAAAGCCTTTGGTCCTAATTACTTTGGCTAGTAGGGATCTTGTTGCATAGGAGAAGTGGCCTGGGAATCCCTGCTATTAGTGACGTACATATTTTAATGTTGGATATTTTTGCACAGGGAGACCTTCCAGGCTTTGGAGGCTGTGGAGTGCACAGTGAGCAAACCATTACAGCTGTGCTCAGGATTTTGTTTCTGAGTACGGTGTTCATGTCGCTTCTGTATGCCTTTAGCCAAGCCACCGCTATTTACCCCAAAGCAAGGGATGGAACACTGCTGCAATGTCATGGGGAGCATGAAGGGTTAGATTGTGCATTTGGATTTGCTCCCATAGCTGTGCTGCAGGTGGGAATACCTCTGGGAGTCAGGCATGAGAGTAAGCAGATGCTTACAGGCATCTGCATGTTGCAGATTAAAATAAATATGAGGCAAAAAGGTACCTATTGGTAATCCCCTTTTGCAGGAATTCTTTTTTTAGCACCTGAGAATTGCTTTGCCACTTATCAGTTGTCCTGAATGCATATTAAGTGGTGCCTGTGATAGAGTGACTGATTAAGGAAATGCTAATAACAATGGGGAAATGTCAAGTGCTCCTGCATCCTCATGATGTGCCTGGATCTCTTCCCAGAAAGGACAGGACAGTTTTTTGCCTGGGATTTTCAGGTTGGAAGGATGACAAGGTGGGCAGTGGTAGTGCTGAGTAAAAGGATGGAACTAAACAGGTGACAACATCAAGTACAAAAAACCCCAATAAAATAAATCCTCTGAGGAATGAAAGAAACATGAGGCTGGCAGCAAGCTACCTACACAGGAATATCACCGCCAGTGTGTGCATATAAAGTACGTACTAACCCTGATGCAGAGTGCCCTATGACTCTAATTACACAGGAGGGAAAAATATCACCAATGCCGTTATTTCCCTTTCCTTACCTGATCTCATTTCTTTCCAGCTAGTGTTTTTTATGGGAAGATGGAGCCCTGCAGCTCTAAACAAGATTGATTGTGCAAGGCTCTGTACAAAGATAAGCTGAAATCCAGCGCTTGGCCCTTTTACTCCCTTTCCTCCTCTCTTGGCGTGGGCCTGATATTGGCTGGTAGATAATTGGAGAGAACATCCAGCTTGAAATTTTGGGTAGAAATTAGCTGGACTGCTAACCCACCAGAAGTGACTGATCAAAGGGGATGGTTAATGGGCATTTCTCACTGCTCTGACGCTATTAATCTGCTTTGAAAACACAGCCTGTGGGGACGATGCCTCCTGCCTGCTGTCTTTCTGGTGTGGAGAGAAATTGTACAAATTTTAGTAACTCCGCCTGGACACCAGCAGGCCAGGAGATGTGGCCGAAGCAAAGGCTTCGGATCCACCATGGATCTAACTTTGATCTCAAATAATTTTTTTTTTTTGGCTTAAGATGAATCATGAAACCAATCAAACCTAGTTTTCCACTTTGGAAAATGCCGTGAGCATTTTTAGACCAGGCTGCACTGGGAACCATGCACATCTGCATGTCCCCATTCTCAGCAATGTATCACTGAAAGGACAAAATAACGAGGATGCTTACCAGCGTGGGGAAGAGGAACCACAACACAGAGGCCTGGAGGTCACTTGTTGGTAAACACAGAATAGAGAAACAGCTGTTGAATGGGGGGGGGGGGATCACCTCATCTCCCATAAGCAATAGGGCTTTCTCCATGGAGAACGGGGCATTACCTTGCATATTTTGCCCTCCTCCTGCCTACAGAAATGTCATTGATGTCAACTGAAGTAGCATTGGCAGGATGAGCGTGAGCATGGTGCCGGGAGCTGCAGTGCGGGCTGGCCGAGAGTCGGCTGCTGATCTGTCAGCCCCGTCAGCGGTATTAAACTGCATGCAGGGATAGGTAATAAGCTGTGTGGAGTCTCTCAGCAATAGGCTGTCAGCTCAAATTCTGCCCAGGGAAGACAGTGATTTAATGAAAGTCATTACAATCTGCAGGGATCTCTTGACCCCGGTGGTCTCCATCCATTACACACCCCGGATAGGATTTCCTCATCATGAAAATACCCCGTCGGAGCGATTGCTCGCTGACCCGCATGCTTGCTGCCGGGCTGGCAGAGCTCTGGAGAGGGAGCCTTACCCTCCCTCCAAGAGAGGGTTGGAGCTTTGCATCCAGATTGCTCTTTTCTCATATTTGTTTCAGGTTTGCAGCAGCTTCCTGACATCAGTCTGGAGGTATAAAGGCATCACGTTCCCCTAAACAGCGCTTAGAAAGTCATCATCTGCATAGCCGACCTGAAAGGGGGGAGAAATCCGAGAGGAAATTGAAATAGTGTTATACGAACTAAAAGGTGTACTTAGATAATGTGGGTGCATAAAAGCAGACGGAAAGAAAAGGTACATTTATTCTATATGACATGTTCCATCCTCCGCATGGTATAGGAATGAATAAACAATTTCATTTCTGCCAGACAGCCCCGTGCAAGATGCTATCACAGGGATACGGCAGCCTATGATAGATTGTCATTGTTGTCAATCATTTCTGACAGTCCTATTATGCTTGGAAAGGATGTTTGCTCTGTGCATGTTGTTTTATAATCCTCAGAGGTGGAATTTTATAGCCTAGCAGTGTTTTTTCCTCAGACGTTTCCCTAAGCAGGATTTATTGCTTCTGAGATACACGTGACATGAATCCATTATACCTTCAAACTTTAAATCTCCCCCCAGCTTTGCCTAAATTACTTTTTGTTTTGTTTTGTTTTACTTGACTTTCTGTTTCTAATGGCTGTTGTGAGCGACTTAACTGGCATGGAGCAGAAGGTACATAACATCTAAGGGCTGAGTCATATGCATCAGCTCTAATCTAGCAGTTTGCCAAAGCAATTTGTCTAATGAATTGAAAAGGTGCATCCAGGCACTAGCATCAGCCTTAGACGTAGGGTAATATTCTCTCTTATATGAAAGAACACATGCAATTTTTCTGGATGCCTGACCTTAAAAGCCAAGCTTTCAGGAAGTTCAGTACATTTAGTTACTTCCATAAAGTGTTTAATTGCCTTCAAGTGGATTTTAAGTTCTTTGGGAGAAATACCATCTTTTCATTCAGTTCCTTCCCCAACAGTGTTGTGATTATTGTCAGGGCCCTCTTAGGTGGTGTTATAGAAGGAAGGCATAGACATAGAGACAATCTTTTGGTTTGGACTGGACTTTTCAGATGCAATCATACCACAAATGATGACTTAAGAGCAAGATTGGCTTAGTCACCTTGTGGGGCATCCAGCTTAAATTTAATTGGATTTCAGGTGTTGGCTAGGCATGAGAGTGTGAGGATGTAGAGACACTAAATTGTTTCTCTGCTGAGGAGTTAATTTCTTTCTTAGTTAAAGACAGAAAATAAACCTGGTGATACTTCTGGCCTAAGTTGCTAACAAAACAGTGTGGTCGTTGCCCAGAAATCAGAGGGAGAAGAACCCTTTCATTTACATTTAGAAGTTTTTTTTTTCTTTAAAATCTGATGTTCTAGCACTTTACTCTGAACAAAATGGCTCCAGCTCTCATTAACTAGTGGGACGAACCTTTACCAAGTGTGTACCAAGACAGGTCTGTAGAGATTGCTGGAAGTTGATACCAGTTGGGGTAGAAGACTTTGCCCTGTTTTTCTTTGGAAACTATTTGAGTGTTTGAGTTGGCACCGCCATAAGCCCTTTAAGTTTGACACTGGATCCTGTAAATAAATCATCTAAGGTGAGAGTCTTTCGGTTTTTGAAAAAAGGGAAAGCCTACTTGGCATGACTGACTTTTAGCCATTCAACACCCCACCAGCTGTTTAGCTTTGTTTTTTTTATATTAACCTCCACTCTTTTTCTCACCCAGAAAAGAAAAAAAAATTTCTTGAGGTCTTTCACATTATAATCTTTTCTTCAGTAGCCTCTATGGTCTTTCTGAGGCAGGCTGTTACTGAGACGGCTGTGATAATAGCCGCAGAACTAGTAGCAGCGTAGTGCTATTTCATCAACTGACCTTTAGTGTAATTCTTATTTTCTACGGAGCTCTGTTGTACAAAACCGACCATGTTGTTGCAATATTTTGCTTGCTAGTTAAACACTTACCACCATCTGCTCCTCAGACTTTTAGCAGACTGAGCTTCAGGAGCAAAACTCCAGGACCTTTATTTTTACACGAGTGGGTCATATTAGTATCAACAGGAAGAAAAGGGAAGGGAGGATTTGATCTTTGTTTCAATAAACTTACATTATTTGAGTTCTGAAAGCATCCTCACCACACTGACGTGTTTCGGAGGATGCAGAAATAGGTATGATGCTAGTTCTCTGTTACGGAATACTATCAAAATGCAATTGTAAACTGGCGTTCATGTATGTCAGTGTTCACATTTTGTAAGCTGGTTTGGCTTGGAAAAAAGCTTCAGCTAAAATCAGGATATATTTAGGGGAAAGCCTGAAAAACAAACCTGCTGCTCCACATGTTGTATTTTTTTACATTAATCTTGCCATCCCATTTCCATAAGAAGAAATCTTCTTAGCCACTTCCAAGCCAGCAGCACATCTTCTAATGATCCCTCTAGGTCTAGTCTGAAAGTGAGCACAAAAGACTCTCCTTTCTGTTGAAGGAGGAGAAGATAAAACGCAGAACCTAGCAAGCTTCTTCAAGGGCCGTGTTGTGTCGAGTAACATCATTAGCATGTGTTACATGAGCCCGGTTTGCGGTGCCTGTCCCTAGACGTGTACCTGACAACCCGCTGCCTTTCTTCGTGGTCCGGGAGAGGAAAAATTGATTTGCGGACTGCCTCTATTAGTTCAATTTATTTGGAGAATGACGTGCCGTATAATGAGGGGAGATCAAAGATACCCTTAAAATAGGTGTGGTGTAATGTGCATGTCGCTGTCTTTACCAGCACAGCTCTGTGCATCATTAGTCACCCACAAACGGTGGGGCTTGGTAGGAGCTGTGATCCTCTTGAATGTTATACCTCGGGCTCACTGATTATTCATCACTTGGTTTTAGCTACCTGTAATTTATTGATTCATGGGGGGGGGGGGGTTAGGCTGATGTTCTCTGTCCTTCAGTTTTAGTGTAAGAGAGAGATTTTCTGAAATGTGTGATGCCATTTAGTTAGTATTGAGTTAAGTTACAGAGAAAATTTCCTTACTGTGTATAAATGGAGGAAAAGATGGGGTTTGCACAACCTCTGATGCATGACTGAAGAGGCCAAAAGCCCTGTATGGTTCAAACCAATCTATCTCAGGCGTCTACTGCCAGTAAAGGAAAAGCTAATCCAGATTTGAAGATAGTTTTTCTCTGAGTATTTAAAATTAATTTATTTCCAGATATTTAAATCTGGAAAATTTGCCTTGCAACAAATCCATGCTGACCTGATATTTTAGGCAAGGTGGCCATGGCCGATTCAGGGTCTGCTTTAGCCTGTTCTTGTTGTAATTCCAACTCTTGACCCGTCCGTCCTTCGCCCCACACTGGCGTGGCCCCATGGCACCAATGGGGCTCTCAGCATTTAGCTGGCACAGGAGGAGCAGGTTTGTCCAACGTTTTCCTCTGTCTGACACCAATACGTGTGATCAGCCTGGTGCTTGGATGCCGAGTAAGAATAGTTGTCACTGTACATTTTCCAGTGTTACTGCTTGGCAGGGTTGTCATCTGAGGGTCACCGTGGTCATTTAGCTACAGCTGTACCCTGGCCAGCCTCCACTCCTATCGTCCCCTGGGACTGGAAAGAAAAAGACATCTTGAACGTGTTAAATCCTTATCCATACAAAACATGACTGGCTGCCTCATGAAGAGAATCTAAATTCAGCTGGTTCCTCGTGCGCGGATGCTTGCTGTTGCTGAGGCTCCTGCCATCCCTCCATCGCGGTGCTGCGTCTCAATTTGGTCCTTGCCCGCGCGGTGCAGTGTGTGCTGCAGTTCTCGATACGCTTTGCTCTGTTGCTGCGGAGTTGTGCTGGGGGCGATGGAAAAAAGCAATTTCCAAGGCAGGGAGGAGACCGTCCCTGTACTGCAGGGCTGAGTGTTGGGATGAGGGGGGACGTCAGCCTAAATGATCTGATTTGGGAAGTGAAGCAGGGCTTAGGAGGGGTTAGAAAACTCTGTCGTAGTGGGGGACAAACCTGAGCTGGGACCACGCAAAGGGTGGATTCTCTTGCCTACCATCGCTGCAACAAAATATTTATATCACTAAGTAACAGTACTGAAAAAAAGCATTACATTTGCTACCACCCAAGTCCTGTAAGACCGGAGCTGATGGTAATGCATTGGATACAAGATGGTTCAGCACAGCAACATCGGGTTGGTTCTGGTTTCGTTCTCCCTCTTTCTTATTTTGCTCTCCTTTGGTACTGGAAAATGCTCATTATTTTGAGTTAAGTTTGATACCGCGGTTGAAAGCTCAGAAATGCTTTCAATATCTGCAACCCCGCAAGAGTAAAAGACTCAAAAAAAAAAAAAAAAATCACTTGTACAAGCAGGAGAGCACAACCTCATGTTTAAAGGGTGCAGGAGTGAGATTCTCAACAGGTCTGTTGTTCATTTAATTGCTTATAAATTAGCATTGACTTTTATGTTTTCATTACCCTGTGGAGGTCAGCAAGAGGGAATGGTCATGCCAGCGGAGAGGTCGAAGCTGGATGTTGTATAGCAGGAACTCAGCACTGTGAGTGGGAGAAATATATATACGTGTGTATATATAAAGGGTTTAGCACTTGAGAAAACAAGATAGACACCTTTCTTTAAGTCAGAGGGGAACCGAGACTCATTAAAAGAGAAAAGGCATAAAGAAGCCGAGATCTCTGCAGGCAGATCTCTGCAGCTAAAGTAGATATTGCAAATTGAGCTTATATCCAGATAATTCTAAAATTCCAATTTCTCTGACTCCTTCACTCGCAAAATGCTCTCGCACCTCTGAGCAGGTGGTCCAGGACAGAGCATTTCAAACACAGAGTCCTGCTGAACTCTGAAGAAAAGAAGATGACAATTTTGTGTCACTTAAAACATGATGTATATTCATGAGTGGGGTGTGTGTGTGTGTAAAAGCTCTGCAAGCTTTAATTAGAGTTCATGAGAGATAAAAGAAAAGTATCTTCATAAATGTAGAAGAAGCAATTAGGGGAGACCAGAGTGTATCTGCTATCACAGCAGTTTATCAGCAATGCAGATTTTCAGTTAATAAGAAAAGAAAACCCCAATTGTGCAGCCAACAAATGAAACAGAAAATCCCAGTTAGCTTCACTCTGTGCTTGGGAAGCATTTTCTGCACGAGTCGAGGACATGAAGACACAGGAAAACGTGTTCTATTCCCTCCAAATGCTCAATATGTTTTCTTCTGCCTGGAGAGTCTCTTGCTCCATTTCTAGTTAACAAACAAGCAAAAAAACCCCGCTAAGCCCCCAAAGCAAGCTGCATCAGTACTGTGCCGCCGTAATAAGCCACCGGGAAGCCCGAGAGCTCCATCACGAAGCAATTACTTCTCCTGAGTTAGCCGCAAACTTTCCTTCCAACCTGTAAGCTCAGGGGTCATCAAAGTTGAGCCCAGCTGGGAGGTGAGAGCCAGCCAAGCTTTACATTTGTATTTTTGTCTCGGAAAGACTAATAAATATTTAATGGCTCCACGAGATAGAGCAAGCGTTGGCGTTCTTTCTCCATATTTCAACAGTTGCTTTAAGTGCTTGCTTGATAAAAATTAAGCTATTTCTCTGAATTCATGCCTCAGATGCTGGATAGGGAGCTAATTTTGCAAGCAAAAGCTGTCTTGTTTTTGAAAGCAAATTCAAATGGAAGGCCCAGTTTTTGAAAGAGAATGCTGGTCTGCTATTCCCACTGAAAAGAGGCAAAAATATTCAAAACAGCCATGCGAGTTAACCCTGGCAGCAGATCTTGTCCAGATGTTGTAATCCTTTATACTTTAACTCCTTCTAGGCCATAGGCTAAGCTGCTTTCTAGTGAAAGCATCCATGTTAAATAGGCTCTGTCTGATTTCATTTGCACAGAGCTTTGGCAAACTAGATTTTCTCTGGACTCAAATTTTCCGAGCAAGGAGATGGATTCACTGGTTGCAAGACCCTGTCATCGCTTAAGATCTGCTCTCCCTGTTGGGAAAAGGTGTCTTTTATCTGTTGTGTAAATTTAAGGGTGTAATTTAATTCCCATCTTCCTCATTTATCTGTGAGTTGGGAATAATATTTGCCTACTTCACAGTGATCGTGTGAGGCTCTTCATTAATTAATGTGTAAAAGCTTTGAGATCCTTAGGATGAAAATTGCTTTAAAAGATGCTGTTAATAATAAATATCAAGTAATGCACCTTGGTACCTCTTAGCAATAATTGGTGCTATCATTTCTGCCCAACTCTTCCATGAATTAAAAGGCTTTGAGTGGGACTGGAACCACGAATGGGATTGGGACCAATTAACTTGTAATCATATGTCATTTTTTATATCCTTGACTCTCCTGTCATGGGACTCTCGGGAAAATCTCCATGGATTTTAATGGTGCAATGTCAGAATTCAGCCCCAGACGTGTTTGTGTGATAATTGCCGGATAGCCTGCGTTCTTCTGGTAACTTGGTTGCTTAGTGATTAAGCTAAAAGCAAAACTATGCTAGTTTAATATTAACGTAAATGCAATTAGCCACTCTTTCTGTGAGTTAAATGTTACACGAAAATTTTCATTATAAGGAAACCATGATTTTTTTTCTTTTGATATTTGAATTTAATTAACTATTTTGTTGAAATGCTCATAGTTTTTGACCTGCTCTCTGTGCTTAACCTCCGCTCCTGAGTGTGGAGGCTGGCACTTATGGAAAATCCAATAATCTGCTGCTCGGTCACCCAACTCAAACTTTTATTAGATTTCAAGCACGCAGCATGTACTCTCCTAAATGTGGAGGCTCTGAATATTTAGCCCATGTAAATAAAGAGCTCACATAAAGAAATTACCCGATCTTTCGAAGATATCAGCATTATTTCTATGGAAGGGGAAAGCACCGAACCCTGGAATGACCCGTGGGATGGAGCCAGGACAAAGGACCACGTGAATGAAAACCCAATTAATGCATAAGAAGGTTGGTGCCCCGTAAGGTGCAAATTTACGGTAAAGTGTTTCCCTCTTATCAGTAACCCTGGCAAGCCCTCTTATTCATTGCTGAGGATGAATTGCACCGCACAAAGCACATTGTGAACATTACTGGTGCCACATGGGGGAGATGTTGAAGAAGAGCTGGATCGCTCCACTCCAGCACGCTGACTTCCCAGGGCAGAGCAGCCCGACGTGTTTAGGAACCTAAATCCTTTGATTTCCCCCCCCCCCCCCCCAGATCATAAGCATTTAAATATCCTATAGAAAAGGGGGGTCTGTGGCAAGCCATCTGAAAAATTATCCCACTTGGTCTGAGAGTGCACGCAACATCTTCCAGTTGCTGAAGGTGCTTCTGTAAGCAAGACCATGAAGTAATCAAGGAAGGTAAGATAATGAGTGATGCAGTCAGAGTGCTGAATCTCTTCATGCTGACGCAGTGCCTTGTTTTAGCAGCATTGCATCTCTTGCAGTCCTCTCTGGCAAGCTGTGGTTCGGAAGGGAGGGTTTGGAGGAGCACAGGGAGGCTGGCTGGCGTGCGGAGCACTTAGCAGGATTCCTTGCTGCTGTTTCCTAATATGCAAAAAGTAACAATAGGCCCATACAAGTGGCTTGTGATTTACTCAGGCCCACTGGCCATCTTCCTTGTTTCTGCTTAAAATAATACTTTTCATGCCGCCTGTGACTTAGTGGTTAATGCTTATTTATGCATGAGAAATCTCCATAGAAATGGCTATAGGGAAAGAGAATATATGTACTACGTGAAAGCCAAAAAAGTAAGGTTTTCTTTTTGAAATACCTTTCCAATACCCAATTTTTTCTGCAATGGCTTAAAAAGACATTTGCTCTAGGCCTCTGATATATTTTATAATACTCTAGCAGCTAGGTTAACAGGTAGAAGCAAGTACATTTGTAAAGGGAGTGAGTTGTGAACACAGGGGTAGGTGACCTGGGGGAAGTCAAGATACCCTAATTTTTCAGCTTAAAAAAAAAAAAAGAAAAAGAAAAAGCTGCAAATACACAGCACATCCCCCAAAAGCAGGGAGTGCTGCCCCCTTTGAAAATGTGCTTCAGCTGACTTCAGGGGAGCTTCGGCTCCTCGTTCAAGCACAACCTTTGCTTTCTGGCCACAGACTGCCAGAGGCTGAAAGAATATTGTGCCCAGCGGCACAGGGGGACGGAGATGGGGTTTACGGTCAGTTCATCACACGTTATTTTCTGCCGCTTCATCCTCCTCAGGGGGAGGACTCATCACACTCTTCCCCTGCTCCAGCGTGGGGTCCCTCCCACGGGAGACAGTCCTCCACGAACTTCTCCAACGTGGGTCCTTCCCACGGGCTGCAGTTCTTCACAAACTGCTCCAGTGTGGGTCCTTTTGATGGGCTGCAGTCCTTCAGGCACAGACTGCTCCAGCGTGGGCCCCACGGGGTCACAAGTCCTGCCAGAAAACCTGCTCTGTGGGCTCCTCTCTCCACAGATCCACAGGTCCTGCCAGGAGCCTGCTCCAGTACGGGGTTCCCACAGGGTCACAGCCTCCTTCGGGCACCCACCTGCTCCGGCGTGGGGTCCTCCCCGGGCTGCAGGTGGAGATCTGCTCCACCGTGGACCTCCCTGGGCTGCAGGGGGACAGCCTGCCTCACCATGGTCTTCCTCACGGGCTGCAGGGGAATCTCTGCTCCGGCGCCTGGAGCATCTCCTCCCCCTCCTTCTTCACTGACCTGGGTGTCCGCAGGGTTGTTTCTCTCACATGTTCTTACTCCTCTCTCCGGCTGCCGTTTTTCTCCATGCCAACTTTTTTCCTTCTTAAAAATGTTATCACAGAGGCGTTACCACTATCGCTGATGGGCTCGGACTTGGCCAGCGGCGGGTCCGTCTTAGAGCCGGCTGGTATAGGCTCTCTTGAACACAGGGGAAGCTTCCAGAAGCTTCTTACAGAAGCCACCCCTGTAACCCCCCCGCTACCAAAACCTTGCCACACAAAGCCAATACAAATATAGCAACTTTTTTTCCTCTCTGTCTTTCTACATAGAGGAATTCAAAATCACCGCATGATGTGTGCCCCAATTAATATTCCCCAATTGTTTCCATTTCCCTTCCAAATGATGTCAGTCTCCATTATTTTTGGCATAATGGTAGTAGGAGGAATGTCTGTTTTTCTGAAATATTTTATCTCTCATTTTTGCATTCGCAACAGTCCTACTCATCTCAGCATTTTTCTTTTTCTTTTTATCCATCTGGCTTTGTCTCACATTGCAAAAGACCTAAAATAAAATAATGAAAACTGTCTTAATCTATTACTACTCAGTTTGTACATTATTAATAATGAAGGCAGTGTAATTAGGCTGCAGAATGCACAGTGAACACAACATTAAGATGTCCTTAACTAACATCTGTGGCTGATGCTTGTCTTACATTGGCACAAGCCACCAAGATTTTACATGAAAGCAGTATCTGTGTCTAGCATTGCTTTTACAGAATACAGTGGCTTCATTTTTTACTAGCCACCCATTAAAAGAAAGCATGAAATTCATAGCAATGAATGCTCAGCTCTATTTCAGGCGTATTTAAGGTGCAGATCCTCGTCTCAGTGTCGTTGTTGCTTTGCTGAAAACTTTTTTCTCTTGCGTCCTTGGTCGTTGAGCTGAGGGGATGCGGTGGGCAGAAACTCCTCTCTGAGGTGCTGCTTCTCTTCTGCCGCTTGCAGTCCTCTTTCCCATGGCAACCCCCCGCGATCCCCATCCCCTTGCTCAAATACAGCTGCCTGCAAGGAGGCCAGGAAGCAACAAGGTGCTTTTCCACTCTTTCATCAGCGTAAGCCCATGGTTTGATCCTCTGCCTGTGCAGTTCCGAGGAGTGACCTGTGACATGTCAGATCTCTTGAACCAGCAGCATCAAAGGTGTCTCCGTTACGACTTGTTCCCAGGACGGTGGCAGGAGATCTTACCCTTAATGCACGTGCAGCGAGTACTGCAAGGACATCGCTGCCGCAGAGCTAGCCGTGTCCGACATGCCCCATCCCTCCCTCTTCGACAGGTTCAAGCTGCTGGCAGGGGACCCAAAAGGGATCTTTTGAAGAAGAGGGACATTTCCCAGGGCAGGTGTGTCAGCCTCGGCATCTTTGGCAAGGGCTGCTATTCCAAAGCAAACCGCTTCAGAGTCGTTCTGAACTATTTTGGATTAAATTCTTCAAATGGAGGCCCAACTTGGGCCAAACTTTTAAAACTTGGCTTCTTTGAATTTTCACAATGTAATTCTTTCAGCACGCAAAGTTGCATTAACACAAATGGCATCCAGTCTGAAATGGGAGCTGAAGTGGTACTCAGAGATCCTTCCCATGCGGTTAAAAATATAAAGGAAGCGGTTCCCATGATTACAGACTGCTTAACCCCCCCCTATGAATAATGCACTTGAGTTTCTCTTAAAAAGGTGCAGCAGCGATGCTGTAACTCCCATGAATGCATGGAACTGTAGGCATAATTACAATTCTTCCACGCGGCCGGTTGCCACTTCCACAGCTGTGACAGTGGTGGGGCTGAGGGGGACCAGAGGCTCTGCCAGCTCTGGGCACTCTGCTGCCTGCACGGGGTTCGTCAGAGCCCTTTCTTGGTTAATCCTCGAAGGGAAAATGCTACTGGTATCTCCTTCCCTTAATTCTCTGACTTGGCGAAGGGGTACTAGATCAAATTAAGTGTTGCTCTGTGTAGGCATTTACTTCCACTGGGTTCCTTTTCTACCACATTGACATCCTGATAAAGCTGGTGCAGCAAAAGAAGCCAAATTCTTCCTTATTTCTTGGTGTAAACCTGGAAATAAAGGGGAAGCTTCAAAGCTGCTCATTGCAATCATTAGCCATTGTCCTCGCAGCCAAAGCGTGGACCTGCTCTGCTATCAGTCCCCCGTGGATGGTTCCTTGGCAAACCATCCGAAGACTTCATTATCTTTTATATGGACTTCAGAGGAGGATTAAGCTGTTACTACCCAAACGTGGGTGGAAAAACATCACAGGTTACTGTCTAGTGCAGTAAAAACAAGTGCACTTTGGGAGCAGGTACTGTAGCTGGGGCTTCATATGTGGGCACCTCTGAAATGAAAACTGAATGAGGGCTTTTTTTTTTTTTTGAAGGGTATTTAAAATAGCGTTTACAGTGAAAAGTTGCATAGAATAACTATGCACTCCCCACTCATCTTGTTAACGTAACTCTTCCTGTCATATCCAGAATTATTAGCCGACCTGAATCTTCCTGCCGCGCTTACATTGCTCAGATGATCAGTGATGACTCTGCACAAACAAGATAATCAACCAGTCCTACAGCTGTACGACTGTATCGGCTCCACTGAAAACATGGAAAAATGCAATGTTTGCAAAAGGGGGGAGGGGAATTGATAGTGCAAGGGATTTTATTGTGGCACATTTGAGAGTAGAGCATACGATGGAGAGTGAATAAAAACCTTATAAAAATACTTGGCGGCAACTCCTCTAAATCTTTCAAGGTATGAGTTTCTTATTTTAGTTGATTTACTGGTCTGACAAAGAAGCAATCATCGTTAATCAAAATAGCTCACTCCTACTCTGTGTATGAAAGCTGAAGTTAGATGAAGGTCATGGAAAAGAGATGATAAACTGGCCTGGGGTGTTTAGTGGTTGGAGTTTATTAGGAAGCCCATTCTAGAGGGGAAACAGATTTTTACAAGGGCTGATTATTTTTAAAACGGATTTTTTTAAAAAGTAAGGTTTGTATCTACAGCAGATTCACAGATGTGATGTTCTTAAGTATGCATGAAGGGATGATTTCCTGACTGCTTTTAGTAGCAAGAGGTACTGTATTGAAAAGCATTTGGTATTCTCCTGGAGGCAGGGAGGGAAGTAAAGATTTGGATAAGATATGCAGGAGTTGAGAAGTGATACAGGTCTGTGGGTGCCAAACCACATTTTCTGGGTAAGCTTCAGGAGACTAAGCCACTGACACTTCTGAGAAATTTCTCTCTTGTGCATAATTGAGATTTCTATCTCATGTCTAAGTCCGTTTCTATTTAGGTAAGCGTCTTTCCTTGTGTTTTGGTGGTGCAGTGTCTCATTGTTACGTTCCTCATGCTAGCCCATACAGCGTCCCACCGAGGAGGACGTCGGTAGACACCTTATTCAGCAGTTTGCTGATGGCTGAGCCCCAAATAAGGCGAAGCTGAACAGGCAGAAGCCCAAGAAACCTTCAAAATGCTTATGCTAATGGCTCTTAAGTTCCATGTTTTGCCTTGAAACTCACTTCTATAGCTAAAATGTTATCTGCATTCTGTCTAGAAGTAAGAGAGCAGTATCTAAATTCAACCAAAAGCGATTGCCCAAAAGAGCGAGGACTGCCAGTGCCTGTAGACAATATCAATTAGCATTTTGGTGCCAGAATTATCAATAGCTCTCTTGCCACTAGCATTTGTTGTTAAGAAACTGAGTTGAGAACTGTGTATTTCACTTGGATAACATGATGTGTGACCTTAGCAACAATGAAGGGACACTAAGTCCCTTAGAAATTTTATTTAAAACTGAATGTTTTGTGGTTGAGGTTTATTTTCTATTCCCTGTTCTTCTTGTCCCATGGACACATCTGGTGAGTCTGTCCCTTTTCATTTAAAAGCTTCCATGAGGTGTTTGAAATTTCTAAAGAATATGCTTATACATTTTTTGTTTGTGTAATCAGTAACACAAACACTCCTGGGGATGGCAAACATTCACAGAAAGCAAGCAGAAGATCAACTCCCAAATACTAGGGACCAGTCCAATATTATGAAAGCTGTAAGTTATAATATAAATAGCATACACCTATGTCAGCTCATGAATTAAATTATATTTCCAAGAGATCTCTTGCAGGAGCCTACTAAAATAATATATTACGTGCTCAGAGGCAGCGTTCGACTGATACAATGAAAGGGGGATAATTAAAGGCTTCTCAAATCCCAAATGTGCCAGCAGCTGCGGGTCCGTTCAGGAAGCGGCTCTGGGACCCACATGTGTCCCTCCTGCAAGGATGGAAACCCATTACGTGACACTTGAGGAGAATAGACCTGGAGGGGGAAGAGCTTCTCTGCCCAGGATAAACATGTAGAAGTAATCCACTGGGAATCATGCAAAAAAAGTGGTAGCAGGTGGCAGCACTTCTTTTCACCCTACAGAATACATATTTAGAGGCGAAATGGAGAGGAGGAGCCAATTAGTGGGATTACTGAGCTTCAAGAGGCAGGTGCTTGCATTCCAGCTAGGAAACTGCTGCTTCCTATTAGATGAAATGCAGGTGCTTTATATACAACGAGGGCTTTGGCCACAAAGTTTGGTTAATTACAGAAGCAGAGGATAAAAAGAGGTAAGACTTGATGGTAGCTTGTTTCTCAATGAACAAAAGACCCATAAGGCAGTGTTAAAACTCAATAAAACCTGAATTTTCAGAGCTGAGCAATTATGCATGTTCATTGTGAAAGTCATAAAGAGAAGGTGATATGTCCTATGTGGTTTTTTGAATGGTGGGGAATAGGGAGACGGCGATAGCTTGCGTCTGTATGATATTGCTTTGGGATGCAAGGAATAAAATGGAATAAAGGTTTTGGCTTTGAACGGAATAATAGAAATATGGCCGTACATTCCTACTTAAAATATAGGAAAATGAACAGCCGAGAACAAACCTATGGGTTAGCACTGGAGAAGAGGCTAAAATAGAAATCCTTTCGCTCGTCTGGATGTAGCTCTCGCTTGATCTGAGCCGTGTGTGTCTTTTCCTGGCTGCAAAACAGATGGTCTTTATCGGCAGAGTACTGGGAGCGAAAGACCCAGCCAGCACTGGGAGGGCACGGTGCCCATCTCCTGGGGGAAGACCAGATTTTGCAGTATTCACCAGCAACCTGTCCTGGAAAGCGAAGGAGGGACCTTCATGGAGCTACAAAGTGGTGATTAGTTTGTCTTAGTCACAGTTTAGAGCCTGGAAGTCTTTGCCGCAGGGAAGAGGTGGAAAGGCAAGCAGGGGCTGTGCACGGCGCTGGTAGAGTTGAGGGGAAATTTGGGGAAAATAAGGATCCTGAATGCTTGGCTCAGCTCCAGCTGTGCGCACTCCGCAACGGATGGCAAACCGAGTCAGGGCTAAACAGGATCCGAGCATCTGTTTCCAATTACTTCAGGAACAATAAAAAGCGAAGGAGGGAAATAATTTTGCTGAGGTGTATTTTGGGGCATTCAAGCCCTGGTTCTGGTTAGTGAGGCGGCAGTGCTAAACATTTGGGAGTGTCTCTGCTGCCTGAACCATTTGCTATCGCTTGTGCGCTGCGCTCACCCATCGGGTTTGCTGCAACCCCGCTTTATGGTGCGGTAAAGAAAATCCCTTGGTTCTGCAAAGGCAAGCTTCTTCCAAGACAGCAAAGCTCTTGAGACCTCATTAATTGCTGCAAGTGTATCGATAGTACTTTTTCTTGCCAGTTTTAAAACATGGTCACTTGTAACTACGAAAAAGTAGGATTGGTGGTCAAATATGGTTGCAATATAGAAATAGCAGTTTCCTGGCACGTCACAGGATCAAAGCTGAAGTCAATAATTTTGAAATGGTTATAGTATTTATAAGAGGTGTGAGATGGAATAGTTACCATATGTAGATATCATTATTTTTACAGAAACATTTTTTTGTAGTAGTATTTACATACAAACATGCAGATGTTCAAGACCCCGATCCCACTTGCTATTCCAGACATTAAAGGCTGACAGAGACAATTCAGTGAGGGCAGGTTGTTGTGTTATAAGCTGTACCCAAACTTGCAAGGAAGACAGCAGGATTTCTGAAGTAAAAGCAAGCCTCTGAAGCTTTGGGTGACTCTCTAAAATGTGTGGAATCTTGGGCTCATTATCATCATATAACCACTCAAGCTATTAAAGGTGAACAGAGTGTGGGCACTGAAAAAAGCTGCATTTGTCCAGCTCCTCGGCTTTCTGTGATTGCTGAACAGTGTTTCTAACTGGGAGTAAACAGCAAAGTCCCTGAGCAGAAGAATAGATGGGTAAAAAGCTGCATTAGAAAGAAACTTCCTGGATACATCAGGGACAATAACGGAGGTTTTAAACAACGCTTTGCTCCGTAGGTGTTACAAAAAGGAGGGCAGCCAGAAGGCAGCCTGATTTCTGGCACAGGCTGGTTGCGAAGCACTTGGTGGTATTAGAGCGTTCAGCTGCCTCGGGCAAAGGAGGTTAGCTGCGAATCCTAGGATAGAAACCTTAGCCTTGTGCTCCTTATAAAAATGAGAGATCTGAGTAATGCGTTTTTAAACAAAATCCCCAAACAAGAGAACAGCTGGAGGTATTTGTGAATGGTCCCAGTCTGAGGAGCTAGCTGGAACTTTTTTTGTGGGTTTCTGAGGCTCTGGTAAGAAACTGAACCGAGAGCTGGATCTGGGATAAAATAGCCCAGAGAGCAGAGCGAGCTGTGAAAGAGCTGTAATTATCTTCTGACAAAGCAATTAAAATTTGACAAGCAAAGGCAGTCTCGGGCAGCAGAATGGAGCTTATGGAGGTGGACGGGGCTCCAAATGTGAGTTTCATAGTGAATCCAAAATACCACGGGGGGAAAAAGTACCCAAGGCAGAAACCTGGGTAACATTCAGTGTGAGAGTTATACTCCATGGAGCGACGCTTAACTCCTCAAATACCCAGACAAATAAGGAATTGCCTCCTGCCTATGTCTTTCACTAGGGACTTGTGATTTTCCCTTCTAGGTTCTCCAATGCTCCAAACTGATTTAGCTAAAGACTGATCTTTTTAATCCCCGCCCCCCCCCCCCCGCCCCAGTACTGTGGTCTTGCTTGTGCTTTGGGACAGGAGAAGAACAGAAAAGCCATCATCCTTGAACACCTTCACTGCCTAGGGCTGATAGCTTTTGAGCATTTGAAGGTCTGCAGAGAAAGGCTGTGTGTGTAGTTACTCAGCCAGGTGTGCTGCTGAGTTATTTTAAAGAAATGGCTTTATATAAATGTCATTACTATGTGAAGGTGGATATTTGGTCTATTCTAACTGAATTTTGCCATTTGTTACTATTTTAACTAAGCCTTGTTGAAGAAAAATGGCTCTATTTTGCTCGTCTCTCAGATGTGACAAGAACAACATACACATATGTGCCTGCCTACTTTTTCTCTGTGGCTGAGACCCACCAATCAGATAAGCTATGAAATTAAAAAATCCCAAAACAGCCACTTAAGGACTGTCACTAAGTCTGACATGGTATTGTGTGTGAGCTCCACGTTTTCTCACATTTGAGAAAACTGGCGCAATAACTTGCAAATCTGGAGGAAATGTACATGCAGGTTGACTGCACAAATGAATTTAATCGTTTGCACAAAATCTGTTTTGCTTCTTCATGCTGTAATGACACTGATCTGATTATTTTTCTTTGCTTAACTGACAAAGTGTATCTCGTTGGTGTTTGAATAATTAATGCTATAGAATTCGGCTTTGATCCAGCGCCATGCCAGGAAATGCTGTGCTATCCAATCTGCTGCAAACCAGCATTTTCTAGTGCATTATTTTTATTCTAATGCTGTAATATGGAAAGCCCTGCAGTGCATTGGCTAATGTGGCTTCTTCTGTCTCTTCATCGCAGCGGTTGGCTCTTCCCTAACCTGTGAGAGCTACAAATCCCATTAGTTTAAAAGCAACATCAGCCTGAATATCTTCCTGCTTACAAACTCCAAACTGCGTTTGTCTATTAGATGTATCTACGGAGTCTGGTTGTAATTGCGGTGTTTTAAAACCTGCTGGAGCAGCAAAGCCCCACAAGGTGGGAAGTCCGAGGGAACTTATACAAGCTTCACGCAGCAGGTTTCGTGATGCAACTCCCCGGTTAGATTGGAGACTACTCCGATCTCTGCGGGAAAGCTCATCACGGCCGCTGCTGTCCTGGTGCTCAGAGGACATATCTGCTATGGGGTAGACTGGTTTACCTGGGAAAAACCTTGGAGGTCACTTTATTACTTCTCTGAATGATTCATGGACCTGCTGACCGAAAGGGAAATCCTTCTTTTGTTTTCAAGAAGAGGGAATATTAATAATGACACTGTGCCTCTCTCATTATTGTGTGGTGATATAGCAAACAGGGAATGTAATGGGTAATATCAAATAATATAATCACAACAATGAAACAGTATAATCAATAATATAATCAAACAGTTGATTATACCCTAATAGGGAGCATGTCCCCTCCTTCTCTGTGCAATCTGCAGGAAGGCTACCTGTGGTTCTTGCTGAGCACGCAGCCCCGGAGCCTTTCTGCCAGCGGAGTGGGGCAAGGACTTTTGGACTCAGCACCTGCCTTTTGCTGTAAATGAATTGAGAAGGGCTTTTTTAAAATTTTAAAATTATTTTTTATGTTCCTTTTTTCTCCAGCTTCCTCTTGCACGCTGCAACCCCCGATGCCCTTCCCTTCAGAACGATGCTTGACCAAATGTGCATTATCTGGTAGGGTGGAGCATCCAAGCAAAAGCTGGGAACGCTTTTGACTCTTCTTCCCTGCTTTGCTACCATCTTGCAGAAAGGTCTTGGACCAACTGCTTAACCTCTTACCGTCTGTTTTTCCATCTGTAAAGCACAGAAAGATTACTGCCCTTGGCCATGCAAGTGTTTGCCTTGGGATGAGTAGGGTGGTTATTTATACAGCGATTTCATGATTTGAAGGGCTGCTCCAATCTATCTTTTATTACTTTAAAACAATAATGGCAGAAGGTAATGGCTTAAATAACTTGACACATCTGGCCAAATATCAGTGAGCATCAAATTGTGCCAGACCTCTCAAAATGCATGGAGAAGAGTACTTCTGTGCTGACTAAAAACCTATCATGTCATTCCATTTTTCAGTTCCAAAAAATGCTCACAGGGTGGAGGGAAGGCGGGTGGGTGAAGTTGTACTAAGCAATTCTTGGTACGGTTGGAAAGTCTCCTTTTCATCTAGCAGGTATATTGCTTTGCCTGATAAGCACTGTAGACGGCCTGATTTGACAGGATAAAATGCAGCAAGTGGCAACATTAATCTCCTTTAGCCAAATGAAAATGATATCTTCCCTGCAGATCTCTGTCTTCACAGATCAGAGAGGCTGCTGCCAGCAGTGGAGATGTTTGCTTCCTGGCGTCCCAGTGGCTTCAGTCTGGAGATACAGGTTGGGTACACCTTGGTATCCCCAATTCCCATGAACTACTTTAATTGCTTATCACCAAGCACCTGTGAAAATCACTGCCTCCTTTGCAGCTCTGTTCTTTGGGGATATGGATAAAGAAATAATTGAGTCTCAAGTTCATGGACCTGGTCTCCATTCCTCTGCCGCAGGCAGGAGGAGTTGCGTGGAGGACAGTGGTGTGACACCAATATGAGAAGAGACAGAAATGAGAGGGGGATGAAGGCTTTTGCAAGGCAAACTGTGGGATACGCTCCTGCAAATCTAAGCCTGGCAATGTGGGTGATGGATTTGTTGGTCCTGGGACAGTCAAAAATCAAAGGCATAATTTGACGTGTTCATCATCCCCACCTCCACTCCGTGTTATTCATTACACTGTGATCAAAGCGAGGTGTGCTGTACTGAACAGAGTTAGAGTTCAGCTTCTAATTCAAATGTTAAAAAAGCCATAGGACTTCTAATTAGGAAAAGAAAGTTTAATTGTGATAATTAGTCAAAAAGACATGCTTGAATTTCAGTTTTACTTCTCCTTTTAGATGGCTAAGAGCAATGAACAGCTCATTATTGAATAAATGGGCATACTTGGCTATACTTACTGCGTTGTGCTAACAAGATGCTTTCCCTCCTGCCGTGTGTTGGAGGTGGTTGGTTCCTTTTCCCCAGCACGTTTATAGAGAGGGTCCTTGGGTGGGTCGCCTTATTGGCAATGCGTCAAAGGTTTGCTCTGCTCCCAAACTCATAGCCAGTAAGCCCATGAAGGCTGCTGGGACTCAGTAAGGAGGCATGACGCGACCGAAAACGACCTGGGACCAGGCAGTGGATCCTGCCGTTACCACCTTATGCAAACCCCAATAAGCAAGATTTGCCTAAGATTGCTTGTATGAGCAGAACGTATCGGTAGATGTAGCAAACAGGGAAGATAATGGGTGTTATATGTAATGGGTATTATTTATATTGTATAATGGGTAAAACTCCTTTTGAGGTTTATTTTCAGAGCCTGTTCATGAGCGCGTTGAGAGAACTAATGGGCAATGAGAAAAGAGATTGTTTGCTGTGTTAAATGACCATCCAAACAGCATCTCTGAAATAAAGAAAGGAGAGGGAAAGGGCACGCAGTGGAGTTTTATTACTGGAAATCTGTCAGTTTTGGTAATTCCAGGACAAAAGGAGGAAGACATTAAGCAAGAAACCTAGAGGAACTTTTGGGGAAAAAAACCAAAACCCCCCAAAACCCCAGATAAAACCAGCTGTGGGTTTTTTAAGGCCATAAAGCAGAGCGAAGCTGGTGACGGCACTCCCAGGCCATGCACCTTCACACGGGCAGAAAAGCAGGGAACATTAGTGCTAAAAGCCAATATGGGTAGTCCAGTAACACTCAGAGAAAGGGACATAAAAGCGAAGTGTGCTTCTGGGTAATTTTCTGAGCTAAAAATATGGACAAAATAGAGGTAAACTTCCCAATGTCATTGTTAATCACCTAAGGAGTTGGACAAGTGTGCAACCTGTAGGTGCACGTCTGAGGCAGGGTAAGCTGTGAACACTGATGTCTGGCAAGAAACAGGGAATTTCTACTTAAGCTTTTGATGCTGGTTATAATGGGGGATAATTTCTGAGTGGAAAACACATGGAAAGTGTCATTGTTTCTACAATGCCCTGATGAACATTGTTCAACTTGAGCTTCTTCGTCTTTTTCTTTCCAGTACTAAAGGGGTCACTGTCACTACACAGCCGCCACAGATGGCTTTGCCTCCCATCAGAGCTGGCTAAAGGTTTCTGCTCTTGGCTTCCAGTGATTCCAGCATGCATCTCCCATTTCCTTCTCTTCCATCGTTTCTTTACTCAAGTAACTCCTGTCTTTGTCTCCTATGGAGTAGTTAGGTAGTGAAGCTTTTCTTATTTTTTCCCACTTGGCAAAGGGAAAATAAATTTTCTTTAGCACTCCAACAGTTAATTTTTAAAGGCATCGTTCAGCAGAGCAACTTAAAGAAAATCTCAATCAAATGAACTAAATAAGAATGGGATCTTTTCCGTGGGTTTATAGGTGGCAAACTAAAATGTCAGGGGGTCATGTATTCATCTGTCAATGTGTAATGCAATTAGACAAGATAATTGGGCAAAGTAAGTTTTTACTGAGGGCTGAAAAATGTATTAACTTTCCTTCATTAGCTTTGATAGCACTGCACTGTCATCGGGGGTGGGTGTAAGCTGCAAAAATGAGTCTGGATTTAAGATCAAAGCAAGAAATTTTAACGGGAATACACATCCAACCTGCTTTCTGAATGTCCCAGGCTCAGCTTGCAGGAGAAACAGTATCCTATGCTTGCTTTGCTTCACGTGTTGATTGAGGAGGGTTCAATAACTGAAATGGCAGGGGCAGTTGTAAATATAAGCCCAGTAATATCTCTTAATTTAATCAACACTTTACAAAAATCCCATTGGAGTGTAAACAGCAAAAATGGATTAGAATTAGGAAACCTGAGCTCTGCTTCTATTTTTTTTTTTTTCTAAGAAAGATTATGAAAGACATCTAGATGTCTTAAACAGGGTCACAAGCAACAGGAACCCATGGAGACTGGGGCACGAGTTTGGGGTGCTGCCTTCTGCATGTTTAACTGTCCCTCCAATTGTTTGTATACCTTGCACATTGTCCATGACTTTATATATGCTATCATTTTCAATAGCTGGCATATTTCAAGTGTTGAGTCTGAAATAGTCATAGTCTATACAGGAGAAAAGCGAAAGTAAATCTGTAACAGGTAGGTTTAGAATTATTACCACCGAATTAAAAACACGCTTCAATACTCAATGATAAAGTATTAAATGGTGTACTGACAGTTTTGTTAAACTAAAGTAAGGCAGCACATGTGATTTAGGCTATCCAAGCTTTCTATTCACCATGTGTATGAAGTCTTGTGGTAGTAATCAGCTGGCTATATTCAGAGGAAATTGTTTCTTTATGGTTTAAAGTGGAAAGACTCTTCTAGATAACAATATATTGCATCCAACAGGACCCTTCTTTAGCACATTCAGCGTCTGGAGAAGGGAGCAAATAGCAAAAAATTTAAGGGAGAAATTGAAGAGCAATGGCCTTGAACTGATGTAGGGCCCTAATTCAGCAAAGCACTCAAGCGCGTGTTTAACTTCTAATCTCTGTCGGGTTTGATGAACGGGTTGTGAACCCAAAAGCTTTCCTGCTTTTTTCCAGTTACACCAGCGGGTGTAATGAAAGTTATTAATTCAGGATAAAACTTTGTTTCTTATGTCAGTAGGCCATTACCTAGATCTGCATTGCTGCTGCCTTGTGCCATGCAACCTGCAGGGATCTCGGTTATTGACGCTTATTGATTATTGATGCTTATTGACGCCTTCAGCACAGGCTCTTCTCAGACCTGATTTGCGGCATCAGGAGTAAGATTGTCTGGGGTCCTTTTTAATGAAGTAACATAAACATATGGTTTTTATGTTACAGCTGAAGGTAGAAAAGAGTTATTTCCCATAGCCATGAGCTCCTGAGTTAATCAAACAACAGTGTGTAGCATCGTAGCAGGTTTGTTACTGCGATTTAAGCACCGCATAGGAACAGCCACCAATGAGGGGAAGGATGATGTATTGGTACGAGCCTGAATTCCCTCAAGATTTAGCATTTAAGGTAATTACTGCACTATTCCTTCATGTTTCATGTACAGGAAGCTCTTGGATAATTATCAAGTTCAGAGAGAAAAGCACACGAATAGAAAATTTGTGGCTTTTTAAGATGTGCTTAAAGGTGGCTTTTTGTCTGCCGTGCACCATTCTGTTCAGTTAATGGACACGAAGGCAGTCTGCTGCTTCATAAATACAGTCGGAACCATTTACAGAAACTCAACGCAGCCAATAAAACAAGCAGAAGGACGGGATGGCATGCCTTCCCCGCACAGACCTGGGGCTGCCTGGCCACAGGGGAGGCCCATGCAAGCGAGGCACCGGAGGGACAGCCCCGCTGGGGAGAATTAACATGGAAATACAGCCCGTGGTCCTGGGAAAACCCCAGCGCTGTAGCTCAGGTGACAGAGGAGGACCCCAACAGGGGTTTAGCTGGGATTTATTGGCAGCAAGCGAGTTATGCTTGTCCCTGTTGCTCAGCCACGAGCTTTCCCTCTGCTATAGGACTTTTATTCTCCTCTGTATAGGAAGTCAGGCGGAGCTGATGAGATCTTCCCTTGGATGTCAAGTGCAGGAGGGATGATGAACCTGGCAGGTCCTGAGCAACCTTTGGCTGATGCAATGGCTCCGTCCCGCCTGTGCCAAGGCAGCTTGCTGTCCCCGCCGTGCCCCCTTGTCCCCTCCATGCCCGCTTACAAACGAAGGCATGCCCGCTGTCAGATGCCCTCTCCTTCTTTTGGAGCAGAGCTCGTTCGCCCGCCAGCGCTTCCCTTTCTCCGCAGCCTTTGCCAACGTCACGTTAGCGCAGGCAGCTCCAGTGATTTTCATGCAAAGTATAAATGCAAACACAAACCATGGGGCTGAAAAACAAGCATGGCCTTTGCCCCTACTGCAAAGGGCATGCGTTAGAGTCCATCCCAGGAAAGCCCATGGCTTGGACATAGCTTTCATGGCGTGAGGGCATCAGGGGTGTTAACGAAGCATTTGTACTTGATGTATTGGGACCCCCGTCATTATAGATTATGTGTCGGATGATCTTGAGCACCACTGACAATATGCATTTGCAACAGACAGATATCGTTAGCTGTTTCTGATTTCTCCCTGAGGATGCAGGAATTTTTGGAAACCACCGCTTTGGTAAAGCTCTCCAGTAGGAATTGAATGATGATGTATGGTACTGCAGAACCTAGAATTTGAACAAGCTAGGTTAATAAATGCCAGCAAGTTACCATAACTCACAAATTAAAGGCCCTAATTTTCACAGTCAGGCTGCAAGATCTAATTAAGGCTGGTGGTGCAATTCAGTGTTTGGAGAGTAACTGCCTTGTTTAATTTATCAATGGATTTTGCTACCTTCATTTTTAAAAAGTACTTCCCATAATTTTTCATAGATAAGCATGATAAATGGGGTAATGTGAAGGGGACTGCAGGGCGTGAGCAGTGCAGTCCCTCCAGGACTGGCAACCAAGGCGAGAGCTTGTTTGGGGCCATTCAGTTCCAGGAGTGTTTTTCCCTACCAAACCTCTGTTCAGGGTCAGAAAGTCTCTCTACCCAACCTGTGCAGCCCTACAAGCAGGAGCTGACCCTCATCCTCATCTGCTGCGTATTAGCTAGCACGGGTTCATCCCTCGTGCTTGGAGAGCCTAAATAAAAGAGCGTTGGGAACTTAAAGGTCTTTGTTTTCAGCTGGGTGATGGGAGGGTGGCTGAGAGCAGGGCGAGGGGAGCTAACGAAGGAAGATAAAGCAAGACAGACACCTCTTCCTTGGTACCAGGTCCATCCGCAGGAGAAAGCTCTGGTTCCTCGGTGGTTTGCACTTGATTATTACTTCTCGCCGGGTTTATTTTATAACCTTCATCTCTTTAAACAATGTCAAAGACACCTAATGCCCAAAATGGATGGTTCGCTTTTTATAAATATGAATATTATTAAGTATAATTGGTACGTCGCTGTTATCTTAGCGGCGTGCGCCTCAGGCTAGGCGCCTCTGATGTATCTGCAGGCCATCGCGTTAAGTCTGGCAGAAGGATTAAACAACCCTCAAGTCACTCTCTGTTTCCCAGGAAATGAGCAGCTAATTGCAAAGCCCACACCGTGCAAAGCTTTTGGGTGCTCCCGTTCGGCCGGGTTATCGGGATATTCTTGTTATACCACAGGCTTCTCCTGGTGAGAGCAAAAAAGCAAAGAAAGGGGATTATTTATGAAAATTCATGTCAGATGCTTACAGCAGCTTCCACCCTGGGAAACTAAGTCTTTGCATCTTGGCACCTTCGGGTACTAGCACCCATTAGATTGCAACGTGCCGGGAAACTGTTCTTCGCGGGCTTTAAATAACCCAGCTCCTGCCCAGGAGAGCTGAGCTGTGCCCACATGCACTTGCTCTGTACTGGCTGCAGGTGGTGTGGGCAGGGCGAATGGGCAGGGCAGCCGGTACCCAAACCCATGCAGCGATAAAAGAGATGTGGCTGTCAGAGTATGGGAGAGGATGCCTTTAGTGATACTACTCTCCCGTAAGAGATACAGGATATAGAGGCTGAGCAAATGGACTCCGACACTCCTGCACTACAAAAATTTCCAGAAGAGCTTTTATTTCCACATTATCAGCTCTTCTAATCACCTCTCCTACTAGAAAATCAGCTGGGAGGAAGAAACAATGCCAGTGCTGCAGAAAACTCACCTGAGTTGGCTGGTTAGATTAGAGAGCTGCTTCAATTCAGGAGGTAGATACCATCTCCCTTATGTTCGTCTGTGCAGAGTTATCTCCACAATAAACCTTTTTTTCAGCCTTCAGGTAATCAAATATCAGCTGTTAAGTAAAACCAAGTATTTTGAGCGTGGCCCCTATGCGTGTGTTAACTACTTGATTTGAATGGGTAGACGATTAGCTACTCATAGCAGGGTTAGGGTTAGGCAGCCCCTTTTTCTGGTATTTCATGCTGTGCTCAACCTGCCCTTGGTCACAGTGCTGCACGCACAAATCATCCTGGTTTCTGTTGTGCTGGAGCAAACGAGAGCCCTGCAAAGGGACAAAAAAGCCCAGCTTTGCCAGGAAAAAAAAAAAGCGTCGCCTCGTTATCCATCTAAAGACCCATGCGAGAAATGAGTGTGATGAGAAACGTTAGCTGTGAGGAGCCTGCTTGGGCAGCATCTCCTCGTGGGGCTCCTCTGCTCGGCCCGGTGGGACCGGCGTGCAGCTGGCTCGTCATGGGGGGCAAGGTTCCTCTCCTGCCGTCCTTGGCCAATTTTGCTCATAAACCCAGTTTTGGAGTGGTTTCCTGCTTTGCTGCTTTTCTCCATTTGGCTGGGCATATGCTGTGAGAGCTGGGGGATTTGTTGCACAGGGTTTCTGTGTAATGGGAGACACTCGGGCCCTCGTTTTTACTGAAGGAGCTAAATATCTTGCATCAGATTTTTGAGCACCCACCGCTCCAGATGAAATCAGTGGGGAGCTGCATGCACTTCAAGTTTCAGAGCTGATTTAGCTTTGATTTGCATCTGGTATCTAGGGCAAACTCTGGGAAGTGTCTTATTTCATCCAGGCTCACCGACGTCTGTGATTTTATCAGAAAGTCTCATGGTATTTGGTGTGTTTTTTTCTTAACTGTTCCAGCTTTGACTGTCAATTGATCATGTCAGAACTGAATCATTCAGTTAAAAATAAAAGCCCGTGTCCCCTGAAACGTTGAGTGGCAGTCGGGAAAACGTAGAAGCTGCAAGAAAAAGAGAAGACAAATTGCAAGAAACTAGAACTTTCTGTTGTGGACATCTTGCAAGGGTTCCCCTGCACAAAAAGCAGAGGTTTTGGGGAGGTCTGGGTTTGGTAATGCTGCAGGAGAGCAAGCAACATGGGGTAGTGGAGGGGTTTCTGGATGTGTAATTTGGAAAGGCAGGCTGCCCAGCTCTGCCTGGCTTTATCACAGGTAAATGATAAAAACATTGGGTTTTTAAAAGGTAAATGATGTTTTACCAAAGCAGGGAGAAAGCGGGAGAGCGACTCCGGTTGCGCAGTCCATAGCAAATGGGGGAAGAGCTCTGCTGGTTCAGCCCTACCGGGTGATGCTTCTTCCATGTGCGGTGTGTTTGTGTGCATTGCTCCTTTGGCAAGTCCCTGTAGCAAAAGCCTTAAAATGAAGAAATGTAGAACATCTGAACAAGCTTAAGTATTTTTCACTTCAGGCACAGAGCGGCCACCTCAGCCTGGGACTCGCCGCGAAGGCACACAGGACAGGCTGGGTGTGAGCGAGAGAGATGCTCTTTTTGAGCCATGCGTTTTTTCCCGTCAGAGGGGATAACTGAACGGGGGGGCTCCGAGCCATTTGGTGCAGGGAGCGGGAGCCGGGGCTGCGGCCAGGCTCAGCGTGGCACCCGAGGCACGTCCTGATCGGCCGCCGCCTGAGCAGTGCATCGTTTGTTTTGCATATTTGCCAGCCCGACATGCAAAATCGAAATGTGCACTTTGGCTGAGGTATCACCGTAAGCATTAATCTTGCATGAAGCTCTCGAGGCTGCTGTACCCGCAGCTCCCCCAGCTCTGTTTGTGAGAACCAGACAGCTGATAAATGTTTGACCAAAGCTGCCTTTCCCATTTTTAGGTTTTTTTTCTTTCTCTCTCTGCACACCCAGCGTCATTTCTTACGTCCCCAGATGGATGGAAGGGAAAAGACAGCTCCTTGCCCATGGCTCTCTGATCCCCTGTACCGGGCTGCAGCCCACACTGGGTCCCCGCACATTAATGCCGTGCATTCCGCAGCATGCAAGAAGGAAAATTTCCTTTAAACACGCGGAGTTGGGGAGGTTTCCCACATGGACGGCTGCCCTTTTGTCCACAGCTATGACTGCTGCTTTGGGCAGATGGTTCTAATTACAGACATGTAATTGCAGCGCTGCGCTTGGCCATCCCAATGCGGGACCACTGCAGGCAGGGCCGTTCCTGGGAGAAACGCCAGCCTTGGGCTTCCAGCGCCAGAGTGAATAGTTGGGAATATTTCTTCTTCCCTCCCTCTCCACCCCAGCATTCCCCAGGCTCCACAAATCCTAACTTTCACACACCCAGGGAGGCACAGTCATTGTTATCTCGGGCCCGTAAGCCAAGGAAAGAAATATGAGGACAAAAGAGCAGCTTGTTTTGTTAGGTTTTTTTTTTTTGTTTCGCCTCCCCAACGTCATAATTCTTATGTTACTAAGTCATTCTCTAATTCCAGCCTGCTTTAGGATATCTTTTGCCAGCCATGGATGCCCTGTGGAATTGCCCTTTCTCCTCCATTGTATTTGCCTGCTTTCTTGCAGATAATAGTGAATACAACATCTTGCATCACAGCACTTCTTGGAAAAAATACCGTGTGTGGTAGCCATGCTGTCTGACAAGGGGACACCCAGATGGCATGAGGGAAAATGTCCCGTCCAAGCCTGTAAGGGGTAGAATAGGTGCAATAAACCCCTTTTTGTTGCTATTGTGGTTGCACAGGTCCCCAGTGTGCAGCTACTCCTCAGTATAACATTGCAAACAGCACGGCAGCAGAAATGAAGGGGAAGTTTTCACTTCCCGTCAAAGCAGGTATAGCTAGGCAAGGCAGCTTTAGCTGCCCAAGATTGAACCCTGCAAACTGGGTGGATGAACTGGAGTGCTGCAAGGTTTCCATTAGGACTGGCTGAGCTCTGCCTTTGAATTGCTGCCTGCATTACGTGCGGCTCCGAAAGTGCATTTGGCTGCAACGGGAGAATTTGTCACTCTGGCACCTCCTAACGCAGCGCACCCAGGCACAGGGGGTGATGTGCTGTGATTTAATCAAAGTGGAGGCCAGCAACCAGGAGCTGTAGTAGTACTGGAGGTATGTGTGAGTGTGTGGTGGGGTATTCTCATCCCCTATTTAATTACAGACTTCTCAACCTCAATGTTTTTTTAGTGTACCTTTCAGTGTGGACTGGATTTTATCACCTCTTATTTAATTACTATGTAGATTCTGTTTAATTTACAAACAAAAATTTAGTAAGGGAATACAACACAACAGAAGGGCATGTGCTTAAAAATAATCTAAACTATTTGGGAGGCAAATGAGAATTTTCTGGCCTAACAAGAACGAGATGTGCTTAGTGCCCCTCACAGATACCAGTCATGTAATTCACCTGCAGATGTTGAAGCCTTTGAGAAGATAAACTGACATTTTTTAAAAGGGAGGAGGCTGGCCACAGGCCTCGGTGTAGCTCATCACCAGTGAAGTCAGGCAGGGTTAGCCCCGGAGATCACAGCTTGTCTAGAAAATTTCTCAAAGCCTGCTCAGGTGGTGGTGAGGGAAAGTTTATGTTCAAAGAGATGTCAGTGTTGTAGAAACATTGCAGGATGAGACTTGGATGCCATAGCATCCTGCAGCAATGTGGGCACCTAAACCCGGATTCCTTTGTGCTTCTAGATGGTGGATGAGGCATCCCTCTGGGCTTCATGCGATGCTTTGGGGTGGAAAAGTCCTTCTGAGTCCAGATTGCAGATTCAAGACTGTAGGGACTGGAAGCTCATTAGGTAAATGCAGAACCATAACTCAGAAAATTAACTGGCTTCATTGCTTGGGCCGCTTTTCAAAGCTGATTTTGAAAACCAAAGCTCCTGCTGGACTCTGCACTTTTAAAATAGTAGGTAGAGAAATGATTTGAGAATAATTATGCTTTGGTCCCCTCCTTCCTTACCTTCCTCCCCCTAGTCTAAGAAGCTGTTTTCCAAACCTCACCTGGACACAAATCTAAGCGACCGTGGTAGAGAAGAGAGTTACGCTGGCACAGTTTTAATTAGTGAGCTGCCACGTGCCCGTCGCCCCTAACTCGCACTGAAGTGCATTGAGGTGGATGGCAGGATGCTCGCTGACTTCAGGGGCTTTGCACCAACTCTGTGCTCCATGTCCATGCGTGTTCATGCCATGCATGAACACCCGTGTGGATAAGCAGGGCTGGGTATCGCCTGTTAGCTTGCGTGTAGTGGTCCAGCTCTGTTGATTGAATTCAAGATTGCGGGTCTGTGGCCATAGCAAATCAGAGCCATGCTACTTAACCCCA
The DNA here is from genome assembly GCF_026419915.1 of Harpia harpyja. Taxonomy (NCBI): domain Eukaryota; kingdom Metazoa; phylum Chordata; class Aves; order Accipitriformes; family Accipitridae; genus Harpia; species Harpia harpyja. The sequence continues at coordinate 7,272,403 of NC_068946.1, forward strand.
GAGTGGGTTTCGCCAGCAGCAGGGATGTTATTTCTCCTAAGATGCTCTGATACGTTTGGTTTTATACTGGCTGTCTTCAGCTCTGCCACTATAGGCATTTCATCTATCTGGTCAGAAGATGATCATGGTGAACTGCAAATGCTGCATTTGTTTCAAATTGCATTGATCCCCGGGCAGGCTTTATTGGGTCCTCGATGGCTGCCAGGAATGGTAAGTGGCAGGTGCCAGGGCTCTGTTTTCCTCCTGTTATAATCGTATATTCCAGAATCAGTGATTATAAGTCATTAAAAGCAACAGATTTCTTATTAATGAATGCTTTGTGCCAGCACTTGGGGCTTTGCAGTCATGTTTCCAGCGCTAATTTGGCTATGAACCTCTCCAGAAGAAAGCCATCTCCATGCACTTTTCTGACATTTGCCACTTGCTTGCTGCTGTAAGGACTCACTTGTGGGACAGTGAGAACTCTGGAAAGTGTTTAATTTAGAAACAGTTCTCTCTAACTTTATATAGCTGTTTATTTCTTGTCCTTTATTTATTTTCTTCGCTAATGGTGCTAGCACAGAAGGAGACTTTTTTTTTTTTCCTAAAGCTTTTCATCTACTTTTAATGCCTCTGGTGTACCTGGGCTCACGCTCTGCCTGCGAGTTTCAGATGTGTTTGTGTGAGGAACAGGTTCCCTCGACAATTTTCTCTAAGGAAAGTGCCGGCCGGGTGGGGAAGTGCAAATAAGTATGGGTCAGAGGCAGGACGACTGGGAGATATGAAGAGGTCGCAGGAATAATTTGCTTAATAAGATGTGTCTTCCTACCTACCAGCAGTTAATGTTATGCTTAGTCCCTGAACCGTGAAAGGTTATAAATTACTTGTTTATCTACTTCATTTCTGGATGTTTTCATTCTCTGCATGACATTCAGATCCCTTTTTCTTAATCCTCCTGCGTTTGTGCACTTAGAATCTTGTGGCAATGGTTCTAATGAATAATTTTTTGAAGTAAATTCAGGGTTCCAGGAGCCTATTTTCCCCCAGCAGTATCTATTTTGGAGCTTCGCTTCTTTATTTCAGATAGTATGTTTAGTAAATTATATTTTCACTTCTCTTGTAAAATGCTGTTAAAATTTGCGGGGGGGCATTTAAAGGGGCACAGGGAAAAGACTCTTGCCAGGGTGCATCCCAGCCATGAAGGGCTCAGATAAAAGCCCAGTGCCAGGTAATCCCAACGTACGAATCCTAACGGCACCGGGCTTTGGAGGACTCTGTGCATTCCCATGACACTTTATTTTTCCAATGAGGACTTTTCCATAGTGTCTTAGTATCAAAGTGGGCAAAGAGAAGAAATAAAAAGGAGGAGGCTGGAGGGCTATGTAAAATTCAGAGAGACACAAGAGCAGAGGAGGAGGAGGAATATGTGCCCCAAGGCGAGGGACGAGGTTCCAGGGAGGGGAGAGGACACAGGGATGTTTTAGCACTTCTTTCCACTTCAAAATCTTATTTCTCAAAACCTACCTGACAAGTTCGGCAGCTTCACTTGGGAGCGAATACTCTGGTTGAAGGAAAAAAAAAAAAAAGCATAAAACTCTGCAAGACAAGTGCCAAGACTGGCACCGGGGGTTGCAAGTCTCTTGGTCAGTCTGCATCTGGTGAAATCAAGGTTAGAAAAAACAAGAAAAGGCTATCATGAACTGATTAAATACTGCAAAATCACCTCAAAGCTATTCTAATATTTTAATAGAAATATTTTAAATTTTTAAAGCTCACCTAAACATCGTTATGAATGTGTAACCCATGCAATTGGAAGTTAACGTGGGCAAAAGGTACGAAACAGGCGGTTTAATAAAATCAGGTAAATTTTTCAGTGCTTGGTTATAACAAACAGGTCATGCAAAAAGAGCCCCTGTATTTCCTAACGCTAAAACTAATGTGAGACATACCAAAATAACCTATTCACCATCAAACTGAAAACAGAAAACTAGGTCAAATTTGTAATAGAATTTTCCATTTTTCCCCAGGTCAGGCTACTTTGTCCTTGCCTACACCACCAGAATCTAACCACCTGTATTTTCCTGGTTGCTTAAGAGGTTACATGAAAATTTACTAAATACATTGTATTGCCAAAACATTTCTAAGCAAAGTTTATTTGTGCCCATTCTGTTGCTAATTCCTCTTGTAAATACTGTGTGAAGTGTTTGTTGTTTTTTAAAGTGTGAGCAGCTGTAGTGGTCTGGGAGCAGCTCTAATGAACAGATGTGTATGTCAGAAAAAAACCCTATTATCTTGCTTTTGTTCACCAAAACTTGCTAATTTGGGGTATTTGCATTTCAAGCTGCAATTTTGTTATATCCCAAAGGTGTAACGGTGGCCTTCAGAAGGAGAGACTGTTTTTGCTTTTGCCTTCCCCTCTCCCTTATTTACCTATCTGTAAAATAGAAACACATGAATTATCTGCTCCAACCGAGTCCTAATGTTTCCTTATGGTCTGCAAGAAGCTCACATAAAATACACTGGAAAAAAGTTGGCTGTAATTCAGTGGAAAATGAGGTGTAGCTAATGCATACAGAGTTTCCAAAACCCTAAACAGTTTACATTAGCATAACTTATACAAGGAAACATAATAAGGAAAGAATTTGGCATCCCTGAACTCCTCTCTTCACGTCTTTATTTGACCGCGTTCTAATTCTCACCTTACCTAAATAACAGAAACTCTTCTAGTGCTTCAGTAGGGGTAGGCTTAGATCTTATCATTTTGGTGGTCACAGCCATTGCTGTTCTCCAGCTGTTTCCAGGCTCAGGGAGACCTGCAACATGCAGCAGCAGCTACTGAATTCCTTTGTCCTCCTGGAGATGGTTTCCTTTCCCGGTCTGCTCCCCTGATTAAAATAAATCCAACACATTGTTCAGCGTCTCATGCATCACTGTTTTGGGTTTGGTTTTTTTTTTGATGCTGACTTTTTCCTGCAAGAAGAAAAGGAAAAGATTTAAATCAGTTTGGCATTGTTCAGGTGATTTTTCTGTCTAAGCCACCAGCAAGAGCTGGAAATCTACTAAAAAGCAGTGCACAAGTGGTGTTAGTCATCTGAGGTCTTAAACTATGTGCCTACTGGGAAACTTAGTGTTCAGGGTGTTAATGTCATTGGGTGGTGACCAGGGGGCTCAGCCTGGGAATGGCCCGTTGACGCATTCATAACAAGAGATTATGAAAAAGAAAATCAAAGCATCTTCCTCATAATCCAGAAAAATCTGCAGATCGCTCTGTACCACCATTGTGTGGAAATCCTACTGAACACCATGGATCTGTAGAAGTCAAAACCAGGGGATTTTTACTCCTTTCCTTAGATTGTTCTTCCTGAAGCTAAGATATACATACATACATATATATACGGTTATAAGTATAGAAGTGTATATGCATATATATATATATATATAATAAATGTGTGTGTCACTTTGGGGATGTATTTCCCCGGCCCCTGCCTGAATTTCCCTTTATTTTATTTCATTCCTTTGTTTCTAGCTCTGTCCTTCTTCAAACTATTAATTTCCTCCATGTCTTTGGCACTGGCATGTTTTCAGCACGTTCAGCCTTGTATGTCATCTCACTGTGCTGCATGTATTAGGGATCCTTTTTAACCTTTGTTGTAATTGAGTGTTCCAGTAACAGGTCGTTTGGGCTGCTTTTCTCCACCACGAGGTGAAGGTGAGATTATTCTAGGGTCATTTAAGAACAGGGTGATATCCTCCCTGATTTGCAATGGGAACCTGTTATTACGCAGCTTGAAAACCTACTGGCAGTTTATGCACATACCTCATGCTGCAAACTCATATCTTATTTATTGCCCACCATTTAAATTAAGTCACATTTACTGTGGCTCCAAGGCATCTTTTCCCCCTTGAATCTCTGTTTCCAATTATTTTCCCCCAGATGTCATTAGTTTGTATTTGCCAGGTTGCATCTCATTTTGTTTTCTGTCTTTTTGCTTAATAACAAAAAACATAAGGGGTCACTTTGAGGCAGTGGAACTAATGGGCAATCATGAATATTAGGGAAGCTTGAAAAATTATTAAGGTGATGAAATCTTTCTCATGCTACATGCTAATGAAAACTCAGCATGTGGCTGTTTCTGAGATAATCCTATTGCTAGACTGATTGAAATATCATTGTGAGTGCTTTCTTCTAAATATACATATTCTAAATACATATACATTTAGCTTCCCGTGAAATTGGAGTTCCTTATTCTGCTTTTCATGAACTCTCATATGAAATATATTAGATGGATATTTGTAAAATCTTATAAAGCTGCTGTTGCTTGACATTTTATGCATTTTATAGAGTGATAATCTTGAGTAGCCAGCTGAGCATGCAGACGCTCAGTATGTTGTACCTCCTGCCTACAGCCAGCTAATGCCTCCCTTGCAGGTCAGTGGCTATAATGCAAGATGGGGACTTAGTAGCCTGCTGGTCTACAAGAAGCTAAGTACAAAGGATTTTTAAACAAATCTTGGAAAATGGTCATATTCACGGCCATATTAAAAAGCAAAATATTTCCTTACTTTTCCTCTTGCCAGGACATACTGGTAATGCAAGCACAGCTTTACTGGGATGGCATAGGGAGGTAACATTTGCTGTGTGAGCCTGAGCTACCACTTAGCACAGTTTGCAGCAATCGCAGCATGTTACAGATACTAAATGTAATTGGGGTTGTTTTATGGCAGTTAGGTGGTTACCAGGTTATCGCTTCTGTGGTCCTCAGCGAGCTGTCATGAGGTGGCAAGCGGTCGGGCTCTTCAAACGCAGCGAACCTTGACTCATGGGATTGCCACGGGTTCCTCGTGTGCAGGGGAGTATGTAATAAAAAACAAGAGAAGAGCTTTTCCCTGCATGACCCCTTCACTGTGCTTTGGGTGACTTTTATTCGCTCCATGGGCTGAGTAGAGTCCCAGTCTGGGCTTCGGCTGAAATAAACATCTGTAGCTGAATAACTGCACTAATGCAGTGCGCACATAATAAAAGTGCGGATTGTGTGCTGGGATTTTTTTTTGATTTGGTACAAGCAAAATTCTCTCCCCAGAATGAATGGCAGCTATTCATGTCAATGAGAGGAGGGAGAAGGAGTCAGGACAATTTTACTAACCTTTAGTAAGACTCTCAATCTATTTATAAATTGCCATCAATGTGTGGCTACGCATTCAGCTAAAGACAGATGGCAACAGTTTAGTTCAAATGCTCTTTTTTCTTTAATGCACTAAACCCATTATGGACTTTGTTGCGGTTTTTACTTCAGTTAGATGCTAATGCTTAACGTTGCTGCAGCTTGGTCCCTCGTTACCCTGGGGATGACTGCAGGACTCTTCCTTGGGAATGCCTTCCTCACCAGCCCAGCACACATGGATCTCTCCTCCTCCTCCTCCTCCTGAAAAGCCCCCGTTGTCACGTCTATTCCGAGATCCCCCTTTGCTTCTTGCTAACCCTTCCACCTGCGTTGTTGTCCTTCAGCTTCACCTTTCCTTACCTTTCACCCTCCCTTATCTACTGACTTTAAGTTGCGTTTGAGGGACATCAGCACCCGTAAGGATGAAGGCTGTGGGATTAGCACCTCTGAGAGCTGCACCAGTGCAGGAGGAGATGGTGGGCAGCCTCCTGTGTCACTGTCTTTCCACCTTCGGGGAGCTGGTCGCTGGAAATAGTCTCTGTTAGTCGTAGCAGATAATTCCTGCTTATTCCCCCAAGAAGAGGTCCCTTGATGCTGCTCTGACTCCCTGCCAGGCTAACAGACCTCTTTTACTATTTTGTTTTTATAAAATGAAAGCTGTGGCTACTTGGATGTATTTCCCTGTGGTTTTTCCAGCGGCATGGCTGCGAGGCTGTGCTCCTTGCTGCACGCCGGGCAGGCAGCCCGCTGGCGACTGGCTTGAGCACCCACCGCATTCACTTGCCGAAGGGCTGAAGTTTGTGTGATTAACAAGGGTAACTGGGATTTCCGAGCACTTTTAACATTCTAAATAATCTATAAAATAATAATAAAAAAAAATCAGTAACATGTCAAAATGCGTCTTTGTGTGTTCAGAATATCCCAATAATATCCCTATTTTCTCCAGGTGAATCTGTTGGATGGAGGTAGCGTGGCAGTGCAGAATGGTCACGCTCACCACGGCTGGGGTGGGAGGTGATGCTTTAGGAGAGAGCCATTAGTGTGTTTTATTGACATTGAGGAAAATCTTTAATTCTAGACTTTATATAAATAGTTGCTGGGGTTTTTTGGTAATATATTGAGCTGGATTCTCAGAAATCATCAGGTGAAATCTCTGGCCTGTGCTCCGTCTCAGGCACTTGTAATGATCAATTTTGGCCCTAAAAGCTGCGAAGCTGCTGATCATGTGCGTTCCTGTATTGCAGTTTATTGGATCCAAAGGTCCCAATTGTATACTTATTTTATCTTTTTGGTTTTTTTCCTGTATATCCATGTTCTTTATGGTGCCGAAGATGAGACTCATACACCTACTGATTAATCCCGTACACCAAAACCTTCCCCCAATGGAAAGAAAGGCCACCACTGTCTGTTGTACTTTCAATAGACCCTTCTTGGGTCTTTTTGTACCAGGCTGTAGTTTGGCATGTTATGGGGAAGTTTGTAAGGAGGAAAAATTTCTGCTTAGCTGCTGAGATTATTTTCTCTGGAATTATCTTCCAGGAGGCTTCTCCTGATATTTTATATCACATGAAGCCAACCTCTTTGGCTTTGTGGCATATGTGTCTTACAAACGTGCTCTCTTCATAAAAGCTTCGGAAATGCTCTGAAGCCCGAGACTGCAAGAGCTGCAGCAAGGACCAAATTCATGCTATGTTGTCATAACAACAAACAATGATTTGAAATGCAGATTTTTCATCTTTACTCCTTAGTTGTGATTGAAAGCTCTGGAAAATGGGGGATTTGCTGTACAGAGATTGCGCCTATTAGAATAAGAATGTGATAACGGAAGTTGGTAGGATGCCCAAGGGATAAAGAGTATGATTTATGAAGCATCGAAACCAAGAATTATATGTGTTTATAGGGTGGCCTATCCAGCTATTTCAATTCAGCCTGTAAGACCGGTGTCACCGCTGGGGAAGCTCTGGGATCTCTGGAACAAACTGCTTTACTGCAGATAAAGCACGAACTTCTGACCCTCTGATAAACCCATGGAAATTACAGTGGTGTTTGTTTCAAAACAGGTGTTTCATCCCTTTGAGCAGATTAATTGAGTTTGCTGTGTTATTTGCAAATAGCTTTTACTGCTAAAAACCAGTGTTTTCTTTTTCCAAGGAAGGAGTCCTGTTACTCCCCCGCATCTGTCACTTCATTAGCCACAGTGCTGGCGTCACCCTGCTTTTGCGCCGGTGCTGTAGATCGGGTTTGGCTCCTGGCTCAGCTCATCGCAGTTGAACCCATGCAAAGCCCCCATGCAGATGTTCTCTGCATCTCCTCCATGAAAGCCCACCTGGAGCTGTGCCCCTTCTCTCCTGCCATTGCAAACTTACAGGGTGCTCACGAGCAAACCCTCCCTGGGGAAAAAAAGCATTTTTACTGTGGGTCGGCACATGCGTGGCTCAGTCACCAGGTCCTCCAGGAGAAATCCCCATTGCCATGGGGCATCCCAGGCTGCCATCCCCACCGGTCCTCCTCGCTCAGGTGGTTGGGCCACCACAGCAGAGCAAACATCGCTTCAAGGAATGCAATTTCTGGCGCTTTCTCTTTTGATCCTGCAGGTCTCTTAACAAGCACCAAGAGTTGGGGAATTGCATTCGAACTCAACAGCCAATTTTCAGGAGCGATGTCTCTCTCTGCTCTTTCCACCTCTCGGCTCACTTTGCGAGTGCTGAGGTGAGCGAAGTGCCAAGCGAAATGCGAAGGGAGAGAAGGGGCAGTGGAGCGGGGGTATTTTGGGGAACATTTCTGCAATGCCGAAGTGCCGGTTTTGAAAACAACGTCTAACGCGGAAAACCTGCGTTGCAAGACAGCATGAGTTTGCACAAGGATGCTCAAAACTGCATTCCAGCTTGCTCAGCTGGCTCCCTTAACAAACCTGTCACACCAGAACAGAGAGCTGCCGGGGGTGCATTTTACAGCATGGAAAATAACCTGCACCAGCACCGAAACATTGATGCTGGGCCCTCGGGGTCAGAACCCCCCCCCCCAAAGATCTTCGCCCCATGAACTGGCAGATAAATCATGGGAGAGCAGTAGAAGGTTTTTCTTCTCTAGTTATCCAAGCATAATACACAGGTCCACGTGGTTATTTTGCTTTGCTGAGCAGCCCTTCTTCCAGAAGGGGATGAATCACTTTTTCCTAAATTATGCCATTTTTTGTACGTTTCTTTCCACCTTGTGATACAGGATGCGGTACCCCAGCCACAGTGGTGCCTGGGGAGGGAGGGGTGAATTCACAGCCCGGTGCTCGGCCACTGCCTCCGCTTTAATATTTTATTTTCAGATAATAGAAAATCACATTCTGCATGTGAACTGCAGTCTGTTTTCTCTACCCTTTCTGGCTTGATTCATGCTCCCTTTGTTACTCTTCATGTTTCACGATGCCTCAAATGTCAGAAACCTTCTTATTTCCCTTGATAGGTTTTGTGATTTCCTTAGTCATCCATATCTGTCCTAGCTCTTTTCTTGTACTAATATTTCTGAGAAGCCAACTCATTTCCTGAGCTTTCGACAAGGGCTGTTTCTTTTCCTTTTTATTTCTAATCTTAATTTCCTTTTTCTGTCCCTGTCCATCCTCTTTCCATTCCCTCATTTATGCTTTTCCTGTTACACCAGCACTTTTCTCAGTTTGCCTGGGTAAAATCTAGCGATTTTGATTTTTATAAAAGAATAATCATAAATAAAGTGAATATGCTTGGTATGTCAACACAGGCAAGATTTGTTCTGAGCAGTGTAAATATTCTTGAGATCTGAGAGCCCTTGAAATGAATCTTTCACCCTTTGGAAAAAATGTGCTTGATCGCATTTGTTCGTGCTCTGCAGAGCGCTGGGCCAAGCAGGAAGAGCACATCAGTAGCCTGCCGTTATTTTCAGACATATACTGCCAGCATCACCTATAGAAACAGCTGTTCGACAGAAAAAAGATAGGGGAAAAAACGGAAGCAAGTTTCAGCTCCAATTATTTCTGGTGACAGGTGCAATCTCCAAAGCTGCAGAGATTTCTGCTTGCTTCAGATAACTCTCTCCACTTTGGATGTCTGTCTCCGAACCTCTTTCAGCGTTACTTTGCAGGAGAGCGGTGGGACGGTCTGGTGGCCCTGGCCAGCTGGCCGAGGCATGGGGTCCGGGGCTGCCACGGGTGCTGGGGGACCTGCAGCCGGCCCGCTGCTTCCCCTGCAACCCTCCACGCTTAATTTGCACCCTAAGAACGTGACTGCTTAACTTCTGCCTTGTCTTATTCAATAACAATTCTGGAATAAGCGACTCTTATTTAATAATAATTTGCTGTTCAGGACAACTCACTGCCATGGCTGCTGCGGCAAGGGCAATAGCTTCATTAAGAGATTTTATATGCTAAATTATACTCTGCATTTTATTCCTTGTGGCGCAATTTATTCCTTCCTCCCTCCCCTGCAGGGTCACAGTTGCAGCCTCTCTCTTGCCCATCTTTCTTAGCAAATACCAAGGCAACACATTCTTAGTATTTCAGCAACATCTATTTCCTCTGTCAGCAATCTGATCCCACCACATTTCCAGAGGCCCCTTGAGTCTCTTTCAATGATCCTTTTTTGTATTCCACACTTGGAAAAAAAAGGAAAAAAAAAAGATATTTGTATTTGTCTTAACCTCTAAGGCAATTTCCATTTTCTTTCTCATGCTGCTCACCTCCACCCCACGCACACACACTCCCTTCACCCTGCGCCATTTGCTTCTGCCTTGGATGGGTCAGGGGCTTCTTCCCCCTCTTGATTATTTCTGCACCTCCCCGTCCACGCACCCTGTACCATTACACATTTATTTATCGCTAGAGAACTCCAGGGCATGCAACCATTTTCTTTGCACTGTTTTCGACCCTTCTATGGCTCCATTGTTTGTTTCCCTTCAGCTTGAGGCTCTTGCTGTATATTGCTCATCAGGAGCAAATTGGCCACCCTGACTAATGATAGCAGTGTTTGGTTTGCTTTACACAAGCTAATGATCAGGTCAGAGGTCCGTGAATATGTGCCATTGCGTGTTAACTAATGTACATCAATGGCAGGTGGATATTTCAGACCTGGGCACGGAAATGGATATGGATGGATAAGGTTGATCAGCCACAGAAAAAGAAAAACTTGGCCAGTCTAAGGTTATGAAAGACCTGAGATGCACTTATTCAGCAGGCTGCATTTACAGGCAGGTCTCCATCCAGCCACAAATTTGTATTCATAAAGCAAAATGTCTCCTCCTACCACTGAATAAGACATGCTCAACTTCTGCAGTCCTTGTCCGAAGACTTAAACAGTGCATGGCACAGAGGGTGCCCTCTGCAATTTTACTCCATCTGTGTTAGGAAAATGGGCACATTTTTCAATGGAATAAATCAACATAATATCCCCACACAGACAATACAGGTCGAGACGTTTTTATTTCTGTTAGTAGATCAAAGTAAATAGTAGACTTCCCATTAAGTCTTGCTTTAAACTGAATACGTGTGTTAAAACCCTAACTGTTTTGTTTACAAGTAGGTTGCTAACACATCTTAAACCACATTCCTCTTAATCCAGATATGATCAGAGAGACAGGGCTTTTATGACTGGCTAAGTGCTCCTCCAGCATTTCACCTACCAGGATCAGATCAGCCAGCGGCAGGAAAGCTGCCGGGTTGTCATCAGTCCTGTTAGCAAAAGTTGGGGGCATCTGCAAAATCACTGTAACACTGGGACGAGTCATTTTTCTCTTCCTTTTTAATAATTTAATTGTTTCATGCCTGACTATGTGGATGATAACAATAATTACAGCATTTTTAAGGCCGCCTCGGATAGCAAAATCACTTTAGAAATAAGGGAAGTGGATTTATTCTCCTTTTAGGCGTGGGGAAAATGAGGAGTGGCTTGGCCAGCTTGGGTCATCCCGGCTTGGAGGGGTTGCAGGAGCAGGTCTGGTGATGGGCTGAGCACTTGCGTGCCAGCGGCCGGGCATGGCACCTCTTATAGAACAGCAAATGTTCTCCAAAGCCATCAAAACTTTCTCAGAAAAAGAGCAGACAAGCCCCTGTGACTCACGGCTGTGGCTCAAGGATGACCTAAAGCCCGAAAGGTCTTTGTAAAGGCCAGAGAATTAGGTTTGTCTGAGATTTTTCATAAGAGCTTGAGTGCTTTTCTCCTGCTGCAGCTCAACAAGTTCTCATTCATGAGAGGTGAAATCTGGTTGCCTGCAGCTCCTTGAGCACCTGTTTTCAAGTAGGTTGGGTGCTGCTGGGTGGAGGGGAGCAGTTGCCTTGAAACACTGTTCTTGTTCTGGTGGGGACCTTGAAATCATGGGATAAACTCAACCTCTCCTGAAGTTTCCTGAATTTACCAACTTAACAGGCAGGAAAAGTTCATCTACTCTAACAAGCTCTTGATAAAGATTCAAATTGTTATGGTGCTTGGTCAGGGTGAATCTGTGGCTCCTGGGTTTCATCTGTTTCTGCTCAAGGTACTTCATATTTTGAAAAAGCTAGAAAGGAGAGGGGTTGTAGGACAAGAACAAGGAGCTGTGGGGCAACTAGGTCATACAAAGGACCTTGTGATGGAGACTGAAGTCTGGAAAACTTCAAAGCAGTTTGTTATTAAGGATAAAACCCATTCATTGTTATTTGACTTGAACATATAGCCTTGCAGCTGCCAGGATGTAATTCCTTTAATTTTCATTCCTGGGGTAACAGGTTGGTGTTGGCTGGGAGCCATGCATTAGGAGGGGGATATTCACTTTTCACCTGAATGTACTGCACGGGCAGCAGGAGTTCAAGAAGTAGTGCTTGAAAAACCAGCTATTTCCCGATACGTTCCAGGAATGTATCTGAATGTTGGTGCTTTGTCCTCAAAACAGAATTTGCACTTGACTTACTGCCCGGGATGTGTTTGATCACAGCTTGAAGTGCAACGTGGCATGTGGCAGCCGTTCCCAGCAGCAAGGGAGCCCAAAGCTGTTTTTCTTTACCCAGCTCTGCGTTAATAGTCTCTCTTTCAGCATTTTGCCCTTTTCTGTGTAATCAAGCAACCTCTCTAGAGCTTCCTTGAAGTTCGTGGAAGAGTCCAGGTTGGTAGCTATTAAAACTGGTGGGGTTTTTTTTAATCTGAAGCAGCAGAATTGTGCATTTCCTCATGCCGGCCGAGCGAGGTGTTTGGACAGGCACCCCGCCACAGAGAGAGAAAGCAGCTGGCCCAGAACCCATTGAGTCCTTCATATTTTCCCTTGAAGTGGAGTGCTGTGGAGAGCCATCCACTGGGATCACAGACTGGCTTTCCATGTCTGAAACAACCATGGATAATCCTGGCTGGATGAAAAACCATGGCCAGAGCCGCAGTTCTTCCAGATGCTGGCTGCTGCCACAGCTAGTCTGCTTTTGTGCAATACCTGCCCTTTTAACTCCTTGCTGTGTGCTACATACTAAATATGTGGCATTGCATTGGCCAAAGAGGACACACAGTGTTTCCTAATCCGTTTCCAGTAGCGTCAGAAATCGCTAAGAGCCACTTCACAGAGAGTCGTGATGAGAATTTTTAATTCCCCCTCTTTGCAGCACAAGATATTTTCGGCCTGTATGGCTCTATTATGATGCTAAGTAGTCTTAAAATGGTGCTTTTTTTCTGCTTTCGTCATTTTACATCAAATACAGTGTCATCTCTTTGGTAGCAGATCGTGAATGGGGTATGAAAGTCCTGATGTCATGTGCAACAGCAGAATGCTCTGCAGTTATCTGGGCTTCGAGGAGTATCTCTGGCAGCGCTGATAGGTCTTCGGTTTATGCAGTTCAAATAATTTGTTCATCTTCTTATTCTTCCATGAATATTTCCATCCAGCCAGGGAGAAAAAAACTATTTTTAGGCTCTCTTGCTGTCGCAGGTGTAGCTGAGCTGCTAATAGGAAATTCTTTGCAAGGAGCTCCGTCTGCACGAAGTTGGGTGAGCTGTGGGCAGCGCACAGTGCTCATGCTGCTCGCTTGCACGTTTCTGTCGGGCAGCTCGTGACACCGAGTTTGGAGGAGACAAGTGTCGATTTGTCTGTCAGTAATTTTGGCAGCATCACAGTTACTTTTAATCAACTATTTAAAGACTTCGTGGCTGGTGGCCAAACTCCTGCTGCAGATTCAATGAAGCAATTTACTCTTCTGCTTTTCATCACGCCTGGATCTATTGCACAACGACACGATGTCGTCTGAGGCGTGACAGCAGAGCCGTGCTGCGTGGCTGCAGGTCCTGAGGCTGTTAGGCATGTCCCTATACCCACTTACATTTCTGCACTGGCACAGGCTTATGCAAATCTTTGGTGAAGGTCAGGTTGCTGCTGGAGCTGAAACTCAGTCTGGAGACAGCAAAGGACAGAGTGCATCTTCTTCGATTTCCATTTGGCTCCTCATGAAGCTGGTCAGCCCACCACAAAGACAAAAGCCAGGAATAAGATGGTCTTACCCATCCCTATCACATGCACACTCAGAGCAGGGATGTATTTGGGATTGCACCCCCCAGTGCAAGCACTGAGGAGTCTGCTTGGCCTCATAGAGCACCCCCAGCCCAGCGGCCGTTCAGCTGCACCAGCCACCGAGGAGTCATTGCAAAACGAGGTGCAGAAGCTTCCTCTCCTGTCCACATTGCTGCAGGCGCTCTGCTTTCTCTGCAGGGTACAGAAAACAAGAGGCTGATCTATGTGCCCCTAAATCCCCACTGCCCACAGAGCTGCTGCTGGCAAAACCACTAGGCCAGTGAATACATTTTGTTTTAACTTGACGGGCTTTTTTATTATTATTATTGTTATAACAACCCTTAATCATCTGGCAGTCTTTAGCTCTCCTCGAGGGGGAGAACAAAAGATACGCGAAGGGACTCCTAATGGGAAAATGTAAGTCAGTTTGACACTGAATTCCCCCTGCTCCTGGAATTTCCTGTAGCAAAATGAGTTGCCAGAGCTGAAGCAAGAAAACTGCTTCACTGTTGTTGCTGGAGTATTTTTTCACTGCCTTGCCATTGGAGCAATGATGCACAGCTCCATTAAAAAGCCAAGCCTGAACCCCAAACAGGGGTCTCCCTTCAATCCTCAACTTGGAAAATATTGGCATCGGTGACACGCCTGATGTTCTAGCTAATAATGCATCATTTTGAGACTGTAAAACCTAGAACCCACATCTATTACTTGTAGGCTTGTAGTCAGGCTACCTAAGGAATTTCCATCAAGCCCTTAATGGTAATTTTCCTGAGGTCCACTCAGCCAGCAGGTGAGATCTCTTTTCAGTTGGAAACTATAGGAATGTGCTGCAGCTGCTCCCTGGGAGATGGGTAAAAAAAGGCTTTTCTATAAAAGTAGAGGAGTCAGCATGCATTTGGGACTATGCTGAAATCTAGGCAACACCTACTGAAGGTCCAGACCCAACTCTGGTATTTAAACAGCTCGTACTCCATCTTAAGGTATGTTGGAATCATCTTTACATTTTTGAGGACCAGCCCTAGTTTTTCATTTTACAGTGGCTATGTTAAGCAAAATGACTGCAGTTTTTCTGCAGCTGAAAAGCTTAATTTCTTTCAATGAAACAAAAAATGAAGCCCTGTTTCTCTGATCCTGGGCTATTTGGCAGTGTGCTGGATATCACTCTATTCACAGGAGATGTTATTACCAGAAATACAAGCAGGTTATTATTACTCATGCCTAGCCTGGGTTGTGATGGGTCTCTCCAGGATCCTCTTCTATTCACTGTTTATTTTCATTAGTGGTTTGGATGATATAACAGATGATAGAGTTAGAAAACTTGCAGATGATCTGGAAGGCAGGATTGTGACTCAGATTGACCTTGGCTCATTGCATTGCTGCTCTGCACAAGATGAAATTCAGTGTGAAGGGTAGCAAAGCCTTTCTCTTAGTAGGGCAAAATCAACTCTGCAAAATGGGGAGTAGCGACCTTGGCAGAAGTGTGTGCTAAAAGTATTTGGGGTCCATCACGGATCACAGTAAAAACATGGTTCAGCAATGCAATGCAGTTGCTAGGAGAAAAAGCAAATACCATTTTCAGAGGGCAAGAAGAGCATTGTATGGAAAGTCATTTCTCCATTTGGTTCATCACGGGATACATCAAGGCCAGGCTTGGGGGGAAATGCCGTGCCTGTCAGGTCAGTGGGACACAGGGATGTGCTACCTACGGATGCTGTAGGGTCTCCGAATGGGTTTGTCGAGGCTGGTCTGGGGGTGCATCCCCCAGCTCCGGGGCAGGAGGTGGGACTGGGTAGACTCCTGAGACCTCCCTGCTCCGGCTTTCATGATTACCTGCTTCTGGTGTCACTGTGCTACCGAGGCACCCGGCTCACAGCTCAGCAAGAAACACATTTGTGCTGTTAGTATTTACAGTCTTGTGTCTAGATAAAAGCAGGTATTTATATACTTGCAGTAAACTAAGATCTTTATCTGTGCAACTGCTTCTAGTTGCCAGTAAAGAAGGAAGGTTTGGCATTTTCAAGCCTTTAAATGTTTTCTTTAGAAAATAAACCTGAATCTCTTTGGAACTCTTTTTGTCTGAGGTAAACAAGGTCCTAAATTGCTCCAGAGTGTTTGAGTTTTGCTGCCCTAAGAAAAAGCATCTTTAAGGTAAACAAGTTTGAGCTTTGCTTTGGCAAAGCTAAGCCCTGACTTTTTTCCCCTGCTATCACAATCAGAACAAGCTTGTATTTGTTAGTGATAAAACGAAATCAAAGCTTCCTCCAAATTTCTGCAGAGATGGATAGCCTGGCCAGGTCCCATACATTTTTATTAAACTCAGACTCAAGTAATCTAGGTTTTTCAAAACTAAATCTCTCTTAGTCCTTGGCCTAATGCTTGCACCTTCCTGGACATCCTGGCCGCATCACTCAGACACGTGGTATGAAGGCTTGTCCTGCTCGTGCTAAGGCTGAGCATGCAGGCAGAGCTAAGTAGATCTTGACTGGGGGTTTCAAGTCATGGTTGCGGTCCCCTGGGAGCCTTGGAGCTCCTTTGCAGGGTCTTTAGGACTTGATTAAGAAGCATGCAGTGGAAAATTGTGAAGGTCCGTAAACCAAAAAAAATGGTTGCAAGCTTTTGTTTTATACTCTAAATATATATATTCAGCTTTTTAAATTTATTTATTTAACTGCATTGCTGGCATATGAAGACAGTATTTTCATGAGGTGGGCAGCAGACTAATGCTTCTCTCGGAGTAAGACAGCTTTTAATGTGTTTCTTAGCTTTAGCCTGTTAGAGGAGGTCTCATTTAATCATGGCAGGACTGACCCTATTATTAGCAAAGTCCATCTTTGTTAGGTTTCCACTGGAATAAAATAGTATCTGACCCCATAACAGATTCCCTTTCAATGAACTACTGGCAAAGATCCTTGTGAAGGCTCTCTTTCGAATAAATTCTTGGCAGAGCTCTGGGTAATGAGATTTCCATTGAATAAGCTGTTAGCAGAGCACCTTTTAACTCAATTCAGATAGTCAGAGAGGAGCCCTGGGAGCCGGGACTCTCCAGTTTGGTCTCCGGCAGTGTCACTGGGCGAGAAGCCGGAGGTCTGTCCTCGCCGTGTCTGCAGGATGGGGATACCCTCGCCTCCGCACCCAAGCTCAGGTGGGGCTTGGAAATTCCCCCAAAGTCGTCAAAATGTTTTATTGGGTGCGATGACATGACTGTTGAGGACAAGCATTTCTGTCCCTATGAGCTGAAAGTTCCAGGTTTACTGTTTGGTATGGGAAGTGGGGTGACCTTGAGTATAAACTTTTTGGGTAACATCTCTATGTAACTTCTTTAAAACTTCCCTTAACTGTATTTCTGGATATACCCAGTCTTATTCCCTCATTTGTGTCATTTCTGAAAGGCGGTAGCAAGTGTCCAGGCACGGCAAGCAAAATGTACCTCTTTCTCCTCCCAAATGTCATTTGCCTGTTATTCCAGCTTTCCATCAGAGCTTGGGATTATGAGTGGTCGGCTTTCACGCTACAAATCTTTATAATGGGATTAAGCGGATAAGGACACGTAGAAAATGATTAGTGCTCTCCTGGGAGCCATTAATGGTTTTTAAAGGCCCTCACAGAAGTAACACCTACCAAGTTATGTTGCGCAGGAAGAAACTTGCACTTCCTTTAACGCTAATTTTAGAGAGGCTGTGGCTCTTTGGGTAACAAGCATTGATTCCTCAGGGATCTGCTGAGAATTGTCAAGCATATAGATTTAATCACAAGTGGGATTCTGGTTGTAGTGCGGATAATACATAGAAAATCACGCATTTCATTAACTGTTTTTTTGGATGAAGGCAGGCAGGCAAGACAAAAAGTCTCTATTCCCCTTCCTTCTGATCCTACGCTGCCTGCTGCTCTGCAGGACCAAAAGCAACATCTTCCGGACAATAAATTTTTGCGAGAAAATGCCCTCAAATTCCCTTAGGTGAGGTCTCAAGCACCTCTCCAGCCATGCCGAGCCAACCCGCAAGGGCTGCGTTGGGGCATTTGCACTCCAGAGCATCGTCCGATGCCAAGGTTTGCAGCAGGTTCAGGGCTCCCCAGTGCACACAAATACACGTAGGAGTGCAACAGGGAGAAAGAGCTCCTCCACGAAGATTTTATTTACCATCTCAAACACCGCAGTGATGAGCTCTTTCTCTGAAGGCACCAGCCGTCCTGGTCTGCTGTAGATAAGAGCTGCAGGATTAGCTCCCCCAAAGGGAAACCCTCCTCTTGCTCCAAGGTTTTGGTGTTTCATGCCAGCTGCTCTGCGAGCAGCAAGATCTGCGTGCAATCCTGTTTGTGTCGCAGCCAACTGGCATCCTACTCAGTATATTCGTGGAGCACGTCAGAAACCTGTGTCTTGTTGAATTACTACCGTGCTGGCTGGGAATTACTGCTGCAATCAGCCAGAGGGACAGGGACCCCCTCTCGCTCCCTATCCTGACAACTTCAGCAGGCTCAGTGTTGTGTGTGTTTTGAATAGGGTTACTATGTGGAGTGACTGTCACCTTCTGAAGGGAAGTCTGATTATTCCAATTGCATTTGGATATCATCATGGATTACACTTTTTAACCAAAGCAAACTGTCTGCTTTACGGTGAAGGATGAATGCGTAGGTAAATAAACACACACGTAACTTGGTGAAGAATGAACCGGTTTAAAAATCTGGAAAGTTCCCTTATTGGCAATGCTAAACTCAAGTGCAAGGCATGAGAAGAGCAAAGATGGCTAATGGTGAACAGACAACAAGAAATACCATTCCTCCAGGCTGGGTTCCTGATGCTGAAAGTAGCAGCTCCTTGGGGAAATTCTGGGCTGCAGGATAACATGGCTAGCAGCCAAAGTAGCCCTTGCTTCTTCAGATGCTTCCTAATTAAGTTCTGGCTATTAATCCGTCTTCCTGGGTTAAAGTTCTTCTATGAAATAACAAATTAATGTGAAACATCTTGAGGTAGAGGCATGAGGTTGGTTTGATTTGAAATCGGGTATCATCCAGCCCATTTAAAGTGGAAATGGACTGGTTTGTGTCTGAGGCATAGTGAAGGCTTTGGATCTTTTTTTAATTGCTCCTAAAGCTGTATGGGCTGCCCTATTCTCCAATGCACTGATTAAGGGTGATTATAGAATTAGCTGAAAAAAAAAAATACAGCGGGATGTCATTGCCATGCAGAGATATTCTTGTGTTCCTCCATTCCAGGCTCTAATCCTCAAAATGACTCATCCCCTTTAATATTTTTCATAAAGCTACTGACATGGCATTGTTATTTATCCACCTAAATCTGTTCATGGCAGCAGCGTTCAGCTGCTCACCTGCCTGCACTCCTTTTGAGCATGGCAGAGAAAGGCATCCTTCTCCATCCATCAGCTGTGCCCAAGCAGGAGAAGCTCTCCTCCTTTGATGAACTTTGGGCTGAGCTTTTTGGGAATCATCATGGCAAAGCTGGTGGATGAAACTCATGCTTGAAATTAAAGACGTGTGGGAGCTGAGGACCTTGAGGACCGGGGGAGATGACAGCAAGCGTGACTACCTGCCTGTCCGTGCAAAACACAAGGTCATCCACTTATTATCAAAGGATCTAAAAAGCTCATGGGGAAAATGGGGGTTGAATTCAGGCTATAACCTGATAGTCTTTGGGCACCCCTGCCCTAAACCCCTCCTTCAAAGGGCCCCAGAAATTGCAAAAATTTTTAATAAATGGGGATCTGTTTAGCCCTGAGGGTTGGTGGGGTTAGGGTGACCTTGCTGTTCCTGGGAGCGCGCATCTTGAACCCCAACGTGGTTGGGGGTGCTTTTGTCTCTTGTGGGCATGCCGAGTCTTTGCCACTGCGATGCTGCTAATTCCTTTTGTCTGCTGGGCTCTTCACGACCCGTTAGATTGTAAAATGTTTGGGGCTGAGTCTGTCGTCTCCTTTGGTATACACCATGTGGCAGGAACTGGCTCTTGGAGGTGCTTCCTAGGCACAACCATAATAAACGTGATTAACGTGCGAGGGTGCAATGTGACTTCTATTTAATTGGTGAGTGAATGAGGTGGTTAGGAAGGAGTGACTCAAATATCACATAGCTTCATGACAAGCCTGAATGCCAGGGGTGCTCTCTGCTCTGTACCACCCACCCCTGTAGTGCTGGTGGCTGCATCACAGCAGCACGCAGCTCATGTCGACGTTCCCATCCTCAGTTCCCCTGTATCCTACTGCATGAAAAAAACACCTCACCATGCTTTAGGAGAATCTGTCGGAGTGCAGTTTTCTCTAAACACCTAATTTTCTACCAGGCCAATTGCACCTATTTTCTAATATGCAGCTGTGACACTGTAATGACTTGAAAAGCACCGTTCCGGCTGCCCTCCTATCTACATGAGAGCAGTCATGGCATCTAACCACTCCGCAGTGCTTCATCCTTCCCTGACTTAAACTGCTTGCAACATCCTGCTTTTATCAGGCAAGAGAACCTCACAGCAACTCTGTCTTTAAGTTGGACAGCTGTAGTCCATTAGCAACTGCCCAAAAGCTGAGCTCTGCCTTCCAGAGTAGCTGATCCTTCTGATCGGTCATTTTTATTAGGCTGAGATTTGACTTGGGAGACTCATGAGCACGAAGACGGACTTTTTTTCCTTGGGTTGAAAGTGCGGATGGAATTTAAAGCAGGTGAGGAAGGAAGCTATAAAAGATCTCGCTGTTATTCACCTTTATTGGGCAACACGCGTCATGTAAAAGGGAGAGGAGGAAAATGCATCACTGGTAATTGAGACAAGCTGCATGGAGAGAGAAACCCACAGAGGCCAATAGAGATTCACATGCTCACCTGGATTCAAAAAGCACATTAAAAAACCACCAGCAGAGGAGCAAAATTAAAAACAGTAAAATGGAGGGGAGAGATTTACACACCTCTGCTTAGAAAATTAGCATTAAAGTAAGATATTCTGGGCAAGCAAGCATGATGTCTGGTACATTTAACAGTAGCTTTGTGGAGTAGTTCATGGATCTCATGGACACCAGTGACTGTCCTGTCTGTGCTGCAGAAGGTAGCCTCGTAGATTCACCAAGTGGAGTTATTAAGGAAATCACAACAATTAATAACAGAAGAGCTGGCTCTGCAAATCCTACTTTTGCTTTCTCAGCCCTCCAGTTCAGCCCGTAGAAGATGAGGGAACAAATCTGCTTCTCCATAGCCCGGGAGGTCAGCTCGCACTGGGGTAATCTCCTCTTTCTGGGCTTGGGTGCCCACTGGCAAAGCCCCCCACTTCTCTCTTTTTTTTTTTTTTTTTTTTTTTTGATGGATAGGAATGAACACACGTGGCTGAAGCCAGACAAGAGCAAGGTGTTAATGCAGTGCCTGTGTGCAAAGTGCTTCTGCACGTGCTGGGTGTACAACCGAGGAGGAAACTGGAAAGCAATTTTGTTTTCCCTTTATCTCCACCTCCTCCTGCTCTCCCCTTCCCTAACTGAAATCTTCTGCTGAAGGAGATGCGGAGGCAGTTTGGGGGAGGTGGGGAGAGATGCTTTTTAATAATATGCCTATTGAAGGCTTCATGTGTTCTGCCTAATGCTTTGTTTGCCCTTGTTCTGTATCAACTCGGCACACACAAGCTATCAGTTTAATTAATGGGAAACAGGTAGTGCGAACAAGGACCAGCCATACAGAGTGCTGCCAGAGATTCCCCCCTCTCTCTCTGATCAGATCATTCCCGACTGTCCCTCCAGGCTGGAGCTATATTTTGACCTTTGGAGAAGGTATTGGGAGACAAGGTAAAATGTAGAGCTGCTATTTGATGTTGCTTTTAGTTTCCACTGCAAAGCTGTTCTGACCAGAAAGCTGTAACTTGGGCATGGTTGGGTATCTCAGTGGTGCGGCATGTGTAGATGTTTGTGATCATTCCCTTCTGCAGGAGTTTTATTTTGCAGGATATACCCCAGGACTATATTGCTATAATAAAGGCAATGGTATCTGGGAGCCAAGCGAGGCATGGGAACAGTTCAAAATTTCTCTTTATGGAGCCCTGGTTTTGGAGTGGAGGGGAAAAACAGGAGAAGGGGGAGATTAATCTGTGCAGAGTTCACTGCCCCTAATGCCACCTTGATGGGTAACAGATAGGGGTATTGGATATAGTTTTCCTGAGAAAAGGAACTTTCAAAGCCTACTTTGTGGCGTTTGGTTTTGATAATCATTCTTTAGCCTACATCCAGAGTGTCCACCACCATAATATCTTATCCGCTTTAGCCCAAGGTATGATGCAGCTCATGAAAGTGCGGCCTTTAACTAGCCCGTTGCAGCAAGCAGGTTGTTTCTCAGCATCGCCTTCCAGTAAAGCTGTTTTCTCTTGGTGTAGGTTTGTGATTCCTTCTGTCCTTGTAGTAGGCAACCTAGGTCAAAACAACTTGTTGCCTTTTTCCTCAAGATGAACAACCTGCTTTCTCCCCAGAAAATGACTTGTAAATCTCTTCTACGTCAAGTTTTCTCCTTTTAGTTGTTCCTATAGTTTAAGATTGTTTTGTAATGAAACTTTTTAGGACATCAGTTCATAATAATCTTTTTTTTAAAAAACAAACAAAACCCCTCCTATGCTGTTTAACTGCTATGACCTAATTGTGTCTTAGCACTTATTGACTCTGTGGATCACGGGAGACTTAATCTAATGGGGCAAAACAAAGCTCAAAAAATGTCCCTAAAGGTGTGTGTGTTAGATCTCACCTCCGGAGTTGTTACTGTTCTCCCAAGTAAGTAATTTGGCCAATTACACGTTTCTAGGTCTGCACTGCACTTGCACAGAAAGCATGTGTGAAGATTGCTGATTACAGTAGGCTCACACAGTTGAAGAAGAGTTTTCATCACGAAAATCCCACTCTTGTTCAGAAACTGTTAAAATGCCACTGAAGACAGCAGACTGTTAGTGCTCTGACTCCAAGTTGTTTGGGTGTAGCAGGAATAGTTCCTGGTTGCCAACAGAAGTTTGCAATTTCTTCTTGGTTTTGAGGCTAACTTTAAGCATCTCTTTGTTTGGAACAGCACGATTTTCCTCTCTGAGTAGTAAGAGATGATTTACTGGATGTCATATCTAAGCCTCGATGAGATCTGAGGTGAACCTTCAATCAATTAAATATTTTTCAAGAGCACAGAGCTACACGCAAAACTGAATAGCCAAAACAACCCTGGTTTTGCTGCCTGCAAGCTGTTGACTCCCAGAATGTCAGTCCCCCAGCAAAATTATTTCCACTATGCAGTAATAAGCTTGGCTGCTGCTTAGATGTCTAAGAATGTTAATGAATGATATTAAAGATGATCCACCCTGGGGTGGATGTCCCTCTTGGAGGCACCCAGGAGCGACATTTTGTTCCTTATAGCCAGTGTGGCTTCAGCATCCGGCCGTTGGTTTTTGGTATCTCCTTTTTCCTGTGGAAGTCCTTATATTCCAGTCACCACTTAGTCGTCTTGGCATAAACCGAACAGACTAAATTATTTATGTCTGAGTGACTCTTGAGTAAGATTTGCAGGATCAGGCCTCAAATATCCTCTCTCTTCCTTTCCAATATATTCGTACTGGGACAATATGTGCACGCGGTATTCTGGGTGGGTTAACAGGGTGGCAAGTTAAAATAAAGGAATCAATGTACTGTATACATGTCGAAGGAAAACCCTCTTCCTCTGTGTGCTTGTACATACGGATTAGGTATATTACAGTAAATCAATGTATTCAATTCCTCTGGAGTTGCTGGAGGTACCCGAGGACTGCAGGGATAGAGCAGAGGTTTTATCGCTCTTTCATCAGTAAACATTGCAAATGATCGATTAGACAGTGAAATGTTTGGGACGGCTTTTGATTATCAGGTCTTCAGCTGCTTAAGCCTCTCTGAACTGCACTGGGGCTGCCAGGGGCACTCCAGCCAGGAGCATCTCTTATCAGTGTCGCAGGACCAAGGGTTTTTATCGCTCTTACAAAATGGCTCATCCCTTGAGCATCGTCTGCGCCGAGGGTGCGGTGTTTCTCTCATTCCATCGAATCCCAGGCACGCTGCAATTATTGAAATGAAACAACTTTAAAATATCTCGGCAAACAGCACTGATTTGGAATTAATCACAATTTTAATTTGACAGAAAGCGATCCCGCTCCGCTCGCTGTGATTTCTCCTCTCCCCACCCACGCACGGAGCCTGCTGCAGGGTGTCTGAGGGAAATGAGACATACAGCCTGTCCTGCCTGGTAAAAGCCTATTTAAGTGATCAGCCATAGACTTGGTTGGAATATTAGGCAATAAAACAGGTTTTTGAGAAAACGAGATTGCCCCCGGCACTGGTAAATCCATTCAAAGATTCAAGGAAGTTGGATGGATATGGTGACATTTGGGAGGCAATAGGTATTTTTCTTTCTTAATAATTCGTATACGGAGAGACTATAAATTAAACAGTTTTCAAACACAGGACCAGATCCTGCTCTTGTCCTCATTTTGTACCTGTTTCAGTCTCACTTATTTCCTAGGTTGTAATACTGGGAGGGAAAGCTTGGATGTAATTTCTGAAATAACATTAAAATCCAAGCATCTTCCTTGGTATTTGGTAGGGTCCATGCACATGGGAAGTGACCAGCTCTGCTCCATCAAAAACCTGATGTTTTAATGGTGGGGGAGGGAAGCAAATCAATGTTTTACCCAGGCCAGGCAGTGATGAGGACGATGCTTTTGGCCTCAGACATCTCTCGGAAAGGATCCCCCATGCCGGCGGTGCATTTAAAACGCCTGTGATGGATCTCTATCCAGGCTGGCTGGTTTAACGAAACACTGATTTCTCTGAATGGAGCAAGATGGGAGATCTGTGCAATGTGTGGTTTTAGTAAATTAAGTGTTACAAATGCTGCCACCGCCCATCCCCCCTCGCATATGTTCCCACTTTCCCCAGTATTAAAAAACAAATAGTCTGCAAAGCAAAACTGTCTTGAATCTCATTGCCTCATCTACTGCTTTACAAACAAGGAGAAATCTTACAGGTCGTATATACCAGCTGTATATTGCCGGTCCTGACTGTACAGAATAGGACCATAATAAAGAGATTATGCATGTTCATGCCTAGTCCTTCCTAGATTAGCTTTTAAATATTTCTCTTTTCCAAGAGGAAGAAACAAATAAATGAAGTGCTCTTCCCTGGGGCTGCAACAACTGTTGGGAGGATTTTGATTACTGTTGGCTGTGTTGCTGGAGTAGACGTCTGTGATTAAATATTTGGTGTGGGGCTTGAAGAGACCAACCCCAGCAGTGGCAGAGGACGCAGTGGTGGTGTCCTCACAGCCCTTGGGCAGTAGCGGGAGGTGAGTCTGGAATGCCGGATATTTGCATTCCTTTCACCCAATACTTTCTCCAGAATTGGGAATAAAGGAAGATTTTCCAACGGTGCCGAGCCAGGACTCATACAGGGAGGAGAGGAATTGGTGCATGGGTGGCAGGAGCAGAGCGAAGGAGCAGGGACTGACCTCTTTGGGTATCAGGCTGGATGCAGAAGGAGGTGTAAAAGGCAGCCCAGGGCTGAAGCCTCGCGTAGGGGAAAAAGTAGTTGCACTCAGGGGTTGCCCCTGTCTTGCCCTCCCTTATCCTCTTGTAAATCAGGAGGAGCTTTGCTGGCTTCAACAAAGAGCAGACTTGGCATCCCTAATGCTTCAAGGGAGGATCGATGCTCGAACGAAACTGGCGGAGCACATGGCCTGATTTTTGGGAAGTGCTCAAGGTAACTCTAGCTTCAACCGAAATCCGTGGGCGGTGCAGGTGTTTGCACCACTGGGTCTGACAGAGTAAGAAATGCAGCCTCCCCGTGCTGCCTGGCTTCCAGGAATATTAAGGGGCTGCTGTTAAGCAAACTGTTACAGTGTCATCTTCAGGGTGCGTGCCAAGTTTCAGCCTGGTGCAATCTGAAAAGTGAAGATAGAGAACCTGGGAAATTGAGATGCATAATGGAAGCACTGACAGATGCTTAACTGAAATATTTTCAGGCCCTGATGGCAGGATAATTTTGTATATCTGACTTTATTTTTAGAGTTTGATTGATAGTCACAAGGAGGGAAGAGGAAAGCTTGAATCTTTGTTCCGAAGGAGTCTGCAAGACCAGGTTTCCTGTTGTGCCACGTTACAGTTACTTTCAACACGATTCTTGTTTCTGATTAAAATAATTCAATGTGTTTCTGCAGCCGGCGGGAGGTTGAAGCAGTTTGTGCAATGCGAAATGTAATAAATGTTTCTGAAGGCAGGGAAAAATATTTAGCAAATCTAAACTAGAGTCAAGTCCCGTCTCTCTTAATTTGACTAAACAAGGCGGTAGATAAGGCTTTTGCTTTTGCAGAGCAGGAATTTCAATTACTCGCAGGAAGTTTTCAAATTAAGGAGGAGGAGGCTAACAATGAAAATCATTTCCTTAGGTTTCGAGTTCTGCAATGTGATGAGCCAAGATTTAGAAGTGATTAAAATGATAAGCAACTCCGTAGTCCTTGCCAATGCCCGTGCACTCCAGCTAGTTATGGCAACCGGTGCTGGGGGAGCAGGACGCCATCCTCTCCCAGCAGCCGACTGCTACTGGTTTGGTGCCTTGCGTTGTGTGAATGAATTGTTGGTCCTTGTTAGGATTTCAGTGAGGCCCTATGCAAGCAGAGAGAAATTGTCAAGAAAAAGACTGCAGGAGTAAAACATCAGCCTGTGAAATGGGTCTTACCTCCTGTAAACCCACTGCTCTGCACGGGCGGATGGATGGAGCGGCCACGGGGCTGCCGAGGCGGGTTTGTGTTGGGAATGGGACTGTGGGGAGGCAAATGCAAGAAGCCTAGAGGCAGGATAATACAGGGGTTATTTTTTATTTTTTCTATAGCATATTTTCATTCTTTCAGACCTCTCATCGTTCCTGATGCTCTGCTCTGGGTCGTCCCAATTTCCTTACAGTTTTCCTTAAGTACAGTGGTGCAAGTGGGTGGCACAGTTTGAGCCAAGGTCTCCTGCGAGAGAAGCAGGGTACTTACCTCCAGCTGTGTGGCTAAAAGCAGATTTATTTACTTTTTTTTTTTTTTTTTGTACCACTGGACCTAAGGACCCACCTCTGCCTGTGGCATGCCCCAGCCACAGGAGGGAAGCAGCCAACAGCCTAATGCCCTCTCAGCGCTGCGAGGAGATGCCATCTCCAAATGTGCCGGCACCTCCAGAACCTCCTGGCCTTGCCTGGACGTCTCGGACACTTTGATCTTTCCAGGAAAAAACCAAAGGCATAAGATGTCAGAGGTGTCTGCAGCACCGACCTTTTTTCATTAGTACAAGCTCAGCCCAGGGAAAGCTGCTGATCCCATAGAGCCTCTGTGGAGGCTTGATCCAAGCCTAGATCCAACCAGGGAGCTCATATTGTGAGTTTTTGGCCTGTGACTACCTTAATAAAGAGGCTAAAATAAGCCTCAAATATTGTTCCAAGAAGCTAAACATGAGCCATCCTATTTAAGAAAGAGAAAAAAAAAAAAATCGGTATTTAAGTTGAAATGGAAATGGGGCTATTATATAAAAGCTACAGTGACGGGATATTTGAGGAATGTGGATTATTAGATCTGAAAGCCCAGGTTAGTCTGCGCTCGGTTCCTCTGGCCGCTCTCAGCAGCTTTTCAGCGGGATGAGATGGTGCGAGGGGCTGAAAGCGGGCGGGGGGCCGGGGCGGCCAACAGCCCCCCTCAAACCTCTTTATTGATGGCTCCATCAAACTCAGCAGGAGGTCATTTTTAGGCATAACACTTGTGCATAAAGCCCAAGGATAGAAAGATCATGGCCAAATTTAATAAAGCTACTAGCATTTTCAGAGTTGTTTTATTTGTCTTCTATTATGTTTTTTATCACCCTCTTATTAGGCAGCAGCTATTCTGTGGCCACTTTCAATCTCTTTCTATCAGGCGGCTGCATTGATAATCAATTTTTTGAAGTACAGATCTTTTCCGGGTTTGAATTATTTGGATTTTATTAAATAAATGTGCATTTGTGTAGAATGGAAACTTTGCTCCTTATCAGGATCATCTGTCTTGGTGAAATGACTTGTAACAGCTGTTCCGTGAAGCAAAATCTGATAGAAACACTGGGAGTAGATATAAACACAAACATTAGTCACCATGGAAACAAAAGTTACTGCGAGATGGCTCCAAAAGCTGTGCTTCTACATGTTTCTTATCCTAACTAAATATTCCCATGGGATTTTGCCAGCCACTTCATTTAAAGCCATCTAGGAAATGTTCTGCTTGCATGCATATCGATCACTCGGGAGCGGCACCTCCAGATTTGGGTACCATGTAACTCCGCTCTTAAAATCAATGGGCTTCTTGATTTACTCCGACTGCCGGAGGCTGGGGAGGGACAAACCACCATTTTAAAATACCAAAGGGCAAAGTTGAATTTAGGTACTTGCAGAGGAGAGCGCTTCTGCTTCAGGCTGCCGGTTTAACCCAGTTCCAGCCTGGGATGCTCTAAATCCCACCGCAGCAGGTATGGCTGCGAGCGCGGTGTGAAGGGTCTGGGCTGCTCTGCCCACATGCTGGGCTGTAATCTGGATAATCCAGGGGGCTTTGCTCCTCCATCTGCCGGTTCTGCGATTTCTCCGTGCTCTTTAAAAAATACATCGATGAAGGAAGAAGGGCTGCAATTCAAAACCAGTTTCTCTATTGGCAGAGGAGCTGCATCTTTATATAACCCTTGGAGACTGCTGAAATAAATATAATCGCTGGACGAAGACTGGCATCTTGCAGAGACGAGCCAGCAAAGACTCATCGGTGATATTGGCCAGCATATAGAAATAACCACCGCGGGGCAAACGTGGGTCTGTTTGAAGGGACCAACTTGCTCAGCCAGAGGTGGTATCATGGCTTGGGGTGTTTTGCGGCATCTGTACACGGCCCTGAAACCTCCTGTCAAAGGAGCTGCTGCTCCTGTGCTTTCCTGGGCCTTCGGTCTCCTTTTTGCAGGAGTTTTAAGAAAATCCACAGTCACCATAGCAACTGCCAGCTCCGTGGCACGTGCGGCTTCCTGCGGCACACGCGAGGGCTGGGTGCCTTCAGCCAGGGGTGCGGGGCTCGGCACCCTAATAACGACCAAAGCACTGCCTGCTCTCACCTCCCCCCCCCCGCCCGAGCCTGGCAAACTGACCAGACCAGCCGGAGGGGATGCACTCAACTGGTACGTTTTCTGCCTTCGATTGTCGATGCGGTGAAGGTTTGGGTGCCCACAGGGAGCTGAGATGCAAGTTCTCCCTGTTAATGCCCTTTACGCACCAAATCCCTGTCCTCGTGCTGTTGCAATCCTTCCCCGTTTGGCTGTCTTGGGCGAGGCGGGGAAATCATTATTAATTGTTTTAGCATCCGCTCTGGGGGATGCCTGTGCATCCTGATCTCGTGATGCGGACCATTAAAAGGCCACCTTCTGCCTTTCCGTGCTGCTTCCGCAGTCAGACAGTCCCTGCCGCCGCGGCCACGGACTTTCTTTTTACGCAGCCTTTCCAAAGGTGTTTCATGGCCCGACTCGCCCGGCAGCATCGCTGAACAAGGCAGGCGGGTTTGTCCTGGGCTTTTGCACAGTTTCCGTCAACGCAGCGCCTGAGCATTTTGCAAACTTTCGCCGAATTCCTCGTGGCGATGCCTGGCCAAGCTGGGAATGTGTCATAGCAGAGGAACGGGTCGGGCACAGGTCTGTGTGTGAAGGTCTTGTCTCTCCAGTGATTGACAGCTGCTGGCAAAGTGCATTTGGTTGGGGGCTTTTCCTTTTCAAAGTCGCACTGCCCTACTTCAGAAAATACTGACGTATAATTGAGTGAGCCACTGGGTGCGTTAGTTTGTCAATCAAAAAAAGGTAGAATCCAATTATTTTTTTTTAATGGCTTCTTTCCATAGAAATCTTGCTCCTAGTTATCATAAAGATCTATTTTAAAGGAACAGAGAAGAAAAAGAAAAGAGCAGAAACCTAGATGGCAGGCTCCCTTTGAAGTCTGGCTGCTCCCATCTCTGCAGCAATTCCAGATCGTTTTGAAAATGGTGATGGGCTGACTTTTATCTGCCCGGGAAGCCCTGGGTACCAGAGGTCTCATTGACCCACCTGGCACAGGTGGATGCTGAAGCTTAGAGAAACTTGCCACCCAAGTTCAGTGTCACAGGTACCGAGGGTTAAGAAAATTAACTGTGGTTAGGGAAAATTTGGGACGACATTGAGAAAAGCATGCATTAAGGGTGGGGTTTTTTTTACAGTGTGCAAAAATGCAATTTTTTTTTTTTCAGGAAATTTAAGCATTGTTTTTTCTCCCCCTGTGTCTTTCTTCTTAATTGTTTTATCTAAACCCCCCTTTTTAACTTAATCCCTCCTCCCCACACACTTGATGGAAATCAATTGATCACCCACACTAGCTACTGGCACTTGAGCTAACAGACAAACCCGAGAAGGAAAATAATCCCGGGCTGTCTGAATAGCCAGTTCCTGCTGAATCCGGTGAGATTTAGGGTATCCAATTCACTTAGACTCCTCCTCCTCTTTGCAAATCCCAGCCCAGTTGCTCCCAGTAAGTCTATCCCACGCCAGACTGAGCAGTCTTGGCAGGCACCGGGCTCAGTAGAATAAATTATCCTGGCTTGTCAGCTCATTCCCCCCGACTCTTTGCAGGGATCTCATTATTATTGGGGAGAGGGGGGTGTTGTGCTTGAGTAACCACGTCGGGTTTGGCCTCGGTGATTATGTCATTATACCCACAGCAAACATTTTGAATAAATATTAAATAATCTTACAAAGTCAGACCTTGTTAGCACTGGCAGCAGAAGCCAAGCGGCCGTGAATCGAGAGCGCGGGAGGGGGAGGTTTGTGCCATTCAGCCCTTCTAAGGAGCAATTCACGATGTGCGAGCCGAGGGAGACGCCTCTTGCATAACTAAATGGGTTCGTTGTGCCATTAGGATTCACGAGGCTGCGGGGAGTCGCTGGGACCTCGCAGCGGGGACACCCCGTTGATCTCCCCTCCGACCTGCAGCAGCAGCGGGGCGAGATGGGCTGAGAATCTTGCTCAATTTGCAAGAGCCCCTGCTTTGCCTTCTCTTTGCATTTACCAGCCCTTGGGACCTCCAAAGACCCTCCTTTTCAAAACAAACAAATAAACAAAACCTGTGAGGATAATAGTAATAAGTAGAATATTAATATTAATAATAATAATAATATCGATGATAATGATAATTAGAAAAAACTGGGGTCTTGTTCATTTACCTCCCTTTTCCTCTGAGTTTGTATTAAATCCCCAGAGGCCAGCTCAGCAAAGCATCGCGGTACCTATTTCAGTACATCCCTGAGGGCACGTGCCTACAGCAGGCTTCAAGCTACGACCGCAGGTAATGCGAAGGGGGTAAGAAACATCTGTTGGTAGATTGGGATAGAAGAAAACCCCATGAGATAAGGGAATTGCTTTCAAGAAGATGGTTTAATGGCCATGCAAGTGCTAGTGACTGGCGCGATATGGTGGTCTTGCTGAGGGAGCGAGGTTGCAGGGGCTGTGAGCTACTGAGTGTTTAATTTGGGGTCTTATAAAGCACGACGGATTCAGGCTGGACAGCAGGCAGCTTCCTCAAATCCAACATAATTGGGTCTTTAATCTGCTCAAGAGATTCCTGAGCTGGATACCAACACTATCTCCTCCTTTTGATGAGGGTGGTACAAAAAGAAAAAGGAAAAAAAAAAGGCACATGATGTGAATTTATTTGCATCTTCCAACAATAATCCAGTCATTCTGCCCGGGAAATTTGTGTCCTGCTTAATGCCCCTTTATGCAGTTTTTTTTATGATGCCCAAGAGTTTATTTACAGATTTATTTTGCAGAGGTGGGAAACGACAGGCAGAAAATGCCTTTCCAATTTTTTTTTATTTATTTATTTCATTATGTTTTATTTTGTCAGCAGTGGATTGGCTGGGGGTTGGCTGAGCCCCCTGGCAGGTGGGAAAACGCCAGCTCCCCGAGCCCCAGCTGTGCCGCTGCAGAGAGCCATTGGAGCAAGTCCCGAGGTCTGCAATGCAATTGCATTTCCTACAGCAATAAATGGCAGTTGTCGGAGCTGAGCACTTCTATCCCGCCTTTACCGCCTGGTTTTGCCCGTTCCGGCTCCGAACGGCACATGCAACAGCCGCTGATGCTGGTCCCGGTTGGGGTCTGAGCCCCGGCTCTGCGACACCCAAAATTTGGGTATTTACTAAACATAACTAAAGCCAGGTAACAGTCAAGACTCCGGCTCCGTATGCAAATGTCTCGGAGTCCCAGGCAGAAAACTGCACCGTAATGTTTTTCCTCTTTTGTATAAATTACATCTGGAAAGCACAGAATTGTTAGGATTTTGAAATAGGTGCCTTATTTCAACTTGGCTTGCTAGAAACGATGCTGTTGCACAGAGTAATTACATCATAAATTTGTTAGAGGAATATAAAGCCATAAAAGCAGTGGTAATGGTTTGCAATTTAATAGCTGAATTGTAAATGAATTTTCCTATAGCAGCTTTAATGTAGCAGGCTGCTACAATTAAGAGAACATTTTTTGGGGTGCCTTTAATTTTTTGTTGTTGTTGTGAAGTTCAGTGTCATTAATTCTCTCGTTTAAAGAAGCCGTATAGTTAACTGCTTCAAGTAGTAAAAGACAACTTTGACTTCCTTTGCAACCAAGAGAATATTGTCCCAGAGAAAATGTTTTTAGCCCATTTGGCACTTATATTTTCTTATGGTAGCTACCGTGGAGTTGCACCACGTACTGAGCCTATGACCTTCATCTCCTTTCCCTGATATCATCCATCTCGCTCCCGTGACATGTGGCATCTGCCATGGTGGTGGAAAGCAAAGAAGAGTGAGCCACGCTGTCTGGCTCGGGCAGCAGATACACCCTGCTCATAGCATTTAGTTTATCTTATTTATTTATTTGTTTGATAAAAGAAGATATAAATGGAGGTATGTGGGTATTGCAGTGCTGCAAGGATGCTCCATCCAGCTCCATTACCCTCCTTGCACGAGACTGTCCCCCTCCGCAGTGCCCATTTCTTGCTCTTCCCCTTTCTGTCCCTCTGGATCCCAAATGTCGTTCAAAGGCAGCTCAAGCTTACTCAGACACAATTTTGTTTGAGCGGGTGCCCCTGGCCCGAGGCCACTGACCCTTCACGCGGCGATTTCAGTGACAGGGTCCCCAGTGCCGGTTTCTCCTGGTTTGCCTCATCAGGTTCCTCTCCTGCTTCTCACGTTCGCCTAATTACAGCTTTTCACTTCGATACCGGCATCACCTCGGTGGCCTGCGTTTGAAGGAAATGCCGTGAAATACCGTATCCGATTTGCTTGCAAGCAACATTGGGGCAATTTAAATTTTTTATAATTATTGATGGCATGTAATTATGTTGCCAGTAACACCTGCTATTTCTATAGAGGAGTAGGGAACTGTTGCACCGTGGTGTGTTGCAAATGCAAATTGACACAGGCAACCCTAATCTGGCTACAGTGGGCGATAATTAAAAGACATTGTTGTATGCAAGGGCTAAGGAAGCTGATGGAGACCTGACACTGCTCCGACGGGTGGCCCTGAATCCCCTCCTCCTGGCAGTGAATCCAGTTTTAGGGGAATGCGTAAGGGCAGTGCATGTCCTAATGCAATTTTCTCTCTTGTGCATCCTTATTACTGTAACTAGAGCTTCAATTTCAGGGGGTTTTTTTGTTCATCAGCCCTTAATAGTTGGTAATTTGCTAGTGCTCCAGTCGGTGGGTGCAATGTGTAGAGCCCTGCCCCACTTCCAGCAGGGATTTGACCTTGCAGTTATCCCTCCGTAATCATAAAAAATCTGCTCCCTTGTTGCATTCTAGACAGAGGCGGGCAAGAGAGAAAAATAATTTAGTGAAAATTGGTCTGAAAGCGTGCTCTCGACGTGCCCACTCCCCTTCCTCCGAAGACTGGGAGTGCAGCAGTGCTGTTTGCAGGGACCTGCTCCTGGGTGCCAGACACGGCCAAAGCACCGGGCTGTGCCAGTTTTCAGGGCATCCCCTCGGTCTGTTCCCAGCGCGGTCGAGGGACCCGAGCAGCCGATTCCTGCGTCACCGTGCTCGCTCGCTCGGGTGGATGGTAGCCGGGAGATGACCGCAACTCTGCTGCACCCGAGGGTTGGGAGAACAGGCTGGAAACCATCCTCTGCCTCCTTCCGCCCCCCTGAAAAATACAGTTTATCTGGCATCTTGCAGCAAAACCCTCTCCAAAGTCAGTGCTAGCTCAAGCAGGGGCAGCCTGCGCCTTGCTACGAGGTCTGTGGGGCACAGATGATTTGTAGGGTGCTGTGTGACCCAGCAAAACCGAGGTCCCCTATTGCAGAAAGTGCCGCCCACCTCTCCCCAAAAAAACCCCAGAGGTATCTTCAGAGCAGAGGGGTGAGCCCTGCACAGCAAGCTCCTGCTGTTGCCTTCGAGGGATGGGAAGGTATTAACTGGTCTGATGACCAGGGATGCAATTCCTGCTCTGGAGCTGCCACTGTCCCGCCAGGAATCTGCTGGGGAAGGCAGCACCGTTGTGCGCAGCAGTGGGTGCCGCTTTCCAGAGCATTTATAGATGCAAATGGGGAGCAGGGGAGGGGAATGGAAAATGTAAGAATCCATTGTAAACCCTAAAGCCACGGCGAGCGCTGAAATCTGAGCTCCCGAGTGAAAGCTGCTGTCTGTGGCAATGGATTTCAGGCAGTAAAAAAGCTTCAATGAGGATGTTTCTGATGAACTTTAAATCCCTGACTCTGCTTCAAATATCCCATACGAACACAGCCCATGCGAGGTCATGCCATGTAGTGGATACACTGCAACTTTCTCAGTTTTTCTTGGAAAATCACAGAAACGTTTTGATCTTTCAACCCTCCACCCCAATGCTTGATCTTGACCTTGAAATTTGTCACCTGCCATCTCACCTCTTATGTGACCGAGCTTGGTCAAACTTGTGACACGTCAGCATTTGCGTTTGCTGGGGATGGAGGTAATTTCTGTAAGCCTGGAAGAGTGTTTGTACAGCACCCAGCACCGGAGCATCTCGGCCTTTTTACCTAACAAGTGCTTCCACAACATAAATATTTAAGTATAATAAACAATTATGATCAAGTTTCTTGGGTGACTGCACACAGCAAGTGAATTTAAAATTCATTTCCCATGGGTATTGAGGCTTCAAATTCACTTTCTGTGAATGTTCATGCTAATAAAACTCCATTGCACAGGAAGAGAACACAAGAGAGATGCAAATACAACAAGGGCAAATTTGCTTAGGTTTTCAAATGAATATTCACCAACTTTTTATTATTTTTAAGTATTCATCCCTATTTGCTATAAAAGGACTATTTTATCTTTACTCTCCAAGCTCAGTGAAGCATGTATTTCTGAGGTATAATATACATTTCCTTGTACTAACGGAAAGTTTTGTTACTAGCAAGTAATGAGTACATTTAAAATGGACTTTATCTTCAGGAAAAGTAAACCCACATGAGTTATCACCATCTTGATTAACATCTGTATTTCAACACATCTTGCCGTTTAAGGCTGGGATTCTTCCAATAAGCCTAAGGGATGTAAGAGCCACTGCTCCTGCTGAAATAAAGGGTGGGTCAGAAGCAAATTCCATTACTCTCCTTTCTAACCCCCCTTACAGCTCAGTCTGGCTCAGTGTCCTCACAAAACTAAACCCATCCGAGCAGGGCTTCTGTGCTATTTCGGTGGCTTGTTGCCAACCTCCCTGGTTTTTTTCCCCTCTTTAAAGCCGCAGATTTCAGATCCAGATTCTTACACCATGATTTTCCTCTGATTTTCTTTGCTCATCTTTCATCTAGCACTGCCCTCAATTATGAGGATGCTGGAGCTGCTTTCTCTTCACGCAAGCTAAGCTCACGTTTGGAAGGACTTGGGGGGTCACCGTGTCTCCTTTTTGCCTGAGGCAGAGGTAGCACTGTTTTGACATCTTCATTTGATTTTCATCCTGGAATTGAAAGAGATGCAAATTAGCAATAATGAATATTTTCATTAAAAGTGTCTAGACATTATATCTGAGAACAGGATAATGATGCTGCTGCTTTCTATAAAATAGTCTGAAGTAGACCCAGGCCACTTTATTTTTTTCATCAGAAAAGATAACGTTTATTTTTAAAAAAATGTAATTTAATGTAAGTGAAATTAGGGTAATTGCTAATTATGTAACTGCAAATGAGGCAGATCTTTATCTTGAGGCGAGCTGGTCTGGTGCAGATTATGAACCGTTAGTTCTAATGGGGTGTCATCAGAAGGCAAGAAAATCAGCCAAACAGTCCTAAGTCATTTCTCGTGCTTGTCCGGACCTTTTGGATAGCGAGGGGCCTGAGGGATGGAGCATCACCCCCTCTCGCTGCAGGTCTGGCCTAACATTAGGCTAGGAACATAAATGTGGAAGTTACAAAAGGTACCATGGTTTTTTTTGTTCCTTGTCCCTTTGTCCTGCGCCATGACAGAGCGAGCTCCCCACCTACCAGCCCTGCATTCCCTGCGCCTCAGCTCACATCTTCTCCATCAGGTTTGAGGTCCCAAATATTTTCAAGCTTAGTATCCGTCCTTGGGCCTCTGGCACTATGACAAACTGCACTCGATGCCTGAAAAAAGTTTTGAGACTTTTTATTTTTTCTGTAAGCACTGGAAGTTAATAATACGAAAACTGCCCTAGAGCCAAGTACTGCGTTATGAAGTCACTAACTTTATAAGATAAACATATTACCCTCACACAAGCTGCAGTACATGGGTGTCGGAAAAATTAAATGCACTTGAATAGCTTTGTAGATATATATCTCTGTATCTATAAAACCTACTGACAGTGAGCAAACACAAGAGCTTGGCAGTTGTCCTGCTCTGTTTAATTGCCATCGATGAGTTTTATACATATCACCTTCTTAAAATCCCTCTGCCAACAGTCCTGCCAGCTTAGTGATTTGAGTCTTGTCCTGAAGACCTTTGGGGTGATGAACGTGCTGGTACCCACAGAACCTCCTGCGTGCACTGGAGCTTAACAGCACGTTTAGATTTTTCTAAGGAATCCATCCAGCTGTGCTTTTTAAAAATTATTATTAATTTAGCATTTTGCATCCTCATTTTTTTCGCCTGTCCTATATATCTGCCCAGGCTTTCTCTGAGACCACCCGCAGTGTTCCCTCTCTGATGAGAACATCAGCTTTCCCTTGGATGGATCCCTCTTGTTCCACCAAGCCTTCATCCAAAGGCACCTCCCTCTTCTCTGGTGCACCAGGCTTGGGGAAAACTTCCCCGCTTTCACGAAAAGCTATTAATATCAATAATATTAATATTAATAAGCCTCACCTGAGTTAGCCAAAGGGCTAGATAATGCTTCAATCCTTCTCTGCGATAGAGGACTGAGCTCCTTTTGGCGTGCCAGCTGATGACCAGCGCTATCCATCTGGGACCCCAGATTGCTCCCAGTGGCAGCCGGGAATCAGACAGAGGGACCTGGGTCCAGCTGGTCAGCCTTATCTCCAGTTATCCCCCAAAGTGTAGGCACCTGTACGAAAACCTTGACAGCCTGGGGCATGCCCTCTGGACGCGCGCCGTCCTGCCTCCCCCCGGACACGGGCCAGGGAAAAAGAAGAAAATGCAGGAATAACAGGAATCATTGCAGATGATTTTACCTGTTGTATATCAGAAGCAAAGTAAGAGTTGACAGCACCTCCATTTGATCTCTGCCATGAACTGACTTAGAGCCAGAATTTTTCAAAGGCTGCTAATCACCTCGGTATTGATTTTATACCAAGATACTTTATCACACTTGTGTGTTTGCTGTGGGTTGGGAGGGAGAAGTGGGTTTTTTAAATTTTTTTTAAAGTAATCTACGTCAGAAGCTAAATGGACTTTATTAGAAGCAGCATACCTGCCACCCTTCCATGCCTGGGTGTTACATTAGGGTAAATCAACCTCCAACAGATTTCATTAAAAACTCCAGTTTACACAAAACACGTGTGCTTGTGCAATACCTAAAAAACGGGGGGATTTGCTACCATTTTTTGGTTTTGTACACTGCTCTAAAGTAGAATATATGCTGAGCCATTTTGAGTCAAGATAGCCCGAGCAGCCATGCCCCCGTGCTTACAGCTTTGCATTCCCTGGTTTTTAATCCTAATTTCTCCCCCTCTGCCTCATTAGTGTTGGAGCACCACAAAACTTGCCCATCACATGAGAACTAGCGCTCCTCCCAAGTGCGGCACTGTATGAGAGTACCGATAACACACTACAATTCTTTAGGCAAGAGATGAAGGAATTGTTCCTTATTTAACTGGCAAGGCTTGCTGTGTTCTATGGGTTGCAGTAGGTGCCCTTTTCCACCGGGTCACAGCAGCCCTTCACACTCAGTTTCAGCCCATCTGTGCCTCGGTTTCCCTATCCTGTGAAACGAGGTCTGCCGTATTTTCCTACCTAACAAAAGAAATAAAAGTACTTGTGAATTATCTCATGTAAAGGGGTTTCTCTCAGTCCTGGAGAAGTGTTTTTTTTCACGGAGTAGACGACTCTAGCCAATCTGCATTATGAACAGTTAAGGAGATGGACACCAACAAGTCCCAAATGCATAGAATCAATGAATACATACTGAAGCCTTAAAACATGACTATAAATTATATAATGTGTGTATGTATGAATATTGCTCCAGTTTTTCAGCTGTCTTCTCAATGCTGAAACTTTATCTATGTATATTTTTAGAGCTTTCATAATTTAGTGGGGAATATAATTGTATGTTTGTAATCTTAGGCAATACAGGATTAGTCCACCCTGCTGGTAGCATCTTGAAAAAAAACAAAAAAAAAGAAAAAAAGAGAAAAAAAAAGAAAAAAAAAAAAGAAGCTAGTTTTACTGTTCCGCACTCCCCAGCCACACTCTTTTGTTGCAAAAGTGGCTGGTTTGCCAGCGGGGCGATCCCCAAACCAGGCGTGCCCCCAGCGTCGGTGCCGCCGACAAAACAAGGGAGGACGACGACACTTACACCAGAGTGTGCTTTCTCTCACTTGAAATGAAAAGGAAGGATGCTTTGCCTTGGGTAGCCTTGTAAGAATAAATTAAGTTTCACTCTTGTCTAGATTGCGCTGTACGGTCCCCGAAACACCTGTGGGAATTTTGTGGATGCCAGCATGCACCCTGGATGGCAGGTGGCAATGGCGAAGGTGCGCTGCGCATGCTAAATCCCCTCTCCTTTACTCTATGGAGCTCCCCAGTT
This sequence comes from Harpia harpyja, assembly GCF_026419915.1. Classification (NCBI taxonomy): domain Eukaryota; kingdom Metazoa; phylum Chordata; class Aves; order Accipitriformes; family Accipitridae; genus Harpia; species Harpia harpyja. The sequence goes on from NC_068946.1 coordinate 7,311,262, forward strand.
CTGCATTAATCTTAGGATTATTTTAGAGGCCTGAACCACACTCAAGATCTTATCTTTTACTTACTTCACAAATATTATAGTAAAAAATTACATTTCTCTCTAGCATCTTCCTCTTCCAGGATGCTCTAGCTGACTCTACCCATGTGCACTGCCCTGCAGACACCGTTTCTAGTTTTGTTTGCTGGGGAGGGAGGGAGGTAAGGGCTGTTCTTCCACTGTTTTTGTCGATGGTATTTATTGCCACAGTTGAAATGGATGGGTACAAATGTTTATTCCTGCCTCTTGCCCAATTTAGGACAGTGGTCTTGCCTGTAATCTGCCAGGCTAAGGCATCTAGAGGGTCATGAAAATTCAAAGGCATCTGAATTTCACCGTGCCTCTTGCTAATGTCAGATCTTCATAGGAATTGACTTCACAGGACAAAGAAACTGTCAGCTGAATGCTGATGCTGTATTAATGATAGGGTGCATTGACCCACCCCGGTGTGTCATCATTGTTGCGAAGGAAACACAGAGGCAACCCATAATCACCTTTCCTGCATCTGTCCCACTAACACCTAATTTAAGTACATATTTGTCTGCTGATTGATCACAGGATTTTTTTCACGGCACCTATTATCCTGCTATCTAAGCACTTCAGAATCTCCCTATTGATTTAAGTTTTTATATGATCCTTATAATAGTGTCTGAACAGCTGGTAAATTGGGTCTGCAAAGCAAATGTCTCTGCTTCCCATTCTTCCAAGAGGATGGATGATTTCTTGTAGTAAGTCAGTAGGACCTGCTCTCCCAAATCACCCCTGCAGTTTTGAAAAACCCAACCACGTTTTCCCCCCTGATTTGTGACAGGGAAGGGATGGGGAAATGGCATTTCATACAGACTTTGCCTGAAGTTCTTTCTCTTTCCTCCCTATTTCTCTCTTCCTTTATGGAAAGCTATTTGTGAAATCCAAGCAGTTTCACAGAACTGGCACGTAGACTTCACCGCTGCTGCCAAGCGCATCGGTACCCACGTGTCCACGTTTGGGTCCACGCTCGCTCTCCTTGCTCCTGCGAGTGTATTCCCGCTGGGTGCTGCTGAGCTATTTGGTAATTCCCAGCCGCACTCGTGGGTCTCCGTGACTTGCTGGCGTTCCACCCGCTCACCCCACCCATCGCTGCCAGAGGTCCCGTGCTTTGCAGAGCCACCCCAAGCACCCACGCAGCGAGCACAGCCCCTGCCAGGCAGCTCAGCCCTGAAACCACCCGGGGGGGGGACCAGCACTGGAGCTTCTGCTGGGAAGCGGCTGGTGGAGGGCAACGGCTGTGGACCAGTTCAGATCAAGTGGGACCTTGCACTTGGTCGATGCTAAAACCAGCTCCTTAGGGATATTTCAGGCCTAACCACAGTGAAAACAGTTTTTGCAGCAAAGTACAACCAGGTGGCTCAGCTGACGTGGATGCAGCTCTGGGGCTCACCCCTTCTTTTAGCCAGACCTACAGCACCTATGTAGGAACAACCTGGCAAACCTGCTCCTGGGTGGGGAGAGCTGGGCTGGAGCCCACCACAGATCAGAGGTATCCATGCAAGAAAGCTAAATTATCGCAGCACCATCATCGTTACTGCTTCTATATGCCGTGAAAGGGAGCACTTCACGCATAGTTTGCAGCAGGAGGTATGTTAAAACAGGAGGGTGGATCAGAGTTAGATTTTTGTCCAGGTCAATATGACCCATGAGATGAAGATGAGGTCATCTTGGAAATAGCTGCAACGTGTCAACCATGATTGACTGTGTGAGTTTTAACGGCTTCATTCACTTTTCAGTTGCATGGACCAACCCGAACCAGGTGGGAGACGTCTGACAGTTTATATGTCTCAGATGACAGACTTCGTTCCTCAATGGGAAGAAAACCCCCCAAATTCACACCGAGTCCAGTTTTATGTTAAGCAGAGACCCTGAAACTCCTGGGTAATTGCACTTACAGTTCTATAAACCTAAACAGCAATCAACTGCCCTCAACAGTCAAGAAAGCAGAAACCATTAAAAGTTTTGGGTACATTGCAGCAGGAGCTCATCACTGACACCGATACCTGCTTGTGAAAAGCTGGCTGCTGACGTTGTCCCCATAAACGTTTAAATATAGGCGGAATGTACACAGATTCATTGGATTGCTGTAATTCATTAAACAAATGTTGGGTTTAATAGAGCTGCGTATAAAGGCTGGTGCCATAGATGCGCTCAGCTGTGAAATATGCTGTGGAAGTCATTTGTTTGCAAGGGGTCGAGAAATCTGCTTCCTATTAATGTAAAATGGGTTTACTGGAGAAAAATCTCTGGGATCACATTTTTCTCTCAATCATCCCTTCTCAGTGGGATTCCTTGAGGTTCGCGCTGGGTAACCGAGATGTGTCTAAGCTGGGGGGAGGTTGGATCTGGGGTTTGTTTTGATCCATTAAGCTTGTATCTCGCTGCGGTGATGTAATTCCCCCAGTCCGAGACACTTTATAAACATTAATGGGTTTGTTTTTGCGGTCCCAAGGGATGCGCAGCGCAGGAAGGTCACCGGGACCCTTTCACCCGCACAGAAATGGAGGTGGGGAAATGTGTCACTGCAGCATCATGGGGAAAAGCAGAATATTCACCCAGATTTTTTAACCTGTCCATCCTTAGGTCTGTTTAATCCTGTTTTAATAACTTAAGCACTAGCATTACAGCTACAGCGCAGCAGTAACACATCAGCAAGGTTTGCGTTAAGATGCTGCTATATATACTCCAACCGAGGAAGGAAAGAGTTGGTGCTGAGTATTTTAAGGGCGAGAAGGGGGGTCAAATGCAGTTGTAAATACACAAATAGAAATGTGACCTTTGAGGAGGGAAAAAAAAAAAATTGTAGACATTAGCAACTATTGTAACTTGGATGGAAATGACTTAGTGGAGATGTGCTACAAGAGACTATTGAACTCGGGGCATGCTGTTGCTTTTTCTGGTGATTGCTGCTAAAGTTTGCTCGTCTCTCGGACCGGATTTTCTTGGTGAGCTTTTCTTTGCTGGTGAATGGCCACGCAGATGCCTCTGGTGACATTTGGAAAGGGCCAAATTGCCGCTGTTTGCACTGCAGCGTGCCAGGGCGTAACAAAATAGAGGCGCAGATCAAAAATCCCGTCTTTGGCGATCTTTTTTCCAATCACAGAAGGTCAGTTTTAGAGGATGTGCTGAAAGAAGCTGGTGATACTCACAGCCCTTTCAGCAGGGAATTGTTACTGTAAGCAGAGATACATGGAGCAGATGAGAAAATAATGTAAATATACCGACAGAAGGTAATTTTTCTTGTGGAAGTGAGACACAAGCAGATAAAAAGCGATCAGCAGAATTTACATAAGTCTTCACCATCTCAGAGGTCATCATTCTGCAGGGTGACACACTAAAATTCATTTTTATTAAATTCTGGTTGATTATTTAATTGGAAAAGAAAGGATTTAATTGAATCAAGTCAAAGGGCTGTATTAGATTACGTTCAACCTTAACACAAAAGGCTTTTCCCATTTAGTTAAACTGGTTCCTTTGCATATTGTACATATTAAACTACAAAAAGTGGTAATCTGAATAGCAAATTGAAGTGTTTGGAAGGCCTGAATGGTACCCACGTGCTACTCAGCCCTTTTTCATCCCCTAAACCTTCTCATATTCCCTTTACTGCGCTCCTTAGGTTGAAACAAGAACAAAGACGATGGGTAATAGTCTCAAATCTTCCTCCATCCACGTTTATGCCATCTATATATTCTTGAGAAATAGCCTGCCTGGATGTGATGCTACTACCAGAACACGTTGCCCAAAACTGAAGGGTTTTTTCAGGTTTTCAAGGCTACCCTTGCACCGCCTGAAAAGATGCTGAGTGTAGCTAAGGCTGAATCGCGACTCAAGACTTGTTGGCGTAGACTCAGGTTTCCCGTGTGTCCTTAGGAATATTCCTGACCTCTCTGTGCCTCATCTGTGCTGCCAGGGACTCTCATCCCTTAGGGACAGGCACTTGCTGCAGAGCTGTCAAGCTCCTGGTAAAAGCTGGCATTAAAAGAAAAAAACGCAAAGCAATTTTGGGAAATAATATGTTTCTAATTTTGGCTATTTAATTAGCTTTTAATTTTTTGTTAATTCAAAACTAACACGAGAAAGGGAACGAGGCCTAATTCGTTTCCTAATGCTTCATTTCATCCCAATTTTGAGGATTTCCGCAAAGGCTTGGCCTTCCGAATGGGAATCAGCACAGTCCAAAACAATCCTCAGGTATCGCACTTTGAAAATCTCGCACACCCTGGCGAGATTTTTAGTCCTTCCTTCCTGAAGGCAGTTTTGCTGCCTGAGCAACGACTGGGACCTTTCCGCGGCTTTGTGGGTTACCCGTATCTCAGAACCGGGGTGACGGCGAAGGCAGATTTGGGGTTGGGAACGCGCAGGGGTGCGCACACGTGACAGGGCGTGGGATGGAGAATCAGCATCGCTGCAAACCCGGGGCAGCAACGCCGCGGGGTACATCCCACCGCTTTAATTGCAGGCAGCCAGCAAACCCCGGCCGCTCTCACGCTGGAAGTCCCTTTGCTGCCCCGTGCTCGTGCTGGCACCGCTCGTTTTCTGCCAGGCTCGAGCTCGGCCAGCCGATATCTCGGGACTGCTGCGACATTGCGCGCTCTTTCCAGGCGGATACTCGGAGAAATCAAATCCTGCTTTGAGAGATGGAAATCAATTTTAAATGGACCCTGCTGTTCCCTAGTAAGGACAGGAAGAGGTATGGGGAAGGGGAGAAAATCTTTCAAGATATCTTCAGGGGAATCTCAAAAGGACTTAGAGTAATAAGGAAGATTTTTTAAAGCGAGGTTATTAATTTACGGATGAGTCCACAGGCAACTTTAAGAAACGTATTTTTTAAATAGCACACACGCTAATGTAGAAATTCTCTTGCATCGGTAAATTAAAAAGATTCCAGCGCTGCCAGTATAGCAACTCAACTAGTCTATTATTAAGGTTAGATTGAGTAAGAAGCATAATTTGGACTTTGCTTCAGTAGCTGAATGTGTTCTTGGAAGGCTCAAATCAGTTTTAACCTGATTTTTTATGATAAAAATAATGTGCCGGTACTTTAAAGCTGAGTTCTTTTCTGCTGAAGTTTACATTTTATTCAAGCGCAATGACTAAGTTTTGCATATATGGTACTGCGATTGCACATGCAGGTTATCTGGTTACATACATAATTCTCTCATTTGCAAGCACAGTTTGCAGCAAATACTCATGCAAATTAGGCATGAAACCGGGTATTTATCTTGATTAGAATTCAGTTTCTACATATACTTAAAGAACTTTATCTCATTCAGGGATGGCTGCATAGACGATGAAGAAAGAATTTCAAAAATTGCATTTATTCTCCTTGCGGGTTGTTTGTCCGCCCTTTGGGAATTCATTAAGGAAAGCAGACCTTGCCACCGGTAGTCCGAGTACCCTGGCCGAGCGCTAGTGGTTGGGTTGCAGACACTGCTGGAAACTCTCAGTCAAAAATAACTTTCCCTCGAAAAAGCCACTGCACCATTTATCTGAATACTAGATTTTCTTTGTTTTACAAAATCCTGTTACAGATTACAAGGTCTAGATGCCACTTGACAAGGACTCGGTCCTTTCCACTCTTGGAGAGCTGGCTGTACGCCCGATCCAGACCAGGTCTGAGGTTTTGGGGGACCCAGGCCGATTTTAGTGTTGTTTTTCAGCAGACTGACATGACAGATTTACCTGATTTCTGTTCCTAAAAGCTGCCTGGGGACCCCTCTGCTTCTGCAGAGCTGCATCCCAGCGCTCCCTGGGGACCGTCACTGCGTGGGACAGTGACGTGCTTCTGCTTCATCTCATGTCAAGCCTTTCCCAGAGTCTTCTTTGCAGCTCTCAGAGAAGGGAAGCCCTTTTCTATCGTTTTCACTGCGTTTTGCCTAAGGTCTCTGCAATGCCAGCGGTGACACAGGAGGAGCATCCTGAAGTTCAAGGAAATGCCCCCAATTCTCAGGTTGTTCAGCCAAAAGCCTGAGTTTAGGCAAATATCAGAGAGTTTAGCAAATCGTACAGACGCGGGCAGGACCGTTTCCCCCTCTTTCCTTAGGGACTGTGATTTTCTCTGGCTTTTCCCTCAGCGAGAGCCCTTCCTTGCCGGCCCTGTCTCCCCACCCCGCTTCCCGCACCCACTCCATGTTTCCGCAGGGCCCCGCAGGCTCCCACCCCGCTGCCGTGGGGGGCTCCTAAACCCATCCGTCAACTTTTCGAGGCGCACGTGGCTCAGATGAAAACAGGCAACGCAGCTGCCCGCAGCTTTCGGAAGCAGGGATGGTTCGGGGAGATGCAGGCCGTGGTTTCCAGAGCAGCATCATTTCACGGGGGTGAGGATGAGCGCGGCTGCCTTGGCGAGGATCGCAGCTCCGCAGGCTCGCTGCAGCCCAGGCCCTGGCAAACATGCCTGCGGATCCCTCCGAGGCATTGATAAGGCACAGGGAAACATCAGCGCTCCCTCTAGCAGTCGCCAGCGATGATACCAAATAATTCTCGATTTTTCACCCCGGGTTCGTGCCACATGAACCGCCAGCGTAAGGACTCTCACATTAACCGCTGCTACAGTGGTGTCAGCGTACTGCTTGCTCTTCTGCCCCCCCCCCCCCAAATCCTTCCAGGGGGAATTTTTTGGAGCCCGTTTTACCTCCACCTGCTGCACGCAGCTTTTGGCTACGGCCACCCACCGGGGTCAACCTGAGCCCAATTAGCAGAAAGGCACCTCATTAAGCGGGATGTTCAGCCCACTGCAGCACTCACCGCACCCGCGCAGCACCCCTAAACTTCCCAGGTGGGGGGGGGGCGGTGTGGGTGTGTGTGTCTCGCTATAAATGCAGCGCTACCGCGGCCGCCGCAGGGCCCCCCCCCCCCCCCCCCCCCCCCGTTCCTTGCCCGCCCCACGCAGGCGGGACCCGCCTCCGCAGCAGACGCTCAGCGCCGCGTAACGCCGCGCAGCGCCGCGGATGCCCTCGGCCGAGCCGCGATCGCCTCCGTCGCGGCCCTGCCCGGGCTGCCGGAGGGGGCAACAGGTAGGGGGCAAACACCCCCCCCACCCCCAAACCTGTTCCCCCTCGCACAGCCCCGCTCCCCTTTGCGCACGCCTCCCCCTTGCACCCCCCTTCCCCCCCCACGCCGCTGGCAGAGCCCCCCTGCCACAGCCCCACTCCCCTCACACAGCCCACTCCCACTCGCGCGGCTCCCCCTCAGGCAGCCCCTTCCCCCGCCCCCCCCTCCTCCACCGGCACAGCCCCCTTCCCGCCCCTTCCCCCCCCCCCCCCGCGGCGGCGCATGCCGCTCCCGCTCTCTCACCTCTCTCCTCCTCTTCCTCCCTCCCCCCAGGCCAAAATCCTGCACATGATGGACGACAACAAGCAGCTGGCGCTGCGCATCGACGGGGCGCTGCAGGCGGCGGGCCAGGAGGTGACGGCGCTGCGCGCCGAGCTGGCCGCCACCGGCCGCCGACTGGCCGAGCTGGGCAGCGACCCGGCCATGGAGCACGGCCCCCACAGCGCGCAAGGTGGGTGCCGCCGCCCGCGACCACCCCCCCGGCGGGGGTGGAGGTGATTTGGGGGGGTTGGGGGGTGTGTGTGGGGTGTCTCTCCGCGGGTGCCGCCTGGAAACCGCCTTCATTCATTATTATTTTTTATCGTTTGTTTAGTTGCGTTCTCCGGCGCGGGGGATGGGGGGTGGGGGGGGCTGGAACGAAGCCGCCGGGGGTCGGTGCGTCCCGTCGGGACCCGGCTCCACCCGCCGGTGGCGGGTTTCCCGCTTTCATTTCCAGCTGCCTCCTGATTCCCTGCTACTTCTTCCACCTCTTTCGCCTCAACACCGCCAGCCCAAGGAGGGACACCCCCCCCCTTCCTCCCCCCCCCACTCCCCCAGCACGTTGCCGAACTCTGCTCCCCCCTGCACCCCGGCTCCCCCCTGCACCCCGGCTCCCCCCTGCACCCCGGCTCCCCCCTGCACCCCGGCTCCCCCCTGCACCCCGGCTCCCGTCACCGGTTTCGTAATTCGTGAGGAAAGCAGCCATGTTACAACCGAGAGCCGGGCACTCCGGCCCCGCCGCTCTCCCCGGGTTGCCGGGCTGGTCCGGGGCCCCGGAGCTCGTCCCGTCCCGTCCCGGGGCGGAGGGCAGACCCCGGCGGTGCGGGGGAGGCGAGCCGCCCGCCTCGGCTGCAGGAGAGAGAGCTCTCGGTACCGTGCGTGGCTGCGGGGGGCCCACCCCCCGAAACGACCGGTCCCCGACGCAATGCCGCCTTAGTTCCTAAGTCTGGCTTTGCAGACACCCCCCGTGCCATGCGTACATCCCCCCTTCCTCTGCCCCTGAACCCCCCAAAAGTTGTCAGCAGGCCGCGGAGCTGGAGCAGGGGAGGCCGAGGGTGGAAAAATGGGGCGCGGGGGGAGTGGGGAGTGATTTGCGCTCTTGGCTTTGCATGAAGGTTAGCAAACGGGGTCCGAATTGTTGCTGCAGCGCTCTTGACGGAGTCCGGCTCTCGCCTGGCTGGAATCCGCTGTTTTCTGCTAATCAAAGTAGGGCTGCCATCACTTAGAAACATTTAAATACAAATATATATATATTTTTACCAAATACTTGCAGGCTTGCGTGACAGTTCACCCTGGAGCAGCCCTGGTGTCAGAGCAAAAATAGTGGAAGCGCTCCCCTTTTCCGATAACTGAATTTACACCCGCGTGATAAAAATGTCAGTAGCTGTTATTTACTTGTTCCTTATTTTCTGTGAGTATCTCTTGGTAGGGTGGTTAGGTATTATTTAACAGTTGCGTTTTGGTTAAGCTGTAGCTTTTTAAAGGTAGTGTAGGTCTTGGTGGGCATCGCTGCTCCTGGCAGGCTGCTATTGCACCGCTGGTGTTTTGTTGTCTGTGGCGTTAATGCAGATTGATTTAGAGGGATTTAATTTGTGGATTTCTTCCATCCACCTTGTTGTGTTTTGGTGTTCCGGTAGCAGGGGCGTGGTGTGCGAATTCTACCTGTTAAACAAAGTTAATCCATCATCAGGTGGATTTGCTGTGTGGCAGGAGCTGGACCCAGCAGAGCTTCCCGGTAGCTGCGGGTATGCAGGGAATAAAGTTCTGTGTGCGGTCAGGTATTTTCAGAACTGATACATGTATAAGTGCCTGTTGGTATAACCTGAACCAGACCCTGCCATATACCGCATCCAGGCTACGGAGGCGCTTTCTTTTATAAAAAAATCTGCTGAAAGGGCAGAAGGAGGATGCCTTCGTCCTCCCCCGCCGGAGCGAGGGGATCAGGAATGCAGCTGGTGACACGCTGTAGAGGGCATCAGCGTGAGCGTGGAAATGCAGCCTTCCAGCTAGAGAAGCAGGTAAAATCCTTCGGCTGCTCATGCACACACCTATTTCTGTGAGTGTGCTCCGTGCTTTGTTTCGGTTCCTCGCAAGGAAACTCTTGGAGAGAGATGCGTGTGTTTTTGCAGACGGGCAGTGCCTTTGTTCACACAGCGTGCCCGGCAAGGGAGGCGTGTGTGTGTGTGGTTCTTCAAGGGTTGGGGCTTCTTTTTTGTTTTCCTCAGAGGTTTTCTAATCTGAGTGATGGAAGAACTCCTCTTTGGGTTCCTTTACTGTTGGCATGTTGGAAAACAGTCTGGTATGCTGTAATGGTGCTGAAGAAATGTGCTCTGTTCCCCAAAGCGCACGTATTTCTGCTTAATAACTGTAATTACGTGTGTTTTGGAGTTGTGGGGTCCCTGTGACCGGTGGCGAGGAGTGGTCCCATCTTCGGCTGGTTTTGAGAGCGCTTCGGCAGCTGCTGAAGTTGCTGGAGGGGTCACTCCATCTTCCCACTCCTTAAGCTGGCAGATTTGGCTCAGCGTGCTGGTTTCTAAGAGCTAGGAAAGAGGACGCTTCCCTAACGAGGCGTGACTCCGTGGCCTTGTAGCTGTAGATGCGTTTTTTTTCCTTCCCTACAAGTTTAAGAGGCTATTATTTAAAATGTGATATATCCAGCCGTGTACCACTGGTGTTGTAACAGAAGCCAATCAGTTAAGTGTAAAATTGCATCTGAATTGCATTGTGTTCGTGGTGCTTATTGAGGAGAAGGGGCAGAGTGCTTGGTCTCTGCAAAACCCGCTGATTGGATTCACTCTCTGTTTGGGTTTCCTCCCTAAGTTTGGTACTATTGTTTATATACTGCCATAAATGCTCTCCTACATCACTCTGTTTGTATAGGCAGGAGGCCCAAGGTATCTGTAGGGAGCCTTATGCTTTTTCTCAAGGATTTTGAGACGACATTCAGAAGGATGGGGTGAAAACAAGTATCTCTGAATAGCTCTGCTGTCGTGTGTCTCGGAAGTAGGAGGGTTGCCAAGCTGTTTGATTTAGGCAAATGCGTTAAAGGCAGCAGGAGGCTGGTGAATTGGGTGGGCAGCCGCTTACCTGCAAGCGCAAATGTGGGATATGCTGGTGGTGCTCGGGTGGCTGATGGGTTTGTGGTGGGGATCTGCTTTGGTCCTGGTGGAGAAGCACGTGGCAGAAGCGGCAGGTCCCTTTGCTCGTCATGGGAAGGAGCTCGGTGATCTCATCACTGCAGGCAGGTGCTCCAGGTCAGTCCCAAGTCACGCGAAAGGAGGTAAATGTGTGCCTCCGTGCTAGGCTCAGTCAGTAATTAATACCGAGTTTGTGAAATGTGTTATTTGTATAATTATGGTGCAGCTTGAGACAGCTCGAGGTAATAACTCTGCCCCTTTTGTGCACACTGAGACTTCTTTCCGCTATAATGCGCTATTTTTGCGGCGGTGAGGTATGCTTCAAGGGCCTGTTTTACGTAATTTAAAACAAAACTGGAAGAATTCAGCAGAGAGGGAGAGCGGCACTGGAGGGTGGGTGTGCGTAGGTAGGTAGGAATGAAACTTCTGTGTTGTTACAGTCCTTAGCGCGAGTGTTAATCACTCGAACCTCTCAGTCCTGACAGTCTTTTTTAAACGGTGAGTTTGCTGGAAGAAGTATTTTGGCTGCAGCCTCTGTGTAAACCTGGATGCAGATGAGGGTGGAAATCAATACTGCATGTCCCCGGCGCTTAGCACAGCAATTACAGGCAGCTCTCAGTAACATCACTGGAGCCATGTGTCAGCACCCTCGTGTTTGAATTAATATTGGTTGAATTAATTGCAAGCAAAAGGCGTGCCTGTGCCCTGTGGTCCAGGGCAGGATGCTGGTGCCGACGGAGGGGATGCAGGTAGGCAGGCAGAGCATCGCAGCAAGGGCTGTTGCAGCGTAGGGGTCAGCTGTGGCCCCCGTTCATTTCTGGGTGCACCTCTGGGCTTTTGGCTTAGGGTCTTTGCTGAATCTACGTCTGTATTTTCGGTAATTTGAGTAAAAGCAGTATCTGTGGGGAAATCCAAAGTTTGGGTGCAAGGGCTTGCCGTGCTGAATCAGGCGGTTGGTCCGTTTAGCCTCGTGTTTTTGCTTTAGTCTCCTCCCAGCATTAAATGGAAAACACCTTAATTAATTAACACTGGTAAAGTGCTTGAAGATGTGATGCGCAATCAATAGCTAAGTGTTATTAATAATGCCTCCCTCAGCATTTGGCTTATCTCGCTTCCTATTTCAGAACATTGGTGGCACGGGGTGGTCACTGTATCCAGCGTTGCGTGGAGCTGGGGTGCGATGGTGGGGATGGTGGTGGTTGCAGGGACGCTGCCAAAATTCAGCTGGGAAGGGAGCAGGAGCTGCACCCTGCTCCTGGAATAAAGGATTTCTCCTCCTTGCTTGTGCAGTGATCTCGAGCATATGCAGCATAAGAAAGATTTCAGTTGTGTCTTGGTAGTTGGTGATGCCAAAGGGCCAGGAGGACCTTTATGCTCATGACAGCCTAAAATAGAGTTTTCTCTTTTTCTCTTTGATCTCTGTACACTTTCATAGCTACAATGCAAAGACTTTGACTTTTGCCCAGGAGGCAATCAGTTACCTCTGTGCTGTTGCTATTTTGCAAGTAATCATCTCGAGCTGTTGAAAATGTACCATTTTCATCTTTTCAGATATCTTCTCTGCTATTTGTTCTTCCAGAGCTTGAGAGCTGATAGTGTAAAGGAACCTGAGGAATTTGGATACCTCAGTCCAGTTGTGTATCGGGAGCATTTTTGCACCACGCTTATCGCAAGATCAAGGTCTTGCTCTACTATTACTCTTTCTAATAATTTCCCACTTTATTTACCTCTATCCTGCATAGTTTATGGGGTAAGGGAGCAACTAGTTTCATGCTCTGGAACAACTGCACGTGCTGGGAGATAAATTTGTGCGTAGCAATATTCACATGGTTGGTTTAGATGCAAGGAACTGGCTGCAGATAGCACTTCAGGTCCCCGTTACATCTTAGTCTTTGAAGATATTAACTTGAAATACCCTTTCCGGAGTTTTCCTATTCAAAAGCCTCATCTGCCATGGTTAGCATAATATTTAGATTATCCTTCTTTTAGGGCCTGTCCGAGGGACTTTCAGTGAAGCTCCTGAGGATGAGTAAGCTCAAGTAAACTCTGAAGTTGAAGGAGGACTTAATCCAGAGTTTCTGACTCGCTGATTTGTAGCATAACCATGAAGATGTTTGGTGTTAGACTTGCAGATGGGGAGAGGGAGGTATAAACAGGTCCTGGTCTTAAACTTGGGGAAGATTAAGGGCAATTTTGCCTGTTGGATTCAGGCACTCTCAGATAATCACTGGTGGGGCTGGGCATCCTCCAAAAGGACAGCCTTTCCCCCCATTACTTATTCTCCGTTACTACAGATACGTTAGTAAACTTGGTGTTCTCTGGGACTGGGGCCAGGTGATGCAGAAAAAATCTGCATCCTTAGTGTGAAACTCTCTGAGCTGCCAGAAGAGGCTTTGCAGCCGGGGATGCTCATTGCCCAGCCTTTGGGGGCAAGTGTCTTCCCTCGAGTGGTCCCTACTCCCCTCCTTGCACCAAACAGGGCCAAAGTACATTGCTATAAATTAGGCACTAAACTTCAGCGTTAGCACGATATGTAGCAAAGCTTCAGTCTCCAGCTTATTAAAATTCAATTCTCATAATTTCTTGTTGACAGTGAAGCGTGAGATAAGAGCTCGCGGTACTGATGCAGCAGCTTGCAGAACTGGTGTGCTGGTAGCGCGGCGTGCGGGGCCAGGCTGTGGTTACCTCTGCGTGCGAAACCCTGGGGAATCGGACAACCAGAGGCCTTGTGTTTCAGGATACGTCCTCACCCATGGTATGCTGAAGGCTCAGGGAGCTGCTCCTCCCTGCTTTGCCATCTATTCCTGCTTTCCCTTGCTGTATAATTTTGCCTGAGTCTTTATGGCTGATGCTTTCAGGTATTGAGATGGATTTTGTGGAAGCAACAGGTCTGGACACCTCAACCTAGAGAAATGCATGTTTTGATGTTTGGAGATGTGTACTGTGTTAGCAGGAGGTGGAATGGGTTTAGCTTCTTTTGAGGAAAAAGAAGCAGTGGGCCTGAGCTGTCTCACCAGAATACAGACATTGAATAACTGCTTTTGAAAGCATTGGCTGAAGTCCTTTTTGTAGTCAGTTTGTTTGCAGGAGTTGCAAAAGGGAGGAAAAGCCCTTCCCGAGGTTTTGCTCGTGCACCCCTGGCCAAGGGGGTTAATTGGGGGTGCAAGGGTGAGGGTTTGGGGGTGCCTCCCCCGGGCGAGAGGCTGAGGTTGAGCGATGGTGACAGGCTGTGAACCGGGGGGGACCTAAGATAACAGAGGCTTTATAGAGGGACAATGCGTCGCCGGGCAAGAATAACTTTGCAGAGGTATTGATTATGATTCAGTGTGACACTGGCTGGAGGCAGCGGCTCCCAGGAACATCCCGATACCCCAGTGCCCCTCAGCCCGGCTTTGGCTGCGTGGCTTCAGTAATCTGATAAATTGCTTATTTCTCTAATCTTGTTAGTCCTTTCCTTCCCCGGATCCCTGTAAGGAGCCGCCGGGATGGGGACAGAGCTGGCCGTGTGTGATGCAGGCTGGCTGCTCCCAGCTAGACTTGGTGTGGGTGGCTTTTGGGGCACGTTTCTGGTTTTTGGCCATGCCTGATGAAGTGATGTGTCTGTGTCCAAAAATTGCTAAATTGCAAAGACCTCTGCTTTTGAGTGCAGAAGACAAGCTGCAGCAGAGAGCTGTTTTTGCATAGAGCACCTGATGAGAAATGGGCTTTTGTCATTAGGATTTCTGACACCTGCGTGGTGCGAGCACCGTGGCGGGCAGGGCCGTGTTTGCCGTGAGTTTTGCTTTTCAGATGTGTGGTCAGCTGCAGATTTTAAGTACATGCGACACCACGGCTAGAGTTTGCTTTTGGATGTCTGGGATGATGGCAAAGGAGCAAAGATGCCCACAGAAAAATGAAGGGGAGTGTGGTGCTGTCATGAATTCATCGTGGATCTCCTGCGGGCACCCAGGAGACCCAGCATTTGGGAGAGGATCAACCTTATCGTTGAAGAAGGAAAAGGGACTGAGTGATGATCTGCTGCAGCGTGGTCCAGGGCTGGGCTGCATCCTGGTCTTGGAGAATCACCCGTGTCTCTTGCTGCTTCTGCAAACTTTTTTTCTGGAAGGACCATCTCTTCTGAAGGCATCTGTAAATCCGTTTCTCACCCTTCTTGGTCCTTACAGAGTCATTCTGCCTCACATCTTTTCATGCCACTTCTCCCTCTAAATTAAAATTTCACAGGTTTTACGGGCTGCATCTGGGAGCTGAACTGTCGGGGTTATCTGACGGGGAGCTGGCGTGTCACTGCCTTTGCTGCTGCCATCCCAGGGGACGTGCTCCTCTCCTGTGCAATCTCTGCTTTATTGTCCTGCTTTGCTGGGTGGCATCCAGGGGAGAATCTCAGACCTCTCCATCACCACCTCTCTCGTGAGAGCGTGCATCCTCCCTCACTGAGGAGTTAAATAGCCTTTCTGCAGAAAATAGCATGCATTAGGGGGGGCAAAACTAGTATTTGGTGTGAATACATATGATATGTGGGATGTCAAGAGTGCGAGCGAGCACAATGCCGTGCTGATGCCTATCTTCAGGTTTTTCTCTGACTCCTTTTTGCAACAGCAGTCAAACCCAGAGAGCTGACATTGCTGTGGAGAGGTGGTTTTTTGCAGAGAAGGGGAAGCGGAGCTTGTGCCTCTGTTCCAGCAGATTGAGGACCTAGACAATGTTTGGGGTTTGTAACCAAGAGCCTCTAAGTCTTGAGTATCTGGTTCATTTGCCTTTTGTTCTTATAAAACCATGGGATTTGCAGAAGTGGACCTGTCTTTCTGATAGTGACAACCTGCACCAGCCAGTACGTTAACTTGCCAGCCAAATCCCTTGGCCACCTTACAACTGGAGGGTTTTCCAATAGTGAGTGCACACAAGCATGCATGGCATTTAAGCACAGAGGTGATGATAGATGAAGGCTGGCAGCATACTCGCACACTTCTGCTCCAGCCCGTTGTTTTGAAGCAAACTGTCCATCATCCTCGTCTGGAAATTAACTGTGAAAAATAGCATGGGGTCACTGTCGGCCTTTGCCAATGGGCTGAATGGGAAGCCCAGCACTGGGTCTGCGTGGTGGTCCTGCAGCAGGCTAATTGCCCTAAGTAACAGCTTCCCTTGCTCCCTTCGAACAGCAGAATATCCTAAAAGGCTTAGTTTGGTGTTGTGTTCTTGTGTAGGTATGCACAAGAGTGTTGCATGCCCTTCGGGGATGAGTTAAAAGGTCTTTGTAAGATTCTGCTTTTGGTACTTGGGCGGGTTTGAGCAGTCTCTGCCCTCCCATCATAAAGCGGTATTTTTTTTTTTCCAGGATATTTCCGATGGCTGTAAGATACCGTTGCGGGTCAAAATTTGCTGTAGGCTCACAAGCATGGAAAGCGTTTGCCTGTTTTCCAGGGAGATATGCTGTCTTAGGGGTGGAAAGCAAAGTGAATTGATTTGAGGAATAGATTTGAGGAACTTACCTTTGATGTCTAGATTTAGACGGTCTAGATGCCCTCTTAAGTTGCAGGAGGGGAAAAAGAACATCTTGGAAGAAACCTAAAGGACTGCTGTAAAGGTTTTAGTGGACTATACTGAGATTTTCAGTCGGAAAATCTCCAAATGCAGCTGCATTTTGAATTTTGAATAGCAGCTGCCCTCTGTGAAAGCCAGGAGGGCGCAGCATTTTTTTGGCACGGCTGTCACAGCCTGCTGCCTGGGGTCTGGGCACAAGGGTGCTGCTGGAGAAGACCTTGGGGGCTTGGTTTTCAGCTCAGAGCTGTGTACATCTGCAGTGCTTCTCTGGAGTGAATCCTCACTGAGGGTGCAAGGAAGAGCAGAGCCCAGCTTGGAGTTACTTGTTGGGCATCAGGTGCTTCCTCGGAGCAGAACAACATTGTTTTGTGATTTCGTGTGACAGCAGCACGTTCAGAAAATAGATTCCTCATCCTGTAATGGCAAAATATTCTCTCCCTCTGTGTGTTTGGCATTGTTTTTTCTAGCCTTAAACGCACCCAATTATTTGCTTTTATGTTTGTCAGTTATTGCATTATCTGCTCAGGCAAAACATGTCATTTTATCCACCTGCAGATTCTTAATGTTAATTCCTTGAACTTCTACATCCCCCGTAATGTATCTGGAGTTGTTAAATGACTTTGCCCAAATTTGTCATTATTTCTTTGCTGCCAAAGCGATGGTTCAGGCAGGAGAGGGGGGACCACTCCAGGTGGAGATGCGGCTTGCTCCCCACCACATTTGCATCACATAATTGAATCTGCAAAGATTGTTGTTGTCATCCTTGGGAACAGAGCTCGTTTTAAAGCCGCGCAGGGTTTTGTTCAAATGAGCTTTGGTTTCCTGCATGATCTCCCTTTGCGGTTGAGAGAGGTCCAAAACTGACAGTTTGGGGTGAGAGGGCTGATTAATGGAGTTCCTAAATTTCCATGAAAAGCAGGGAGAGTTGGTGGGGCTGAAGCTGTGCAGCTCCTGGGGGAAAAGCCATCAAAGGAAAAAGATCCTAGCAGCACGGGTCTGAGAAACCATCGAAAGGCCACCTGTTTAGCAAAAAAGCTGTATTTAGTGCCACGAAGGTATATTTTGGAGTAGCGTGTTGTAATATCTGCAAAAATGCTGCAGGATTTATTAATTACAAGGTATCCGGACAGTTGCGTTGGCTTCGGGATAGATTCCTGCGAGGCCCTGGAGTCCTGCTGCTTTTGTGCATGGATGCTTTTGGTCAGTTGTTGGAGCTCCTGGGAGCGGAGGGGAGCCGAGCGGCTCTCTGCTGGCCGGCCCCCAGCATCTCCTCCTGGGGATGTCCCCTGCTTGGTGCCCAGCGCTGCCTGCCCCAGTTTAGGAGCTGCTGAATGAGCAGTCTTCAAAGGGAGAGAAAGGGGTTAACGGGGCATACTGGAGCAGGGGCTGTGAGCTGCCACCTTGCCCTCCTTGCCTGTGTTCTCATGCCCATGTCACTGTGTGGCTTTGGTCCGGCTCTGGGACTTGAGCTTCCAGAAGTTGCTTGCGAGCTGCTAAAGGTTTGCTGCAGCGGTGTAAAGGTCTGCAGCAGCCGTTGTCCCCGGGGCAAGGCGTGTGGCCCCCGGGCAGGTCGCCGGCAGCTGCTGAGGTTGCTCCCAGTGCAGCAGTGAGTACAATTTATTGTCGCTTTCAGGCAGAGCAAAAGCTTCGAAAAGCACTTTGCATTTTTGCCACCTTTGCGGAGAACCTTTTTATGTGCTGTTTCTCCTTGAACATGCATCATTTCCAGGGTATTTTGGTAAATGATCGAGTTTAACTCATCTACACCCTGCTTATCACTGTGGTTTCTGAGTGCATTCGTTAGGGACCAGTTTGATTTTGGGCATAATTCCTCTGATGGGCGCATTTGCTCTGCGGCGGCAGAAGGTCTTTGATTCAGCATTACACGTATGGCAAGATTAATGGAAAGCACTTTACTAAATAGGTTTGAATACCTTATACGTTCCTTAAGGATTCTTTTCTTTTTCATTTAAATGGAGCCATATTATCTTGGGCTGAGGTTTGTTTGATGCTGTTGTGGTTTGCGGACTGTAGTGCTCCCTGCACTGCCGGGGTTGGACTGCTGTGTGCCAGAGTGTCTGTAGCTCCTGGAAATAGCCCGATGCTAAAGCTGGATATATGGTTGTGATTATTTTATATTTGTTTTACTTTGTGGGGGGGGAAGCATGCATAAAAAAGCCATGAGAGCTCTGCCTGTTAATTAGTCCAACAATAACGTGGTAATGACCACCCTGCAGGATTAAAAACCCATATGCAGATAGCGCATTAACTCCGCTTGTTGGCAGCATTAAATGATCCAGATAATATCAAATGAGCAGAGCTGGCTGGTGTGCCGGTGACAGCCTGTCGATACCATGATGTCAGCATGCATACCTTTGACCTCATCACGAAGTTTAGTCAAACCTGGCTTTGCACCGTCACGTTTTCCAGTGGATGTGAATATTGCACATGGAGAAATCAAGTAAATCCTTGGTGGCAAGAGACCCTTTGTGGATGGCCTTGGGAGCAGTATTTGGGTATAGATTTGAAGGGCTGCAGCCTAGTTCAGGGCCTTTATTAATGTGCTGATATACCTGGTTCTTGGACACATGGATTTGGTGGGGCTGCCAAGGATCATTTGCCTTAATTTTGGAGGGTCATTTCCACCCCTTGGTATGACCCTTATGCCAGGAGGTGGTTAGCAGCTCTGTGAGAACTTGAGTGACCTGATCTAGTTCTTTGCCACCATGTAAGCCGAGCCCCTGGGGCTGAAAGGTCCGACGAGGAATTTTGGCACCCCTGTGGTTGCAGGGACCTGCCCCTTGGTCAGGACGTGCGTAAGGGGCTTTGGCCAGTGGGTTGGTAGATACCTGCTGCAGGAACTCGTGCCCAGCGTCATCTCGGTCTGGTTGCTTGAAGTCACCCAGATACCTTCAAAAATGCTGGTGTTGGATCCTCCAGCGTGTTTGGAGCTGGGAGCAGCTGAGCTTTTGCATTCTCTTGGAGAAGGAAAATTATCGGAGCCTTGATGACTTGCAGTGATTTATGCCAGTTCCTTTTAGTTGCAGCTGTACATAAAGACTCCAGATTGGGGGATATTTTGCTTAACTGCAGTTTTTGCGAGGTAGCTCTCATTTGCCAATTCATTTTTAGTCGTTACTGCCGATGCAAGTACAAGCTTATTTTGCAGCAATGTTTCGCATCTTTCCTGGACTTGAATCAGCAAATGAGCGTTGATATCTTGGTGACAATCTGGTGAGGAGAGGGGAAGCGGAAAAATTGGAGTGATGCTCTGAAGATAATTTTGTTCATGCTTTTTTTTAATCTCAGTGGTCAAAGACACTTATCAAACCAAGTATCTTGAGTAAGAAGGGTGAGCTGTGTATTGCTGGCTACAAGTGGATGGCATGAATGGACATAGTGCTGGAGATAACCGGTAGGAAATTATCAAACATACTCTGGTTCCTCTGGGGTGTGTTTTTAGTGTATCTTGAATTTCTTTAAGTGTGTGTACACAGTTCAGAGGGTAATACCATTAATTAGACCAACAAGAAAGACTAATAGAAGAGTATAACCCTCTATAGTATACTAGGTTTATTCCTGATTAGCAGAGCTGCTCTGATCTCATCGTAAATCTGTGTATATGTCATTAGGAGAGCAGTATTAAATTGGTAATTAACATCGCCAAAAAGTTTTCATCATTTGTTCTGTTGAAAATGAGTAAAAAAGGGTAAGGAGAATAAACCATCACAGAACTTTGAATATAGGATAAAAGCACAAAGTTTTTCCTTTATTCCAGTCTATTAGGGAACAAGGGTGGGGGGAGGAGGCATAGGGTACCACAGATGCTATGGCTGAGGCTTGAACTAAATCAAGGAGGATGCCAGCTGCCCGCCTGTAACTCATCCCCCCCCATGCTGTGCCTTTTGCAGGCACCCTGCAGCACTGGGCCAGGGCCCTTTTCAACATGTATGCCACGACGAAAAGTCCATTTCTGCCTCTGTACGCCTGCACAGCTCCCATTAACGTTGGGGAGTTACGGGAGCCTGTCCAGAGCAGAAAAGATCCCATAGATCCCAATACAAGTGCTATGCAAAACACCCTATTTTATCAATGCGCTCCCGCTCAAGCAGGGTGAATATTGTCCTGGGCGATATACAGCCAATTCTTTCTGAATTTTAGCCAAAACTTTGCTGGGTAAAGCAGCAGACGGCGTGCATGCTGGCGTGCTCTGCAGGCATCTCCATTTCGTAACGACATAGAAGGGACGTGCAGGAGAGTCGTGTTATTCACAGGCGAGTTGTTCTGGGTGGTATTAAAAGTATTATCACGATGAGGTGCTGGTCAGGCGCTGAACTCCGTAAACACAAGTACGGTGTCTGTCTGTGTGACTAGTGCCGTTGCCAACAAAGAATCCTAATGGGGAGCCATTGCCGGTGCGTTATCCTGCCGGGCTGGGATCTGCACATGGCAGTTTCCTTCCTGCCTGTTTATTCAGGCAAGCACGAACTTGCTTTGTTAGTTATTTCGCCTATTATAAATGATGGCTAGCAGGGAAGATTAGCTACTTTCTGATGAACTCATGAATGTCTGGAGTTGTTTTATATATTTTTATTTTTTTAAGTTTATTTTTATGGTGGAGAATAGCATCACAACCAGGAGATTTTTGTGGGGATGGTACCTGTGGTGGAATTTTGTCTTTGCTGCTCTTCAGCGTTTCCTTTAAACTTATTTGCATGAGGTTGAACTGCTAAGCAAATGTTCCCCGTGTTTTAACCTGTTGCACAGCTACACCGTGCCTTTCTTTGTTAGCCTGCTATGGAAATGAAGGCAGATAACTGGAGCTCCTGTCGCACGGATGTGCTCGCAAACAGACGAAAAGCAGCGAGGTCCTTATCAGCACCCCGTCGATAAATGAGGGCGCAAAACCCCTGGCGTGGACCCACATCTCCTACTTATTTGGAGATTAAAAGCTCTTGAGGCTTTGGTTTGTTGTGAAAGTTAATTGCGAAGCACTTGAACCTTGGCAGGGCTCCCATGCCGAGACTCGTCACGCCTGAGCTGAGCCCTCCAACAGGTACGGCTCTTGTCCGGGCTGGTTGCTGGGGCTCTCTGCGCAGTTGCACAGGAGGGACCGGGACCTCCAGATATTTTGGATGTCCCAGGAGGAGATGAATGGTCCTTGGGAGATGCCCGTCTCTACCCACCGACTGTAGCGTGAGCCAAGGCAGGAGGCGAGATGATCCCACCCATGGCGTTGATCTCTCCCGCTGGCTGCATCACTGCTGAGGCACCGCTTCAGCTTAATTAAGGGTTGTGTTTGGTAAAGGCTGTCGTGCTTGCGTCAAATTACGTCTGGAGGTGCCTGCAAGCGGAGTTGGTTCCTCGAGGGTGTTCCCAGCGCTGCTCATTGCCCAACGCGACTCCATGACCCACTCGGGCTGGCATCTCTTCTGCCAAGTCTTGGTGTCCCGGAGCATCCACTGAGATCTTCTGGGGTCGTGACCCACATCCAGGACCACTGTGTTTTTGGATTGATCCTTCAGGTGAAGGTGGTAAGGAGGTGTGAGTGCTGTCAGGTGAATGAACCCAAAAGGCCCTGCCTCTTCTCTTCATGCTTCGCCTTGCCCCTTTCATTAGCATTTAAATAGGCTCACCATAGGAGCTTTCCGCATTGCTGGTGCTCTGAGAGATGGGAAGTTCTTCTCAGCCAGGCTGCTCGGCACAAACCTGAAAGAAAAGCAGAAATAAAAGCCAAGCCACATGATTGCACAGGGTCAAGGTTTGTTTTGATTTTTTTTTTAAGATGCTTTCTGATAGCTCCTTCCTGGCCAATGCCTGTGCAAAACCTTATTCACCAAGTAGCTGAGGGATCTGGTGAACTACAGGATGGGTGGTCAGGTTGTAGGTATTGCCGTGCTGGACATCTGCGGTGGAGACTGAGGGTCTAAGGCTCGCTGTTGTGGGGCTGGTTTGGACAGGTTGGTCCAAAGTTGATGCTAGCTATAGATGTTGCTTTGCTTCGGTTTTCAGTTTTCATCACAAACTCCTGTGGTTTTATTAATGCCAGGGGTTGTGCATGCAGGGAGGTGCGATGGGAAAGCCCCACTGTGCACGAGGGATCAGCTCGATTGTCATAAGAGAGGGCAAAAAACCCCTAACAGTCTCAAGTATGACAAATAGACCATTCCCCATTTTGTGTCTCCATCCACCATTTAAAATAAATAAAAATACTGCCCCATCAGTATTGTTTTCTACCTGCGCTTTTATGAAACAAAAGTAAATGTTACTGATCTGGCAGCACAAATGAAAGGAGAATGAGAAGCGAAGTATGAAATGAATTGCCAGCCAGTTTTTATGTTTTTCTGTATTGGTCTTGTGGCATTTCTGTCGAGCAGGCCAGAGCACAACGTTCCCTTACATAATGCTCACATTACTGGAGTATGATTATATCCGACTGTCACAGATGAGGATGCTGTATTTATGTCTCAATGAATTTCATTCCTCGGTTTACATGTCCCGGTCCTCTGGGGAATATCACAAATCCAGTGTTACAGAGTACAATGGCACGTTTGATTTATCAACTCTATTAATGATCTGGTTGAAGGGAGAAACAACACATTAATTAAATTCACAACTGATGATTAACTTGGTGTTGCGAGCACCAGGCAGGACAGAGATTTAGCATGGAGAGAAGTGTAGGCAAGGGATGGCAAACCGGCGTGCAAATGCTACCGTGCTCGCAGTAGCAGACAAAAACGTGAAGAATGGGGATTTGGTGAGAAGACAATGCTTAGAATAAGTGAGGGTTGTTGGGCTGTCTGCAGTCTCCACTGATTGTGGCCAAAATCAGTGTTGCTGTAGGTGTTGCAGGCTTATACTGGTATATACTGGTGCAGTGGGAAAGGGGGAGTGCTGGGTATTCATGCTCAGGAGGACAAATTAAAAAAAAACCAAACCCCTACGGGTTGTCAAGCATGAGTATTTTGGCGCTGCTCTGTTGATGGTATTAACATAAATTCAAGCTGACCTAAGTGCACTGGGATAAAAACAAACATTTACCCTCGGAAAATCCTCCAACTGAATGTGATTTTCACCATTGGCTTTGGGCTGTTTCGTGTTTTGCATTTCTTTTCTGTGGGTTTTAGTAATGAAAACAAACAACTTGGCTTCACCTTGGGTTGTACTTAACTTCATTTCCAGTCATTTTCTCTTGTTCCCATGCATTAACACACTTAGTAGCTGAGCTGCAAGTAGGCAAGTGGATGTACATTTTTAGTTTGGATTTAAAGTGTTTGTTTTCTAGCACAGTGCAAAATCTCTGAAGTCAAGGCTGACTAGTTTCTCTTGAAGGATCTACACATACAAGTATTCCTACATGGTATACTAAGTGCCCAGCCAGTTCCATAGGCTTTGGTGTATATAGCCACATGCTCCAAGCTAAATGCATGTATAGTGGGCTATTGGCCCCTGCCAGTGCATAACCTCCTCCCCTCTGCCTTTTGGTTTGTATTCCTCACCTTCCTAACTGTCTCCAGCTGAAACTCTCCCTTAAGAGCGAGCTCAGATGGAAAATATTTTTGGGCAAAATGTTAACAGTTTTTGGGGGGGGAAAGCCTCTTTTTTTTTTTTTTTTTTTTTAAAGGGTGGAGTAAGCTAGGGGTGGTGTATTCATGAAAGAAACCAAAGATGCTTTATTTTAATAAAGGTACCTGTGGATTGTCTGAAAGGAGAAAAATGCAGCAAACCCACCTGTCAGTTACAGTGTACTGAGCACTACAAGGGGAAGTTTAACCAAAAGGCTCTTACTTTTCATCTAACTTGGTGTGCGTTATTGGAGGGAGGAATTTGAGGACCCATTTGCAAGGAATGACATGAATTATTTCGGGCTGGGCTAAATAAAAT
The DNA here is from genome assembly GCF_026419915.1 of Harpia harpyja. NCBI lineage: Eukaryota > Metazoa > Chordata > Aves > Accipitriformes > Accipitridae > Harpia > Harpia harpyja. The sequence goes on from NC_068946.1 coordinate 7,335,198, forward strand.
TAACTTTGGACACTTAAGTGAATTAATTTGTCCTTGTCATAACCCCCAGGCCACATGAACAGTGCTCAGGTTATTAAAATACTGTTTTAAAACGAAGAAGAATTTTTCTAGCTCACTATCTTTCTTCTTGGTCGGAAGAAGGATGTTATTTTAAAGATCAGTTACCATTGTTCAGGTCCTATTATGCCATCTCAAAGATTTCTTTTATTTATTTTTAAAATGTTTTGCAATCGATAGTTTTCTTTTTTCTCTGTAGTTTTTTTTTTTTTCCTTTTTGTGCTGCATTTTCTTTTTGTGCTATACCCTGGGGTACAATTAGGAGTGTGTGCTGCCATTCTGCATCTGAGTAGTGCCAGGACTGCAGCAAGCATTAAAGCCCTCAGAAGGTAAATATTGCAAAGGATGTAACAGAAGGACTCCTGGAAAAAAAACAAGCCCACAGCGTCTAGGGGATTTATCCACCCCTTGATGTTTGAAGGCTGCAGAGGGGGTGATTGAGGGCTTGTAGGATCTCGCAGACCATGGATGGGAAAGACCAGGTCCGATCTGGGATTAGAGGAGAAAGGTCTGTGTGAGCAGTCACCCACAGAGGTGTAAGGTTGGGCGCTCGCAGGGACGTGGGCAGAGCAGCCTGTCGGGTTTGCACCGGCACTGGGCATTGCTGCGGTGGCACAAAGAGGTCCCTTACTCTGCATTCTTGAAATGCTCGTGAAATGCTGTAGCTCATCCAGCAGGACTAGGGTCACCCCTTCCTGGGGGGGACGGACGACGGACGATTCAAAAAAACCTCCACTTTGCTTGCTCTGCTTCTGCTGAGTGTCCTTTGAGCATTGGTTGTGGACTAAACTGTTCCTTGTTCTGCATCAGGACGGGAAGAAAGGACATGGTTAAAAACCCTGGTTACAGGATCCTTGCAAAGATACATAGGTTGTGCCGGTAATGATGGTTGAGCAGATAAGCAAAGGGCTAAGCTTTGCTGTAAAATGCAGGTACCCGGGTGTGTTTCACCCAAGAGTGCAGGCTCAAGTAGTCATGCAATGGGGAAACGTTGTGTTGCCCATGGGGGTACGCGTGGGAGAGTGTGGGGATGGAGAGCTGGCCTGAGAGCAGTGAGAGGCAGGTTTGAAGCTGTGCATCCCCCACGCTTCTTCTCTTCCTCGTGCCGTTATATAGGGCAGGGGCTGAGTCTGGTTAATGTGCAGCACAGAGGGACCGGGTGATATTAAAAGAAAACTGTGAGAACGCTTCCTGCGTTGAGTGCTTGAAGGCATCCCTCGCTCCCCTGGCTGTTATCTGCAGCAGCATCCCTGTCCCCCACCCTGTCTCCTCTAACGAAGCAGTGACATGCACAGAAGTGTGCTTGCTCCCAGTAACGCTGGGAGAAAGTCACTGGTTCACGCAGCACCTTGGCAGGTTTGGCAGGAGTTGTCTTCCCACAGAAAGCCCCCGCGGGCAAGGGCTGGGTTTGCACCTTGCATGGTACGAGGAGCTCCTGGCTGGACCAACATTTTTTGTATTCCAGAAATTTTTGCGTGTCAAAGGGGTGTGTGGGCAGTGGAGACGGGCTGGGGGGGTCGGGGAGAGAGCAATGCTGGGAGCAGCAGAAGCAAAGTCTTAAAAGGATTTTTCAGCAATTTTAAGGTGAATTGTATTCATTGAATTGCAGTAGGCTTCAAATGTTCCTGCCATTTGATGTGTTGGGAGAGATCAATCGCTATTTTGGAAGATTAATTTATACAATTCAGATCACACTTGTAGGGTTTTTTTGTTTCCTAGCGTTTCTTGTTTTACTAATGGCAATTGTTTCACGTCCTCTAATCTATTATACTTTTTAATAAGGCATATAATTCATTATTTAAGTGGTAGTGTTCTGATAATTAGATGAGTTATTTTTGTCAGTGCTGATTAGTTGGTAAGTACAGATTAGTATTTGAAGACGCAATGTGGTCCCTTGATATTTTGGTTTCAAAGAGGTGACGTGGCACTTGTTTCACGGTGTTCCCAACAACTTCATCCCTTACAGTGGGAGGAAGGTGCCTACAAATTGCGAAGAGGGTTTGAAAGGCTCCGGATCTCGTTTCCCCTGTAAAACTCATTATGTTAGAAAAACGCCATCGAGCGTAAGCTGGGGCTGGTATATTGAAATTGCAGCTCCCTGGGCAGGCACCGTCTCTGCACGTGCAGCACTGGGTGCTATGGGGGCCCTTACCCCAAATGGGGTTTTGGGGTGTGCAAGCAATATCTTGCATGTTGCAGGGCACGAACCTGCTGTTTGCTGCGTATGTCCTAGAAAAGCTTTGCCCCTTCACAAATAGAAAGCCTTGGCCTTTTTTTTTTATTCTTTTTTTTTCCCCTGGAGTTAATTGCAGCGCAGGACAATGTGGGCTTTGTGCGCCTGTCCCCGCGCAGGGGGAAGGTTTCTCCTCTCCTCCCCTGCAGTGCTGACAGCGGAGTTGTTCTCAATTCATGATACAGAAGCCGTTTGCATGATTAAGGCTTTTTTAGTTCATTTGCAGACTGCTTAATGAAGGGTGTGGTGGCGAAGGGGAGGGAGTGGGCACCTGCAGACTGTTATGACTCAGGTGCAGATATCCATGGGGTGAGACATCCCGGCATTCCCTGTCCCCTGCAAGCTAGACCAAGTGAAACAGTTGATACGTTGCAGCGTAATTAAGCATGTGTTTTTGGAGTTGCAGCCTTCTGCCTTCTCCAAGATAATACAAACCATGCTGCTAGAAGAGATGATGTAGTTGGAGCTGAGCCACCGCATTATTCAGGACCAGATCTCTGGGAGGAGGGAGTAAAACAAATTTATTTTGTCACTTGGTCACCCCTACCAAGGAAACCACAGTGCTCTTCAGTGGCTTGCTTTTATTGTAGACTGTTTCAACCCTCCCTGGTTTAGCAGATGGCTCCAAACACAAATAAGCCTCAGGGGTGCCTGTCGTTGCCTGTGACCCCAGGGAAAGTAGAAACCACATCGGAAATGAGCAGGGATGAGAAGATGCCTAACATTTTTCTTGAGCAAATAAATGTGGCATAGGGAAAGCCGGGGTAAGCTCTGTGCGTTTATCGGTGCTGTGAGCGCGCCTCGGGCAAACCCCTCGTGCTGCGATGCAAGTGGGGTTCCTGCTCCTTGGTGGTTCAAGGGCACCTGTGTTAATCAATGGTCTCTGGTGTATCCGCAAAGGTGTTGTAGGGTTTGCATGTGTTTCCAGAGCCCCTCTGCCTGAGGATGGGAGTTGAAGTCATTGGGGTGCTCTCCCTCAAGTTACTGAGGGGGGTGAATTTGGTACTTGCTGTGTCTTTCCCATGGAGATCCAGCTGAGAGTGATGATGGGATGGTTGCATGGGCTTTGGAGATGAGTTTGCAGACCGGTGTAAAAGCAGTGCAAGAAAAGGATTTACCAAAGTAGAAACAAAGGAGTGATACCACGGGTTTCCATACTTCCCCTGGTTTCGAGTCTGTGGGGCTGTGGAAATAAATGAGGGGTTCAGCAACTGGGAACGGGGGACAGGAGGGTCTGCCAGGAGGGCAGAAGTGGAGCAGAGAAGACCAATGATGTCTCCATTGCCCCATTGCAGTCCTGTAACGCAGCCTGGGATTTCCAGCCCCTCTTCGCTTGGCCTGCGGCATTGGAATCGGCGTGTTGTAAGAGAAATGGCTTGTGCTTTATGCACAATCTCGCCGCTGCTGAAGAGGGGGGTCAGAGTGTAAGTCGGTTAAGTGGCCGGATTGCCCTGGTATGTTTGCCGTGGGATAATGGAAAATTCCTGCGAGGAGTCTTGCTTGATCTGGGGCCAGGGGAAACAGGATGAAGTCTATTCCACCGGCGAACCGATAGAAGAGTACACTGTGCATCTTCCGGCGCCTGCTGCCAATGTTTTTATAGGCTTCAGATTTTATTTTGAAGAAGAAAAGTAACAGCGCGCAAGGCCAACCTGCAGTCGTGCCAGACTTCTTGCCTTGTGTCCTCTTGCGCTGCCTGTGTGCCATTCCTTTGTATAATTTTGGAGGACTGCATGCACAAAGCCTGCGATAGCTTCGTTTTCTGCTTCCCAGGATGATGGAAGGAATTCAGGGCCACATGGGTCCCCTGCCCTTAGACCCTGCAGTCTGTGTCCTGACACGGCATACCAAGCACGTCAAGTCTGTTGACACGGATGAGAGCCTTTCAGGGGCTGCGATAGTCTTTACATCCTCTTGCTTTCCCTAAGTGGGTTTGGGTCCACGCTAATGCTTACAAATTTAAAAATGACCATCGGAATCTGTGGAGTTAAAGGGAATCTTAGAAAACTAGTGTTTAGTAGAAGTCTTTGAAAGGAGGTTTTAATATCTCAGGACTTTGTGGCATCTTCATGTTACAAAACTATTTGTGCCATAAGGCTTTAGACTGAAGGATTCAACTTGCAGTTCTTAGACTGTTATCATTAATAAAATGACTTTGCACTTTGATAGGCCCTTTCATTCAAGGATCTAAAAGTACTTTAAAAATGCTAATGAATTAAGCTCCTTGATAGCTCTTGAGTGCAGCTCTTTGTACAGGAATTTGGTCCAAAGCCTAGTGAAGTCAGTGGAAAGATCTCCACGTCATTAGCTCAGGCAAATCCGTTAATCTGTCTGTCCCTGCTTGTCCCATCTGCAGCCAGAGCTAATGACATGGACATTTTCCTGTGCCAGGAGCCCTCATCCTTTCCCCATTGGGATTGATTTTTCTGCCTGGCTCCACTGCTGAGAAGCACATGGTACATTCAAGGCCAGGGAGGGAGATGTAAAGATTTAGGGTTACCTATCTTGTCTGCTCTTGAGCTCTGACTTAAGGTCAGAGATTTAAGAGGAGTCTGGGTTGGTAGAACAATCCTGTAAGGGAAAGCCCTGTTAGCCCAGCAACGATGCAGTGTAGAGCAATAGCTTCGTGCTGTTCATGTGCCATTGTGGTCCAGCTCAAGGAGCGGTGGTTTCCTCCAGGAAATCTTGCAGCAGTGGGAAGAGCTTACCTGTCTCTTGTGGTTTCCAGTCCAAGACCATCCCATAAGCTTTATTCCTTCACCCATTTCTAGTTTGTTGGAGGTTTGCCATCACTCTTTGGAGAAGACTGCTCCTGTTGCTGTGGGACGTAGCTATGGACATGAGCAGCAGGGCTGGGCTGTAAAGAGTGCATTGCTGCTGGTGGAAACTCTCTTTTGATCCAGTTCATGGCTGTCAACTGAACTACCAGGGGAATTCTTCTTGCTGTATTAAAAAAGATAAAAGCATTTATGCCCCTGGCAAAGCTGTAGACACAAGGCACTGTGAACGTCTTGATGCCCCTTTCCTCTTCCAGCCATACAATGGGTAGTGTAATGTCCTTACATCTCATCAGCCGTGACAATCTGTATTTTATGGATTCTCGCTCTTTGTCACCCTGTTACAATCTCCCCTCTCCCCTACCTTTCATTAATTGTCTCTCAAAACATCTCGTCACTGCTCTGATGATTTTTTCCAGTGGATAAGCCTGTTAGAGATAATCTGGTTTGCTGAATTTCCTTTCTGCTGGGCAATCTCCGTAATAGCCGCCTCGGAGGATTTCATTGTGTTTAGTATCAGGATGTGGCTTCATATAAATATTCTGTTTCTCCATGGTTCTTCTGCTGATTAAGGTCTGTTCTTTCTCCTAAATAAATTGTCTCATAAAATACTTCTGAGAGGGGAGAGCTTCACGGAGACTTAGCGTATGTTTGGTGCTTCTGAGCACATGGTCAAAATTCACTGTTGATTTTGGACATGTCAACTTTGACAGTTCAGGGGCCAAAGCAAAGGGAAGAAGAGAGATGAGGAAGAGGAAAGAGTTACAATCCTTAAATGTGACATCCCTTGTACTACAGGGTAGAGTCCTATGTGATTCTGGGGGTATCCCCTTTGGGATGCCCCATGGAGAAAACGTGGCAGCCAAAAGGCACATCCTTTCTCCTTTTATCCATTTCTCTGCTATGCAGCGATCAATAGCATCATTTAATCTCTGTCAGAATTTTATCAGACTTCATGTAACCTGATAAGGACATTTGCCACTACCGCTCCTTTTGAAAAAGCTAATTTTCAGCACTTTTAAAACCAAACCTCTCCCTTTTTATATGTGCTTCAAGGATGCTTTTTCTTTTCCCTTTCCCTGTCCAAACTGGTGCTGGAGGGAGGGTCAGGAGATTACAGTTCTGTTCCTGGCGTTGCCAGTGAGTTGCTGAATGATCTTCAGCAATTCATTTGATCTTTCTGCGCCTCGTTCTCACAAATAAGGATGCTGGTAATAACTTTCTATTGTTAAAGCTCTGGTAATAACTTTCCATTGTTAAAGCTCTTGTATAGAAAGTGCTATATGGGAGTTAGAATAATTACTGTAATCGTTTGCAAGCGAAGGTGCTGGAAATAAAAGTTTCTGCAATGTAGGACCTTAGTTCTTGTTGAAGGGAATTATTAGAATAATTTTGGCAGGAATGACCAATAAAATGTGAATAAGGCAACCGCTTCTATTGAATTTATAGTTGATGGGGAGCTAGATGATTGAAAGATATGAGACATGAGTGGAAGGTGTATGTTTCCATTTGAGCTGCCCTGGGGAAAAAAAAGAAAACATCTGCTTACTCCAGCTGATTTTGGTCTTGTCTAGCATCTATACACCATGTGGGATCCTTGTACACATTGGCAATGAGCCATTTTGGCCGTTATTAAAAAAACCCAAACAAAACCCACAAAACCACAAACAAAAAACCAACCCCCAAACTCCGATAAACAAACCCCAAACCAGTGACATTTCCCCCATCACTGCTTCTCCTTCCCCTGTGGCTGCACAAGCTGATCTCATGCAAGAAGGCAACTTTAAGCAGTAAAGACAATATACTGCTGACCATGATTGTCCATACAGTACCTTGGTACAGTAATTATAGGTGCATTAGGATAATGGAGAAAGAGGTAAGTTTGTGCTATACATTTCTCAACTCCTGGCTCCCACCTGTCCCTTATTACCTCTAATTTACAGCTTGCTAAAAATAGGTCTTGGAGAAGACTTGGAGCTGTTGAGATGGAGACAGAGCAAGACCGTAAATCACTTGACAGCTCATTTCCTTATAGCAAATATCTTACTCTTATGACTGTATGTTTAGATTAAGGAAGGAATAAAATGTAGCAAGAACTCGGTTTGGTTGCTGCATGTTTTGGTCATATTTCTTTTTCCTTTAATAAATAATAGCGTAAGTAGATAGGAACGGGACAAATCCTGTAGGAAAGGCCGGAACTGGGCATCGGTTTCTGTCGTTTAAACATCTGGGATTTGGGGTTTTTGGGTGCTGGTGAGGAAAGGAGAGCTGCAGTTAGGGCAGGAGCTGGGACCTGCGTTGCAGCGTCGTGCACGGCTCTGCAGCAGGAGCAGCGGTGCGCACACCGGGTGCCGTGGCACTAACCCGCCTGGGCTGGGTTGTTTCACCTGACTCACGTGAGATGATGGGCAATATGCCTCATCTTCATGTCTCCTAAGCTCTTTTAGGCTTCGTTGTCACTGACTCTCTGCTCTGCAACCCTTTGAGCCCCGTTCCTGTAGCCAGTGGGAACTTTGCCAGCAATTCCAGCCAGAATGGGATCGAGACCTTGATGGTCGTTTCCTTTCCTTATGCGCACAAGGATCTCCAGATCTCTTTGCAAACACCGCTTAACCTAAGGTGCTCTCATTAGGTGGGTCAGAGGCGTTATTCAGTCACTGGGTTAGTTTTATTCCCTTGGGATATTTGCTTTATGCTCTGGCTGGGGATGAGAAGCTAGCAGCCACAGATGGGGCTGGTTTTTTGAAAGACATGGGCAGCTTTTTCAGAAGACCTCCATGTCCACCTCTGTCCTCTGCAAAAGCCACGTTTCGGAGGGATCTGGTGGAGGTTACCCGTCTTCTGATGCATGTTTATTTTCCTTTGGCGCTACAACCCACGTAGCCTAAGCTGCTGTTCCCATTCTTCATCGTCGCCACGAAGGGACCAGCCAGATGAGAGCGGGTTGTGCTAAAGCTCTGCAGTGCGAAGAAGAGTCAGAGGATCAAGCCTGTAATAACAGACTTCATCTTCTGGTGTGGCAATGTGTTTTAGATGAGCAGAATTCGAGCCTTGTCTTGCTGGATGCAGCTTCTGATAATCAGATCCATTATCTGAATGTTGTGCTGTTTTTTCACAGCAAATATTTTGATGGTGTTATGTGTGGCTGGGTATTTGCATCGTTTAATGGCAGCTCAGGAGAGACGAGTCTTGCTTCCAGATCTGACAATAACCTGTGATAAGATCGTGGACAAGGCTCTTCTTTCACCTGAGCTGCTGTTTCCCGACCTCAACGTCTTTGCAAGAAAAATGCTATATGACAGCCAGGGGTTATAGCATTGCCTTAGACTTGTGCTAGCTATCTACATTGCACAACAACAAGAAAAAGGAGTTATCGGTGTCCCAGGAGGCAGAGAACAAATTTAGGTCCCGATCTTGCATGTGCTTATACAGCTAATTAGCTTTACTCAATGGAGCCCATTCAGCCTGTAGCACTTGTCCTTCATCTGTTCAGGACCACGCGTGTGAATGCTTATTGAAAGGCGAAGTCAATTGGCGCATTGTTGCACGTACATTATTTCTTATGTTCTTGTTTGAAGCGAGGAACAGTCTCTCGATTATAGAAACCTTTTTTTTTTTTTTTTTTTTTAAATGTAGTGCAGCTATTGCTGTGAAATTACAGGCCCAGGTAAATTTATGCTTTTCAATTCTCGGGTCTGAAATTGCTGAGCTCGGCTGTTTTGGGGCAGGAAACATTTAGCAATATTTGTCATCGTGTGGGTTGATGTGGCTCCAGACGTAGGTGTCATGCCAGCTCCGGGACTTTGAGTAATAGACACATAATGACTGATTACCTGATTGTTGTCGGGTGGTTGTGTATCAGGACCTTTCTGTCTTAGCAATTAATCTGCTTGTTGATGAAAGCTCGACCAGATCCTGCCGGGATCTCTCTTGTCATTTCAGTCATTCGGCAGCAAAAATTGCAATGCGACATTTATCACATTTTGAACTAGAACTTTACTGATGCTGTTTAAGGGAATAGGAGTACATAAAAACGAGCAAATCCTGTATGCAGCGGGAGAACATGAACGCTAAGTGTGCTGTCCAGATGGGCTCTGTGCATCCCCGCATCGCCGGGTCCTCCTGGGCACTGAGCCCAGGTTAGTACACGAGCTGCTTTTAGTTTGCTTCTACATTAAAACTACCTTGTCATAGCTAAGACTGAGCTTAAAAACTAGACTTTACACAGTGGTTCTGCGTTAATGATATTAACATAATGGTAGTAACAATAGCTTTTTAAGGGCAAATCTGCAGAGATGTCTCTTTCCATTTGACCTTGAGTGCTGACATTGGACTGGCTCAGTATCGCATTTTTTTCCCCATGTTTCAACTTGAAAGGTTCTTTAATACTCAGCTCGATGCTTCTGTTTTGCTTTTTCAATTCCTTATTATTTCCCATGGCTGTAATGCACAGTGATACCCCATGCCAGGTCATTTCCAGGACTTGGACCCGAATTAGATTCGGTAGCTGGAAGGCGCCGAGCCTCAGAAATGTTTGTACATGATTCAGTTCCTGGAGGACAAAGGCTTATCCTTGGCCACGGAGCATCGTACACGCGACTCTCCTTGTGCTTCCAGGCACTGTAAGAAGAGAAATGTGGAGGCAGGCTGTTCCCAGGATAGTCCTGCCTAAAATTTCCCGCCTGCATGGCTAATTTTGAGTTTTGTCTCCTTTCCCAGCCAGATTCTCACTCTGAATCTTTATCAGATGCTAATTAGCATTCGTTCCCACCCAGCACTGGGATGTTTATTAAGGTTTTTGAGAAAGCTTTGCACTTCTGGTGCCGTTGCAACCCTGCTGATGAAATCTCCCGTAACCCCTTCATGCCTCGCCTCTCCCCCTTGTGCCACTCTGCAAGTGCCCAGTGACCCCAAATTATTAAATTTCAGCTCAGGCATCTTGCGATGAGTAAGGTTTTGGGATAGATAGGGTGACGGCAGGATCTGCTGTGCTGGTTTGACTTCCACCACTGCTTGCTAGGGATGCTCCAGTCGTGTGGTCCCACAGAGCCCGGGGAGTCACTGGTGTTGGTCGGAGACCGAATTCAACCTGTAGTTTGAAACTCCAATACAAGCTGCTGCCTGCCGGGTCTGTGCTGTGTATTACCCAAGTCAGCAGATGCCATCACGCACTTGCTCGCTGTTGCTCCCTGCTTATTTTTATTTGCATGCCTGGGATTCTTGCTTTCAGCTCAGCAGCAATAAATGAGCCATTTGCATAATGAATGGTTTTAAAAACTGCATCCCTGCAGTGCCTTGAGCCTTGCCCTTCAGAAGGGCCCGTTTTCTGGGAGAAGGTGGCATAATTCAAAAAGCTTAAATTCCTCTGGGAAATGGAAGTTTGGGTGGGAAATACTCGGGTTATTTTTCAGCTAATTTCTCCAGTGGTTGCATGGTGCCCTTGCACAGCTCTGTGAGCACAGCAGCATTGTAGAGGCTTTGGAAGCAAGCGGGGAAAATGCAGCGTATTGCTCTGTGTTGTAGCTGGGTGGGAGGGGATGCAATGGGCAAGCAATGGGGGGGGGGAAACGTGCTGGAAAAAGCTGCTCTGCTCCAGTTCCTGACGGTCATTTGCTGTAGAAGTAACTTCATTTCTCCATGCCTTGTTTTCTCATGCAAAGTTGCTGGGGGTGGGGGTTGTCTTTGCTCCTGGGTGGGAAGGCAGCCTGGTTTCTGGGTGCTGCTGTCTTTCGCTCTGTAATAAAAAAGCATGCAAGCAGGTTTAATTTCCTACCCGTATTTCCCCGAGATCCTCTGAAAATAAAAAAGAAAAAAGACATTCGGCCCATTTTGTGCTCTCCCTTCTGCTTTTCCCTGTGCCTGTTGCCATCCTGACAGCAGTTTTGGCTCCTTTGGGATAAATGTTCATTTAGTGCACCGTTGTCACCCTCCTGCAGCGATGCTCCCCCAAGGACAAACCTATGAATAGGACATGTGGCTCTTTGGGTAGAAAGGCTTAGCAGAGGAGCGTTTCTGCCAGCGTGCCCAGAGGCACGTTAATGTGAAAGGGGCAGTTCGGAAGGGGATTTCGGTGAAAGAGGTGAAGAGAGCGCACCTGCAGAATAGCAGGGCGAAAGCAGCGTGGAGAGCTCTGTGTTGGTCCCAGCTCGGCGGTGCGTGTGTCGTACGGGGGTTTCCTTGGCAACTTTTTCATCTGTTCTGCTGGGCTTTCAGGACCAAAAATGATGCGTTGATATTCTGTGCTTGGGAGGTGTCAGTGCCCTCTGATCCAAAAAGAGGAGCACGGCTTGCCCTAATAATCCAGGCAAGGCGTGAGCTCTCCTGTGTCCCCGTGGATCCTTTTGGGGTGGCCCATCTGTGGCCACGAGGCCACCAAGTGCCCAAGACCTCCACATCCTCCACCTGAAACTGGGGCATCCCCCAAACATAGTGAGGTACTTCCCCCCCCCCGCATTGGGATCCTGGAGCAGAAGTTGGGGTGCAGGACCCCCAAACCAAGCCCCGCCACCCCCAAAGGTGCAGGAGCCCTCGGTCCTTGGGTGCGGGGAGTTTTCTGCTGTGTTCGCGCTGCCAAGAAGCCCTGCATCTCAGCGGGTGATGGGTTTCCTAATCGTTCCTAATACAAAAAAGGAGGATGAATAATGAGCAGCGATAACTCTCCTGCAAATGTTAGCATCCCACTCGCTCTGATAAGACGTCGCTCCCTTTCAAGTCCCTTAAAATGCTATCTGTGTTTCCTGGACTCTTATTGCAAAAATACTGCAAGGCACCAGTTTCTGTTTGTTTTCCTTTAAACTACTTTCAAATTTCTGTTCGCCAAGTTTGTGGAACGTGTAGCAAGCTTCATTTGAGGAAGAGGAGATGAGTGCAGTCGAGTCCTTAATGGAAAATGAACGTGAATCAAAATCTAGTCCAAACCCTGTAATCTCTGCCCCACGCAAGAAAGCTCCACTTAAAGGAATAAAAGTAGGAAAAAAATAGGTTGGATTTAATTGCTTTGGATGCCCTGTTACAGCAGAAGTGCAAAAAGACGATAAAAGATGCAATTTAAAGCTCAGCAGCGGCGGGTTGGAAACGCCGGTGCTGGTGCGCCGGGAGAGGGATACTTTATCCCCAGCACATCTCTGCTGAGTTAAGATAAATGTTGAGCTGTTAAGTTCCTGAGAGCAATAAGAGGCTGGAAGAAGGTCACTTACTGTTTCCCCTATTTTGGATTTGCCTCTGTGCTGCATCACTTGCTCTCCGGTGCTGTAAGGAGGATCCCCTTTCTCCTCTGGCATTCCCCCAAATGAGCCTCCCAAAAAGTGCCGGGGAGCTCAGGACAGCCGGCCTCAAGGCACGGGGGGGGTTGCTTCCCCCAATCCCTGCGGGACAAAATGCTCAGCGACTGAAATACCCCTGGGGATGGCAGGTGCCTGCCTGGGGCGGTGGGGACCCCGTCTCGCCACCCGTGGGGGTGAATAAAGCTCCTGAAACTGGGCTGGAGCTTGTCGTGATGTTCGGGCAGCGGTTGGGTAGCACTGGGAGTCTGGCATTGTTAGTATGTCTGTCTGCTGTAAAGTACTTTTGAAGGGCTTTAAAACTCACTGTTGCCTTCTGCTGAGCAACTCCTGGTAGAATCGTGATGCTCACTATTGTCCGGCCAGGTGCAGATGGAGTGTGGAGTGCCAACAGCATCCGCAAAACCTGTGGGTACCCCAGGTTTCTTGCTGTCCTGCCTCTGTCCTGAGGTGGAAAAAGCTGGAGCAGGGGGAAGACGCTGTGGGGAATGTGACCCGGCCAGTGGCTCTGCTCCGTCTCCCTGCATAACTCCTGAGTTTTCTCAGGCACGGCTCTGCCAGATAAAAAGACTGAACTGCGGGAGGACAGAGGAGGGGAAGAAGATGAATCTCCCGCATTCATTATTCTGTATGCAAAGAACATCAAAAGCACTAATGGAAAAGCCTTTTTATATTTTTCATCAAAGCAGTTGTTCAGATTTGGCAGGCTGATTTCTTATCGGTAAAATATTTATGAATGAAGCAGCTGTGCGGTACTGCTTTAGGGGGACAGCAAGTAAATGTTCCCTCCCTCCTCGGTAAATATGTTTTTCCACTTGGTCCTTTTTTCCCCCCCCTCTGCTCTATTTGTGTTACTTCTATTAGAGGAACTTGTAGGTGAGTTGGGACTGAGTTTGCAAACCACAGGTAGTAAGATGTGTTTATTGTTTTGCTTTACTTAGCAAAAAAGAGGGGGACAGTGATAAACCAGACCTTGAGGAGGCAGATGGGCTGGATGGGGACAGCAACGGGGGTTGCACCCTGATTTCTCTCTGCTGGTGCTTCCATGTTTAACCTGAAAATCTCTTCACTTATTTCTATAGCTAATAACTCATCAAGGGTTTTTTTCCCCACTAAGAAAGGCGATTGCACTGACCTAAATGAGGTTTATCTTTTTTCTTCTCTAGTAATTAGACCCACCCACACGTAGGGAGCATGAAATGATTTATGAAGGTGTTTTGATCCCAGTTTATTAATTCCTAATCCTGATTTATTATTATTCTTTCTAACTCTGCATCGTCACTTGGTGAGTAAGGTAGTTCAGAAAGCACGGATGAAGAGCTAATATTGAATTTCTATGAAATATCAGGTGCTTAGAAATAACGGCCCACAGAGGGGAACCTGCAGCACTCAGGTTCGTCCAAGGGGATGGGAAGAGCAGCAGTCAGTATCAGTGTAAATCAGTGTGTCCATTCTCATGGACAGTGATGCTCTCAATTTATTTTAATAATAATAAACTGCTTTTCCTTCTGGCTTTGTCCAGAAGATGGTAAATCCAGTGCTGTTATAAATCCGTGTTTTGTACAGCAATCATGTTCCCTCCCTGGAGATGGTGGGCAGATACTGCTGTCACTAGAGATGCCTGGGGTGGCAGATGCCAAGTTTGGGATGTGGGGCACTGAGCTGGGGCGCTGGGGGGACGGGGAAGAGCTGCTGCGGCGTTGTAGAGAATATGGGAGTTCTTGGGCATCTCCGATGGCTCGGCGTGTGTCTGTGCAACGTGTAAGGAGGAATACAGCTATTTAAAATTTAAAGTTGCGTTGCCATCGGGGTATTGCGTTCTTTAAATATAGAGCCTTTGAAATGCGATAACTTCGGTTGTTGAAGGATAGTAACAGTAATTGTATAAATATTTATGTCATGTAAATGAGCAGAAATTAGTGGTGCAGAACTAGGATAGTTCTTCACAATTTCAAAAAGTTGTCTTGAAATCTCAAGTTTTGACCACATGTGTAGGTGGATCAGCCCATAAAAATAGGAACAGTTGTCTGGGCTTGTTTCTATTTTTAAGAAGTGCATTAACGCACTAAAAGAGTGTAAAGTTCCAAACCTGCAGTTTCTGAAACAGAATTGCAGACTACTTGGTGCTGAGGTTTGCACGTCTCCTGGCTGGCGCTCACTGGTATTCGAAGTGGGTGCGCATATGGTTATGTGTGTAAGTCCTGGCGAGTCTCCCGAGGTGCCGTGAAGCCCTCATTTCTGCATGGCAAACAGAGAGGAAACATAATGACATTTCGCGTTTGTTTGCTCTTTTAATGTTTCTTTTATTTTTTGTGTATTTTAATATTACAAAGCCTCATAGCAGACTTTCTTATTAGATCCTCATGTTGATTTAGCATCTGGTCAAACACTGTGTAATCACTTGCCTCTGACCAAATACGTCCCAGTAAGAGGAGTTCCCCGTTAAGGAGCTCTCGCTGTCTTTAATGACCATCATACTTGTTTGGTTCCCTTGGTCATGGCAAAAAAATGCCCTTGGTGATGCTTTTCCAGGGATGGGGTGCCAAAGGGAGAGCACCGGTGGCCGTCCCATTGCCTGGCATGCAGCAAAGCCCGTCATTGCAGCCTCCCGCTCGGTGGCACGTCACCTCTCCCGCTGTCGGCAATGCTGAGTGGGATCCATAACGCGTGTCCCTGCTGTGGCCGTGGAGAGGAGAGAGCCTCCCCAGCTGAGCTGCCGATGGCTTGGTGCTTAATGGAGAAGATGTAAAACTTCACACGCTCGGTGCGGCGTTAACTCTCCGGTCCTAACACGGCTTCAGCAGCGAGCTGGAAGGAAATGAGCTATTAATCCTCCTGACATCCCCTTTGAATACCAACATATTTCAGTCCTGTTAAGCCGTTGGGCCGTTGTTTATGGGTTTCGTGCAGAAAGGAGGAGCTGTGCTGAGCGTGCAAAATACCGCTTTACTTCTGTAATGTCCCCGCGAGAGCAGGCAGCTCGTCCTCGCCGCCAGCAACCCTCCTCCGGCCCCAGATCCTGCCCCGTGCCCCACTGAATGCTTGCCTCGTGCAAAGCTGTGCATGGTCAAGCATCGTCGGCTACTTGGAAATAATCACAACTTTGTGCAGATCCGCTTGCTTGAGGGAAATACCTGTTTGTCTGTGGGTAACTCAGTTTCCCCTTCCTTACTGTGCTAAGAAGTGGGTAATGCAGCCAGCGGCTTCCCCTCTGCCTCCTTTCTCCCGGATATTGTCTTGCTGCTCATCCTTTGCAGAGGGACTGATTGAATTTGAATTTTGCGGGGTAGTGGGTTGGCGTGTTCATTAACCTGCACGCTGCTTTCCTCCCTTTGCTTGCATCGCTTGCATCTGGTTAAAAACACAAGACATAAGGGTGTTGGCAAACATGGAGAGAAATAATTAAAGCAGCCAAATGTAGTGCCTGAATTGATGTATTCTTCTGTGCTAAATCCTTTGCTTTCATTGTAACATAGCTCGTTAACCAAGGCTAATCAGAAGGCCTGTCCACCAGACAGTGGAGGGCAGCGTGAGCACTGCCTCCTCACGCTGTGGGCTGAAACGTAGCGTGACAGCCCATCGTTCTCCGTGCAGATTTTAGGATGCGCTGGTCATGAGCCGATCAGCCGGGACCCATGCAGATGGTGCAATGTGCCGGAGGTAACCCTGGTCAGTCCCTGCTCTCGCCTCAGTGATGGAGGCATGACTGACGGAGCTGCTCCATGAAACCACCCGTCTCTCGAGGGCAGCTTCGACGTGGGACTGTGACAGTGGCACCGCAGGGCTCGGGGTGCTCTGTGGAGGGAGGGGAGCAGGACGGGTCCTTGCCAGCAGCACTGGCCTCAGTAGCAGCTTCCCCAGCCTGTGCTTTATTAGTTGGGTTTTATTTCTTCCAGTTGGCGTTCCTAAACCCCAGGGTTTTCTTGCATCCATCTTGCTTGCACATGTTTTCCTTAGTCCGTGGGGAGCAAAAATACCTTTCTGCTTGTCTCTGCCATGTCCCAGTGCCAGCTTGGACATCTGTGCCAGGGAAACCAGGGCACGGTGGTGCCGGGACCAGGGGGGGTGGAGGGTGTTGCACTGTCAGTCGTGTCACCAGCCACAAAAATTGCATTTAGCTGGAAAAACAGATTTTTCAACCGGGAGCCAACGGTCCCTGCTCACCAGGTCTGAGGGCACCAAGCAGCAGCAATATTCAAGTCATACTTTTATCTAAGTGTCTTGCAGCAAGTTTGCTTGATGCACACGGGCCAACTGAGAGATTGCACTCGTAAAAGGGAGGGGAGGCAAATCCCACCCATGGCATGGTCCTGCCTGGTGAGTTTGTGGGTGCCTCCCCAGATGACCGTGCAGCTGCAGCTCAAGGTGCTGACCCTGCTCTGTGCAGGAGAGGCTTGCAGTGATTTGTGGGGCAGCGAGCTTTCCTCCTTCTTCCTCCGCAGGCTGTAATTCCCTGGCATTATAGCATGTAATTTTTCTAGCATACCTGAGGAGCTGGTAAATAATGTCTAAGCCTGGAGAACCAGCAATGATGGAACCTCCAAAGGGAGGAGGAATGGAGAGATTAGGGCAAGAAATGAAAGTTGTCATTTATTTCTCTCTTCCATTCCTCCCAGCCTGAAAAAGTGGCCACATTCCTGGGGATCCCTTTATTTTACAGCTTGGAGCTTGGTTTTTTGTTTTTCTTTTTTAAAAGCCAGCGGATGCTGCCAGTTCCCATCACCTAATTAAAGCTCCTCTGTCAAAGGGCCAGCGTCAAATGAGCCGGCGGTCTTGTTATTACATCCCATTATACCCTCCGGCAGCGGCTGTACTTTATAACCGCCCAGGAAGGCTGACAGGTAACCAATGAGATGCATATTCCAGCGACAACCTCCTGCCCCCCCGGGGGAGCCGGGACCCTCTTCGGTGCCGGAGCCGGGTCTCATTGTGGCTGGGTGCTTCCCAGGGAACAGCTGGGGCCATTGTCTGCCCGGCTGCCCCTCAGCTGCTGAGCGCGAGGCCATGGCGCAGCGAGGTTTGCTCTTTTGTTCCCTTCTAATTTCATTGTCCGTTCGGTATGGATTGCCATTAAATGCCTGCGTGTTTGTTGGCTGGACGGGAAAGGGAAGAAGAGTCGCCCAGAGACATGGGGACGGCTGAGATGGAGACAGGGAGGGGGGGAGCTGGGAGTATGGGGAGGGATGGGGGGGAGATCTGGCTAAATAATTTTATCGTTGCAGCTAGGTATTGCACCTCAGTGTGGCCTGATGGTGTATTAGTTCATACCTCGTTTATGGGATCCAGCCCGCAGCCTTGGGACCACCACCCTTAAATCGGTATAACACGGTGCACCTGCTGCCATGTCTTGGGCACCAAAGGAAAAGGAATTGTGTTGATTTTGGAGCAGTGTCTTCCCTTCATCCCTCCCCAGTGCTCGTTTGTTGTGTTTTATTGTTTGTCATGATGAAGTATGGAGAGACTGAAATATTTGGATGTTTTATTTTTTCGGGGCTTGTGCCTGGGGCAGGGTGGGAGGGTTGGGCTGGATGTGGAGGGGTGAGGGATAAATTGGGGTTGGGAGGGATTTTGCAGTTGGCTGGGGTGGAGCGTGGTGCTTGGGATAACTTGGTGGATTAGAGTTACTTGCTGGTTTATTACTGAGTTAGTTGTGGGCTGTTTCCCTACTTAACTACTTCTAATGCAAAAATCAAAGCGATGCCAAATGTGGCTGGTTCTGCTCCGAAGCCAGGTGCTGGTAAACCCAAGGATGGTGATGCATCAGTGAGCTGCAAAAGCAGTGTGTCCACTAAGGCACATGGGCCTGGGTGGGTAATATTGGCTGCAACATCTCGTTTCTGCAAGGAATTGAGATGTCATTATAGCAGCCCGAATAATTGGCTGTTAGTGAGCACTGGGCAGCCTCGGCTGAGACCTGTGTGTCAGTCTGCACCGTGCGCTCAGGTGGTTTTAAGCATCCTTTGGTCTGAGCCTCTTGCTGCGGAGGGCTGGGAGTGCAAGTTCAGGGCTGCAGCACGACGGTGCAAACCGAGTCTGTGGACAAGTGGAGTCTTTTCTGCCATTAAAGTGAGTTTTGCTCTCTTCTGTCGTCTTCTGGCTCTGGTGGATGTGGCAGCCAGGGGGACTCCAGGAGCACATTTTTATTTGACAGAGGTTGCCTTCAAATCCTCCAGCCCCTGAACATGACAGCTGCTAAATCACCTGTTCTTACGCAGAGAACAAAGCTGTCCCCTGTGAACAAAGGAAAGATAATGGTCTGAAACTGGGGGGAAGGAAGAGCATCGCAGTGGAAAGGAGATGGTATCCCCCAGGCAAAGTCAAGAGCCGCCAGCAAAGCTGCTGGGACTCAAGGGGTAGAAAAACCTCCCAACGTGGTAAATAAAACCTCATTTGATGGTTGTAATAGTGGCTGGATTCATCCGGCAATGCTCCAAACAGTGCCCGGCCATGTGCTGCAGCAGCTAAAGACCAAGGAAGAGCCGCATCCAGGCTCGGCTGCAATTTGGGTTGAATATTGCTCAATTCCTTTGAGACTGTCCTGGGTGGCTGTTAGGGAAAGAAACAGGGCGTAGACCTGGATTTCCCCTCGGTGTGTCTGTGTTTGCTGATCTGGAATCATGTTGCCTGATGCCGGGCCGTCTGGCGGGGCTTTGCTTGCATCCCTGTTGCAGCTTTTAGTTCTGCAGCTCAGCCTGCAGTGAAACGATGCAATCAAAACCCCAGCGCCGATTTCCCCCAACAGTGTGTTTTGCGCTGCCTGAGGTTTTCCTGCAAGCTGTTTGACCTCCTCCAAGCTAAATCAGCAAAGCAAGAGATGTTTCTAATAGCCTTTTGATGCTAAAAAGTTAATCCCTTGGTCCCAGCCTGGTGTAGCTGTTGGACATGAACATCATGCAAACAGCGGGAGCCGCTCGAAACCCAGTCTGGACGTGGTGCACAGCGGTGGGCAAAGCCTTTCTCTTGCATTTCTGAAAAGCGCTTTGCTCCCCGACAGTGCTATCTAAATAATATTAATAATTAAGGGCTCAAGCTGGGTGTGGATGTGCTTCCCCGGGGTTGCCGTCGTGCACTTAAGCAACTGCGCCCAAGCCAGCAGATGCCACCTCCTCTGCCCGATGGCCTTGGCCGTCCCCGGCAGCAGCACGTGGGTTGAGAGGAGCAGCAGTGATCGCAGCGGGAGCCCTTCTCAATATTTAAAGACTATTGATGGGCAAGTCGGGCTGGGATGTTAGAAAAAAGAAATGTCTAGACATAGCAGAAAGCGGAGAGGCTGCTTTCCCTTGGTGGTTGAGGTCCGGCAGGAGAAAACAAGCTGCTTTATTAATTTTTCCTTTCTTTTTCAATTAAAAAGTTGGGGGTTTGCCCTATTCTGCAGCCCAGCAGATGATGCAGGGGGAAGCATGTTGTGTTGCAGGAAAAACTGGCTGGTGCCTCCAGATGCCTCCAAATCTGTCTTCACCTGTCCTGGCAGCAGTGGGACATCTTCCCCAGCATCTCAGAAGCGAAGTGAGAGCTTCAAGTTTTGCTGTGTTGTCAGTAATAATTAACCAAGAAGTAGGAGGAAGTCTTGTGAAATAGCTCTGGAAACGGCTCTTCGAGGAAGAAAAACGCATTGATGGGAACAGAGAATCATTAGTCTGGAATTAAAGTAAATGGCTTTTCCTGTAAATCTAAATTTCAGGGGCAAAGACAGACTTTAATTTCTTCTGCGACTGTTGCAGTGGACAGTGTTCTGAAATAAAGGTCTCGCAATGGCAAAGTCGTTCGTGATCACTGTGATTTAGATTACATATGTTAGAGAAGGGGGGGGGTGGCTGCCAAAAGCCTAGTGTGGAAGTCACTGTGGAGCATCATCTAAAGAGGAGGCTTTTTAAGGTTGCTGTTAAACATAAGGATAAAAGAAATCAAGCTCACTTTTCTCCAAGGACCTTTAAGGCTTGATTCTGCTTAATATTTTGTCTGTCCTCTCTGGGCTGTGCTGTTGCGGTTTAAGCTGTTACAGTACAGTTTTGTGAATTTAGAGACACATTTGAGGTCTGGGTGCTCTCGCTCTCTGCCCTTCCCCTTTCCTTGCTGGTTTTTTTGGTGGGGGAAGCAAGAGGTAGGGTTTTAGTGTATGTATTATAAATGACGAGAGGTGTTCTGTTTAGGTGACTCCTGCCTGCCCTGAGTGACCCTTTGCTGTGGTTACCTGTTCAGGTACCCTGCTTTTTTCATTTCTGCATTCTCTCTGTTCAGATGGTCCATGTCTCTCTGTGCTCTCAGGGCAGGGAGCCGAATTAATTTTATGTATCTGTCTCTCCTGTCAATATTTGTGCCAGGAAAGCACTTGTGCAATTTCTTAGAGAAGTCACCGTCTCCCTTCACTGACCTTTTATTTCTTCAGTGGATGGAGCGTTTCTTTTTTAATATCCTTTGCAATCTTTGTTTCAGCTGCCGCTTATTCTCTTATCACTTTTTATACACTCGCCTATAATCTCCCCAGTTTGCATCTACGTGTTGCCTCAAGTGCTTCCCTGCTCTTTAACCCTTGAGGGTCTGCTTGTGGTTCCTCTCATGGATGGCAATGGCCCATGCTGCGTACTTCAGCTGAAGGGCACCATTAGCAGTTGAGCATATTAATTTATTTTAAAACAGTCTTACTGCATAATTGCACTTGTCTTGAAGCAAAATGCGTACTGTCCAAGAGCATCTCACAGCCTGAAGAGGCGAGATGGCACCCTGTGCCCTCTTCTCATACTTCTTTCCATTGATCTTGCATTTACCCTTCTCCAAGTCCTTTGGAGCTGCTGAAGTGATGTGAAATCAGCCATTGCCTTTGGACCCCTTTCCAAGTCAGGATGACAGAGTGACTGTAGTGGGACCATGTTGTGTGTGCATGTGTGGTTTACGCTAGCCATCCCCACGGCACTGCAAACCTGCTGGCACCACTGCCCTGAAAGCTGGTAGGCCATGCAGAGCTGTGTCTTTGACTTTCAGACCATGAATTTCCTAGTAAGTGCTTTCTGTTTTCTTTCTTGGTCTGTCCTCTCTATTATTTTATTCCATTTATCCTAGTACTTCAGTACAAAGTTGGTAGGTTTCTTATAAACACCGAAGAAAGAAGGCATAATGGATCGTACTCAACATTATTGGTAGAGAAACGTTTGGGGCCACCTTTTTTTTCAGGAAGAAAGAGAAGTTATTGGCTTTTCATTAAAATTTCAAAGCAATAAGGTTTTGTTGCCCCAGTGGCCATCCACAGGGACCCAAACTCTCTTGAATCTGTGTTGGCCCTTTTTGCCCTCTGCATGCCGTGCATTCCTTGTGTCCGGATGAGCTGGGGTCTGGGAAGTCTCATTAGTTCCTCATGATCCCTCTGGCTTTTTGCCATTTTCCCAATGCTTCTGTCCTTAGAGGAATTCCCCTTTTCTCTCAGATTCCTGTGTTCAGCTTTTGGTTTAGGAGAACATGCCCTAGCACAGGGCAATGGGAATAATTTTGGTGACTTTAATGGAATTAGAGGAGCTGACCAGGACTTTCCCGGGTTGCTGATGGGAACAGACCGCTGTCATCTTGTTCAGCAGCCTGATTAAACCCACCCCCAGTAATCGCCGCATGTGTTACCCTGCTTTTGGAGGCACCTTGGCATGGTTCTCCAAAGGCAAATTTACAGCCCTGCAAGAGCACAGAGAGAGAGACTGTGCCTAAAAATGCCCGCTCTGGGTTTTTGCAAATAGTACGTTAGGTTGTTAAGATGACATAGTGGAGACCACTAAGCAGATAAACACCAAAAGCAATGACGATTTGTCCTTGAAAAGCTCCGTGGGCGGTTCGTGAGGAAAGGGGAGATGCATTGACTTGGACAGCTACTTATAGAAAACAGATGTGCAAGTTAGGAAACACAAGTGATAAATCTGAACCCATATGGCAGCCTTCTCACAAGCATTTAGAGTCACAGCCGGCCATGAATGGCTCTCAGTTTCTTTTCTGAAAGAAGAACCCACCATCTCTTGGAAAACACGAAGAGAGTTTTGTTTGTGTGTGTGTCCCCCCCCCCCCGCAAGCCTCCACTCTTGTTGGATGGAGCAACCTACACCCTACAGATGTTCCTCGTGCGCCGGGTAGGGAAGGAAGAGCAGGGATGTATATCACTGGGACAGGTTTATGGTTTTTTCCTTTGCAAATGCCAGGACCGAAGGCACGAACAAGTAGTGCAGGATCTGTGCTGGTTTATGTAGCTGCCGGGGGCTGGCACTGATGTGGGTGGCTTTCAGCAGCACCCACAGTTGGGTTGGGTTTTAAGCAGTCACAAAGTCTAGTTTCTTGGAAAACAAAAAAAAACCACCCCCACCCTCCCCCCCCCCCCCAAAAAAAAGGTACTTCCTGATTTGCTGTCTCGGGACCTTCCACGGCTTCTCTGCAAGGCTGAGGGATTTCTGCTCACTCCCTGCCAAAACAGGCAGGACCCCTTAAGTGATGGACATCTTGGAGGTACCTTCAGGAGGACCCATGTTCTGCTGGTTTGGATCTCAGCTCTTTTTCCCTTTCTTCTCCCCTTTCTCAAGCTTATAATGAGAGGCAATTTCCAAGCTAACTATGGACACGTTATTTTTCTCGTACCCATCTGAAAACTGCTTTTCAAGCAAGTTGGGGCTTAGTGAGCTGTGTAACCTCCTCTGCATTGGAAAGCTTTTTCTGCAGTCCTCCGCCTCCTCAGCTCGTGGCATCTCCTCCTCATTGGCTCTTCTAAAGTCTTTGTATGGGAATCTAATGGGTTTTATCAGTTATTGTCTATGAAATTAGAGTCCTTTCCCTACAATACCATAAGGAGACTAAAAAGAAAGCCCAGATTTATGGGAAACAGAATGAATACATTTATAACCTGAAGAAAGACTGTAGAAATGTATCATAAGGAAGCATTTTAAACTTCAGATCCCAGTTTAACCCAATGACTACCGTTCAGGAGTGGGTTTTTTCTGTTCCGGGGTGTGGTTTGTAGAGATGACTGTGGTGCAGGTCCCCTGGTTTTTATCGTTACCTTGGTCTTGCTGCTCATGCCCTGGCCAGCCGACATTCCCGTTACAGCAGGGCTGGGCTGTTGTATAATTTCCATCTCCTTTTTGATGTATTGCTGCACTCTAAATTAATTTCTTACCAATGCCGTTTGCAGCCCTGTGGAGTGAACGGGTCTCTGAAGGGGACTACATTGTTAACACTGACAAACTTCACGAGAGAGTCGTGCACAAATGGACATAATGAAGGGAAAGAAGTGCCGTGAAGTAATTAAGGAGTCTGGTGCTCTTTTCAGCCTGGCTGAAATCCCATGTCCTCTTGCAGTGCTTGCTGAGGGTCCTGGTTTGGAAGGAAAACCACAAAGCACTTACTGAAGCCACAGGTAGGAGGAGTGCTGGGGAACGAGGTCCCAGGCAGAGTTCCAGCTTGCCAAGGTTCGTGGTTATCCTGCAGCAGCACTGCCCAGAGTAAAAATTCTTGTGGGGTTATCCAGGGACTCATTCTGCTCGTGGAGCAGTGGGTCCCTGCTGTCCTTCACTGCTGGTGAGCGGCTCCCTCCCCCGAGGCTTATGGTTTGTTTTGTGGCTTTTGCTGATGCGAAGGTTTTGGCATGGAGTGAGCAGAATCATGAAGGTTGGCCTCCCACCCTATGTACGTGGTGGTTTTATATATATATATATATATATATATATATGCTCATTGGTCTGTTGCAAGTCTAATATGCTGCCACTGCTGTGCTGGCCAGAATTGCCTTGTCTACTCCTGTTCCTCTCCCGTCTCTCTGTGTTAAGCTGGCATCTTGCACCTTATCCTGAAGACTGCGAGTCATTTGGAGAGAAGCCATCCGTTTGTCTTGCTAGTGCCCCGCTCAGGCATGTAATGCTGATACCTTGCACATGGTCCTGTGATGCTTTGGAAAATCCTCCCCGCCGCAGTCCTCTGGGCTGCTCTTGGGACTAGATGAGAAATGCACGTGTGTGGCACTTGTGAATGAAGGCATATGAAACTCGGAAGCGATGACAGCTCTGCCAAATTACCTGTTAAAAATGACCTCAGTAATTATAACAGGAGAGTCAAATGAGGATAACAGGCTGTCTAATAGCATAGGCGAGGCTGTAATTTACTGAATGGATGACCTTTAGAAACTTGCAGGGCTAAGGACTTGTCTGCAAAAGAGACCAGGACAACTGTTTAATAAACTTGGTAAAACCCTGTTAATTAACACATTTTTAAAGACTATTTAGTGCTCACTTCAGATGAACAGTGGTAGCTTCTTCAAGAACTGGTTAACTCTGGCCTTTTCAGATACATTTCTGGTGTTGCTGTGGTTTCTCAGGGTTTGAAGTAGGATTTTGTAACGTGAGGGAAGACTCTTGTGCTTTGTTTGAGTTAAGCAGGCTTAAAGCTGACTCTGAAACATCCCAAGAACCCAGAAGATCCAGGAGCTCAAATTCCCCTGGCATCTTCAGAAATCCCAGCTGCCGCGCCTCCCGCCGAGTATAAGTTTAGATGTTTTGCAGATGGCATTAAATCAAAATACTTGCGGTCAGTCCTTTCGGGTCTCGTTTGTCAGTGGCAGTGGTTCATTTAAGGGCAGGGCTGACTTGCGTCCTCTGCATCCCGCTTAGCAGCGGAACTCGGGGGCTTTTGTACTTCAAAATATGAGGAGGAGAGCTGGGCATGTACAGAGATCGGTGTCAGCTCTCTCCAGCCTTTAGAAGAGCAGTTGCTGATGGCTCATGTCCTGGCTGGTGCCATGTAAACCTTTACCCAGGGTTGGAACTAAGTCCTTGGCAGAGGTCTACAGGGTTTGGTGGACTCATCCTAGAAGCGATAGCTCTGGTACCTCCTGCCCCTACCTGCATAGAGCCCACTTTCTTGTAAGCTTTCTTTTGCAGTGGAAACGGTAGAAAAACGTGGAAATCGTGCCATTGGGGAGTCAGCGTTTGCTGTGGCAGTTGGCATTGCCGAGCACTGTTTGTATAGATTGGAGCTGAGGCAATTAAGAGACTCCCACTGCTTTCACTGGAGGTTTTCCTGCATAAGGAGGCTTGAAGCAGAGGGGAGGACCATTATAGTATATAAACACCATGCAGGCGAGCGGCTGGGGTCTAGAGGCATCTCGCAGCCTCGTTGAAGCCTGAAATATTCCTTGCTGACTGGCAAGGGGGTCAACAAGAAGTACGTGTCTCAGCGATGTGTCTTGCTGGCTTTGCAGCATGTCTTTGGGGAAGGTGCCATCCCCTCTTGCAAGGGGTGATGAGATGTGGAAGTGGGGCCGGACCCCTCCTCACTGGGTTTCATCTTAGGGGTTTTCCTCCAGTGCAAATTTCTCAAAAGTTCCTTGTTCCTGGACTTGTTTTTCTTAAATCTGCCCATACCCCATGCAAGTCCTTTTTTGTGGTGGAAAATTATTTCTGTCTGTGAGGAAGCTGAAGCTGTAGCTGTGAAAGGATCGTTTCCACAGACGAGAGGAGTTCCATAGCATATAAATTGTCCGCATGGAGAATTTTATGGTATTGCTTCCTTCTTCTCCATCCTGTGCTCTGGGTTAGGTGTTGGCATTGGCCACGGGCTCAGTCCTTGGCCGCTGGGACTTTGTTTCATTCCCAGCTAGGAAATAGTTTCCTGTGTTTGCTGGCAAGAGTTTGTGAGTGTGAAATGTAAGAATTTGGGATGGGTTGTAGGAAGTTAATTTGATCACTTGGCAAGAGAATGGGGTAATCCAGTTCTCATGTGTTTTTTAAATCTGTGTCATTTTGTCGTGAAAGAAGAGAGTGGCAGCACAGGAGTTTGGTTCTCAGTGCATTAACACATCCCTTATTGTCCTGATGTCTTTAACATCTCTCTTTAAACATGATATTCTGCAGTGGCCCTTAGAGACCCCAAATCCTGTTTAGACAAAGTAAGCCTTGATGAAGCTGGACGTTTCTAATTCAATAACGTGGCTGGGAGAGGGCTGGTGTGAAAATGCTGGAGAAAAGACCAAAATGCAACCTCCTCTCACTTGTGCTACGATATCCCCTTCTCTCTTACGCAGGATTACTTGCTGGAATTTCACAATTTGTGTTTTGTTTAGTAGTAATGTGGATAGTCGTTTGTCTCAGTGCTCCTGTGATGCTGACAAACTCTTAGGAAAGGCAGCAAAGGCGCAGGTGTTCCCCAGCGATGCCGTGTTAGGGGAGGTAGGCTGTAGCCTTGGGGGCTCGTGCAGGATTCGGGTCCCATGAAATCAGTGAGAGCTGGTGGCAGTGGGGTGGGAAGAGCTAGAGGAGGGTGTTAACGAGACAGCAATCACCCCTCCTGGCTTTGGAAGAAGCAATGCAGCCCTGATGTTGTGCTGGGTTGGGCAGCGTGTGGTGGGATGCGACTCTCCACGCCTCCAGAGAAAAGTTTGAAATTGAAGAGGAATTGCAAAAATGCATCTAGTTACTTGAAGCAAAACAAACCAAACCACGCAAACTGGATCTCATTTTCACATTAAAATGATGCCTTTGCTCTTAGTTCTAATTCTGCTGGCATGAAAACTCAGTTGCTACTATAATTGAGAAAAGGTGGAGGAAAACATGTTTTCTTTTGTTATACCTTCTTGTGCATTTGACAGCTTTGGGTACGTACTCTTATTTTTCCACTCAGGATTTAGTTTTCTATTAGTAAGGGTACCGAGAGATGGCGGGGGGTAACACCTGGGAGTGCTTAAAACTTATCGTAGAAACTGAGGATGGCTCTGTAGCGTATCATAGAGCATAGGAGCATCCCATTTATTCTCTGAAGCTTTCCCCTTTCTGCTTTGATCTGTGCCAGAAGAAACTGCCCAAGTCCGTAGAGCCGGCAGAGCAGCACCGAAGCAAAAGAAAGCAAAATACAGTCTGCGCTCAGTGCTGGTCGATCCAAAGGACTAAAAGCAGGGCAGGTCTCTGGGCTGTGCAGAAGGAGCAGGAGAGGACCGCAGGGAAGGGCTCGGTGGCCTCGGTGACGGCCAGCCCCAGCCAGAAAATATAAAGTACCAGCACGCTAAGCCTCTTGTTTGCTTTAAGCTGTTTATTTTGCTGCTGAAGGATTTTATAATCTATTTGGCTGAGTGGAAGCAGCCAGAGAACATCATTGTCTGAAATTCTCTCCTACCTGTGTTAGAGATACATATATATTTTTAATATATATATAAAATTAACTAAGCATACATTTTAGTAAATGCGTGTGTATTTACTGATGTTGAGCAAGGGGTATTTGTCTTCGATAGCACGCTGGGACGCAAAGCACAGGTCCAAGGCCAGGTCACTAAAGCAGGAATACAAAAAGCGTTCTGGAAGGCTGGCTCGCATCCATTATAATATTACTAAATGCCATAATCCTGTGAGCCTTTGCTTTGTAATACGATAATGAGTTATTAAAGACTAAGGCAGGGTACTTTGGGGAGGGAGAGTGAGGTTTTGAGCCTTTTTGTTGGTGGTGGTTGGTTGGTTGTTTTTTTTCCCTCCTGCAATGGCTGAGCCATTTCTCTTGGTTATTCTCCATTCATAAGATGCTGTTTCAGAAGTTAACATTTTTAAAGGCTATAAAAATGCCAGTTTCAGTATGTTGCGTGCCTTTTCCAGACAAGACGAGCTGTTTTACTCTGTTCCCTGAGATATCAGCTTGCCTCACAGCCCTTGGGTCCTTTCCAGGGAAAAAAACCAAGGGTATTAGCTAAGTAAACAGCCAGGCACTACTGGAGTTTGGGGCCGTGCTGAAAGCACAGCCTGGGTAATGGGAAAGGTATTCCCGTGGCTACGCGTGTGCTCTGCTCCGTGTTAGCACCTGGCAGACTGATGTTGTTTGAATAAAAATTTTGGAAGTATCTCGCAGCCACTCCTGTGTCTTGAGCCAACGGCTGTGCATGTTTCTTGGAAATCCTAGTGAGGAAATTGTGTTGTACAAAGTGCCAGGACTGCTGAGGGGGAGGGAGCTGGTTCTTGCTTGCTTGGAAAATAAAGCAAGAATGAAAAAAAAATGTAGAGGAATGTACCAGCCATTATTTGCAAACTCATTAACTTTAGTTTTGGGAGCACTTGGCAGCTGTGGGCTATATTCAAACTAAAGGCAGGTACTCACATAACCCCTCTACCCCACAGCGGAGGGAAGCCTGGATGCTTTTTTTACTGCAAAATACCCTTTTTTAACCTTCTTTTTCTCTGATCAAAAATAAACACCTTTCAAAGTCAAGTCAGTCGCTGGGTTTTGCTTTGTTTGGGTTTTTAAAGCCCTTCGGATAGGAATGGGGCTGCATCCCTTGGCCCACCACACTGATTCCTCCAGCCCTAAGCTGCAGCACAGAGCACCCCGCTCTCCAGATACTGTTGTCCAGCAGCACTAGGATACTTATTATTAACTATCGGTGGCAACTTGGAAGCTGATACCGATCTTTATTATTTTACAAGCACAATAATTACTAGGTAGAGATGTTTTCCTATGGCTTAAGTGCTCTGCTGGTCCTTTGGATGTAGAGGATATACACGTTTGTCCTCAGTTGCTCGAATATTGTCTGCAGAAACTGGGATTTCTCCCAGCACACTGAATATCAAAGCATCACCTCTGAAGAGCTGTTTAAACCGGTTTTTTTCTCCCCTAATTTTCAATGCAAAAGCTGAAGAAGGGACAGAAGAAGAGATTTGGATTGATTTGCTCCAGCACTTGTTAATTGATGTTGTACTGAAGGACCCCTCCACTTCACTATCTGGAAGAAGACAGCCCATCATCACTCGGCGATGGCTTGGGGCAGAGGTCTGTGGTGGGGGACCGCGCTGTCGGGTGTTGCAGAAGGAACCTGTACCCCTCTGCCTTGGTGAGAGGTGCTGTCAGACATGGGAAAACATGAGGGGTTTGTCTTCGCTGTGCTGGGTTTAGGCTGTTGTGTGCAAGCCCGTCATACCGCTGGTACGCTCTTCCCATGCAATTTGTGTGCCCCTCTTGGAGGGGGGAGATTTCCGACGGAAGATGATGGACAAATGACAAAGTCATTGATCCAAGCCTGGCTGCAAAGCAATAGGTAGGAGCTGGCAAAAAGCAAGGAGTTGTTTTCCATACTAAAAATAATAATAATAATAATATCCACGTAAATCTGAATCTGTATTAGAAATAGTAATTTCCAGGTAAATCTGCACAGACTTATCTCTGGCATAGGAAAGTGACAGTGCATGGATGTAGGAATGCCAGCGCTTGGTGCGTACGGATGGGAGCGTGGGAGGGAGAAAGAGAAATAAATCCAGTCTTTGTCTGTGGCAGGACTGTGGAAAGGGCACTCCTGGATGTCATTTTTGAAATGCATGTGCTTTGACAAGCCACCCGCGATAAGGGGAGCAAAAAAGGAAGAGTTTTATCCAGATGTGCAGCGGCCATCTCCCCTGGCAGCACATCTGGGGGCAGGGGTTAATGCAGAGCATGGAGGTCATCTCTGGTCCCCCCCGTGTTGGGTGGCCACGAGGTCCCCTTTGCGGTTGCGTGGGCTCTGCCATCGTTCTCCTCCCGAGGCCGTCACCCTGGCACGTGTGGCCTGGCATTTTGGACAGCAAATGAAAAGCTGCCTTGAGCACAGTGGAGCTGGAGGAAAGGTGGGAGAGTCCGTGCTGAAGCAGTGGTTGAATGGGACAGGAGGTTTGCAGAAGGTGACGTGGGGATGAAGATATGATGCTCAGGTTGGGACAGGGCAGCGCTTCCCCACTGTTCCAATTTTTCTTTCTTTTTTTGGTTCTCTTTGCTGGAATATGTGTATTTTCTATTTTTTTACCCTCCTTGTCTTTCTCGGGGCACAGCAGGTGATATATAAAGGGCTCCCTGCTGGGTTTGGCTGATAAAAATCTTGACAGCACAGAGATATCTCCACCATGGGATGCACTTCGGCTGCTGCCAAGGCACGGAGTCACGGTGGAAACCAAAGGGTGGGTGAAAAAGGTGAGAAGCCCCATGGTTTGGGGTAGCTGAACTCCTTCCAGCTTTTCCAGGCTCTGCTTTCCGTGGCAGCACGCACCATAGGTCAGTAGATGCAAAGCCACTTGCTGGGTGTAACCTTTGGGTGATGCCTGCGTCGGTCCTGTCACCAGTGTCTTGCCCAACATCACACTGTCCCGTTGCAGGGGACCATCACCATCCAGGTGGCACTTTAAGTGACAATTCCAGCTGAATAGCGACATAAATACACCTTGGGTGCATTTTTCTCTCTGGATGTCAAAAATGTGGTCTTTGAGATTATAGCTCACAAATGAGCAGATCATGGTTCCTCCGTGGTAATGTATCTCTATCAATTTATTTCTCATTAAATATTTTATGCGCTGCAATAAAAGTCAATAGTGAGAAAACAGTGGAGCTTTATAACCTGTTAAATCAGGCCTCTGCTTATACATACGGACGCCTTAGGCTGTCATTGGGGTTTAGAGTGAAACCGAATCAATCCAGCATTCCCCCCACCATGCGAGTGCGTGATGCTTAATACAAAAGAAGGGGAAAAATCGTTGCATTTCAGTGACTCTCACTAAAGAGTTTGGCGAGTGGGAGAGGGATCGATCTCTGGGTGATCTGTGTTACAGACAGCTTTTTTTTTTTTTTTCTGTCTCCTTTCTCTCTGTGCACATGAAAAAGCAAAAGAGGTTTGGGTTTGAGGGAGCCTATAGTGAAAATCTTTTTAATTAACAGTGGATTAGCGCTGGAGCTGTGCTTTAGCTGGCACAGCGGAAGATTGCACCTTGTTTTGCTGGGCAGGCAGGCGGCTGTTAATTATTGTTTGTGAGGGCAGGAGGGTGCAGTGGGGTTTGTCCTCCACCCTGTCCCTTTCCGGCACCGGACTCACGCCTTACGGCATTTGCTCCGCTTGTGCTAATGGGAATTTATTCCCCCTATTTTTATTCTGATCAAATCTCATTCATTGCCAACCCCAAGTTCACCCGTGCCCTCTGCTTTTGGGAAGGGCTATACTGAATCTCGCTGTTGCGCGGGAGTGTGGCGCGCACCCCAAGCGATGCTGCAGGAGGGAAGGGGGTGCCTTGTGCTGGTGCCGAATGTCCCCACCATGTCCCCTCCCCACCGTGTCCCCTCCCTGCCATCGATTCGGCTCTGTCGCATCTGGAGGCTCTTGCCGCGGTCCCACTTTGCTCTAAGTGCAAAGGAAGGGAGAAAAATCAATTCCCATCAGCTGAACAGTGCCCTTTAATTTATTGCCCGTGGAGGAAGAAATTCTTTATCTCCTTCTCTGGAAGGGATTGCTTTGCTGTTTGTTATTAGGGAGCGATGCTGTAACAGCCCCCTTCCTCCGAACCCTGGTATTTTGATAACCTTTACCAGCCCGAGGATGTTCGCTCTCCTGTTTTTACTGAGAGAACTCTCTTTTGGCTAAGTAATTACAGGTATTTAATTATTTCTTTAATTTTGAGCTGCAAGGCTGCGCAGCCGCTATCCCTGCAGAAGCAAAGCCTGCAAAGGGACTTTATTTTGATTTCAAACACAAAGGGACACTAAGATGACAAGAATGCGTTGGATGAAGCTGGCTCATGGCCATCCCCAAAGGTCCTCTGTTGACGTACACACGTACGGTATTTGATGTCTTTTTTGTAATTAGTACCTTGCATAAGGTCTTCTCATAGCAGCAAAGCCATCTAGCACCCGTGTGCAGGTGGGTTGCTCTTGCACAGGGTAGTGCTGTGACAGCGGTCTGGTTGGGACAGACGGACAGCAGTCTGGGGACATGTGGACTGCAAGTGGGCATTTTCCTCCTGTCGTTCAAGGGATCCTCTAACCAGGGAAGAGCATGCAGGTTTGGAAGCAAAAAGGCCTCATTTACAAGTGGTGTCTAGGGAACGTGATTGAGGTAAGTGGGAGGAATGTGCCCAAAGTTTTTAAGAGCGCTTCAAAAGTCTCTCTCCATATTTTTTCTGTGCATTGTACATGGTACTGTGTAATTTCTGGCATTTATCAAAGACAAGTTACAGATACTTGCATTTAACTTGTTGCCCGTGCAGTTCCCCCCATGCCACGTAGTCATGAAATTATTCCACCCCTTTTATCCCTGAAACAGGAGGATGGTGCATGTGGGCAGGGTTGCAGTGGCTCTGCCTCTTCAGAAAGGAGAGCAAGAGCTTTGGGTGGCATGGTCAGATCTGCAGGTAAACCTTGAGGGCACATCCCCAAAATGCACCTAGGAGCAAAAGCTTGACAGTTTTTTAGATTTTTTTTTTTTTTTTTTTCCCCCCCCCTTAAAAAAGTTTCCTGTAGCAGGATCTGGCACTGGAAGTCAGCATGCACAGTTCCCTTGCACGTGCATTCTCGGCACAGGTTTGGGGTGGGGGAGAATAAACCCCTCTTCAAATAATACTTGGTATTCAATAATACTTGATAGAAATGTGTGTCCTTCCCCTGCACATCTTCCTAGTACCAGGGTGGCACCACCTCAGCTGGGGGCTCAGCAAAGCCCCTGTATTTAAGGGGCTATTGAGACCTTCCCCAGACCTGTATTTGCTCGGTTGAATCATAGAACGGTTTGGGTTGGCAGGCACCTTTAAAGCTCATCTAGTCCAACCCCCCCTGCAATGAGCAGGGACATCTTCAGCTAGATCAGGTTGCCCAGAGCCCCGTCTGTTGAAGAGGAGTTGGAGGCTCTGGTATCTTCTCTGAAGATGCTCCCTGCAGACACGGCTCCCTTGGCATCACCAGCTTCCCCACCGCCTTGCCTCTTGCTGGCTCCCCCCTTCTCCTTTGGGGCCGTTTAGCGTAAAATCGCAGAGCGGTGCGGTCCGGGTCAGCCCTGCTGAAGCCATCGTGAACTACGCAGTCAAGAGAGGTGTTGAGCCTGTAAACCATAGGGACAGAAGAAATGACATTGGAAAGAGGAAAATGAGCTGGCTTCGGTATACTTGTGTGAGCGGAACAAAGCTCCGATGGTCCTTGCAGGCATCTGGGCATCGAAATGGTCTCCCTGGCATGCAGTGAAATGGGGTGGTTGTTAATCTGGTCTGCTGTGGTGGTTAGCAAAGTTCCAGCTCTTCTCCATGGCTCATGGTATGTGGTGGCTTTGGCACTGTGTTCCGTTCTTGCATCTGACTGGGGTTATTTTTGGCCTGTAAACAGAAAATAGCACCGCTGCACAGAGCAGAGGGGGTTGTCTTGGTCCTCCTTGCCTTCTGACACTGGTCACCTCTCCCGTTGGTGTGAATTGTCGCACTGCTGCAGAGGATAGATGTAAATGCATTGATTTACACCTGTGGAAGGTTTCCCCCTTCCTTCATCTTCCAGCTGAGGTCCAGAGCAGCAGTGGGAGATGGGCATACCAGAAATCAGACCTCATGGCACTCCTCTTATGGGGAGTGATTTGAATCGTAATGACTGCAGGGCGATGTTTTAATTATCTGTAATTGCTAAAGCGGGTTAGTGGCTAAATGAGCAACTGCAGATGCACAACTGCCCTAATTTGTTGGCAGCAAGTGTGAGCTGATACCTCAACAATGTGACTAGTGCTAATTTTGCATTTCTGCAAAAAAAAAAAAAACCAAACCCTTCCTTTTGGGTTCTGAGGTTGCTTCTGGTCTCGGTCCTCCTGGTCAGAGGCTGACAGCGGTAGCAGGAGGTGGGCGACCATTGCTTGGTCTGCGACAGCTCTTCTTGACGGAAGCGCAAGGTGAATTCTTTGTGCCGAAGTTGCTCTGATCAATACCTTTCCTGCAGGGTGACTGATTTGCAGATGGTTTTGTACGTGGGCGATACCAGGACTGCGCAGCAGCAATATGTGTGATTTAGGGAAGATGGAGAAAATTCAGATCCTCTCAATACCACTTAGTGTCAAAATTAGCTTGTCTCCCCTTTTAGTTACTCTGATAGCGTTTATTTGTGCGACTTTCTAGAACATCAAGGTTTTGCATCATCCACAATCCATCAGTTTAATTCCCTCTTTAAAGCAGCGATCATGAGTCTTTAAAATAGAAAAAAGCAAGCAGCCTGATAGGCAGCAGCGAGCTTGTTTCCAGCCTCAGGCAATGCAGCTGCAGGCATGAAGTTCTCCTGGAGGAGAACCACCTGGGGGGTGGTCGTGCCCCACCAACAATCCTAGGTCTTTTGGGCAAATCCCAGTTTTGGGGGGCAGCAGTTTCGCACAGGTGAACTTCAGGGCTTTGTGAATAAAGAGACTTGCTTTATAAACCAACTGTGGGCTGGATTTGCATAGCTGGTGGTGATATCTACCCTGGTTGGGCTTGGATGAAGCTCCTGATTTCTATCACCTGCCTTGAATGCTTGCCTTTGGGTCTTTTCCTCTTTGTTCGTTAGCAGGAAAGTTAGAGAGAAAGTGGGAACATCTGAAAGGAAGGGTGGGTCTTGGAAGACCTGGATGGCAGAGGATGCTGCCCACAGCTATTGAGGCGAGCAGAGCTGGTTGAGTGCTCCTTACCTCCCTGGGCTGGCCATGGTGCAGAAATGCTCTGTTACTGATGGCCAGCAGTCACCTCAAGGTAGGTTTGTGACAAAATCCCGTCCTTTTATGAGCGAAGCACGTGAGATTTTTAATAGAGTTGCCAGTGAAGGTAAATGAAATGCAGGGGTGGTGACCCTGTGGAGCATGACCATCAATCTGGGTTATGGGGATGAGGTATGTGGTGTTGAGTAAACCTCAGAAATCTGAGACTGGTGTTAGTTTGGGCTGGATTCTGGTTTTAGGGTGAAGGTAGCTCAATCTAAACTATTGCAGTTGATTTAATCTAGATTTCTTTTGTGTGACTTTTAGTCTATATTGTGGTCTCTTGCCGTTTTCACTGGTGGTTTTGGTCCCTGTTCATGAAACATGCAAAATCCCACAGTGGTAACCATATAGAAAACTCAAAAAAAGTAAAATTTAAGGGGGAATAAAGCCAAGAGGGTCCATTGGACTTGTGCAGAGCTTGGCTGAGGACCAGCACATATCAAATGTGCTGCAGAGCAAGTTTCTTTCTGCAGGATTTTACAGTGTAAGGCAATTACAGTGCTAAACAGCATTCTTTAAGAAGATTGTAGTTCTGCCTTGAGTACGGACAGCCTTTCTGCAAGGGCATCCCAGTCCAGGTTGTGGCAGTTCTCTGGTATATTGGGGTTGAACCAGGTTGTTAGTGTTGTTGCAGCATTAATTACTCTGAAAGCAAAAGGTTAATTTGAATTTTTGTGGGTTGCAGAAGGTACCAGGGAGTGCGAAGCCTCTAATTTGGTGCTGTTGTGTAGATGCAACAGAAAAATGTATTTTTGCAGGGATGGTTGGTGAAAATGGTTGGGTGTGCTGGATCCAAGGAGATGCAGGGTCTGTGAGCTCCACTGCTTTCTGGAAGCCAAAATAAAAGCAAACCTCTGTATTTCTTGTATTGATTTTGCTAGTGTAGCCTGGATTTAAAAAAAAAAAAAAAAAGGCAGGAAGGATGGAGGTCTGTCAAAATGAATTGTTAAAGAAGTCATACTTCACATTTCCTTCCAGTCTGAGAAAGCAAAGCATGTCCCTCACTATGATATAGCGGCTTTATCTCCTTTTTTTGTTCCAAGGAAGCTTTTCCAACCAGTGGGCATGCAGTTATCGCTCTGCAATAACTCAGTGAACATCAGATTTCTGCCACAAATCTTCTGAGAACAGCTGGAATCAATAGATGGTGTTTGTTTATTTTGATACAGCAAAGCAAGGGAGAAAGAAACAATCAGGCAGGTGAGGGAAAACAAGAGCTTCAGCAGATTTTGTTTATATAGAGTTGTTGGGCTTGTTTTTTAAAAAATAAAATGAAAGTGCCAATCAGATTAGATTCAGATTTCCAGCACGGATTCAAAAAGCACGCGATGCTCCCGAGCACAAAGACTGCCTTTCACATGTGGCTCAAAGGAAAGATTTGTGCTTTTCTTGCTGGTGCTCCCCGAGGAATATTTGAATTACTACGCTGTGGCTGCTGTTCCCACCTGCCAGCTCCATTACGGCTGCGAGGTAGGATCCTGCAAAGGTGGCCCCAGTGCTGAGCATGCCGGAGAAAACACGGTGTGGGGGGCTAGAAATCTTGTTTCCCAAGGATGGTGACTACCTGTGCAAAATGTTGCTTAAAATTTGCCCCCGCTTGCTTGGTGCAGGAGGAGCTGCCGTGGCTTCACGGTTTTATCGCATGCCTTTTGCGTTCTGAATGGTCCCACAGCTTGCCCTGCCCTAGAGCCCCCCAAAACCAGAAACCGCCTCATATTGTCCCTTGCAGAAGCCCGAATGATAGTGAGAGCCAGCTTGGGGGGAGAAGGCAGAGACCTCAGACAGACACGGAGCATCAATCTGGTTTATGGTGTAATTAGAGCTGGCCAAATTAAACACGGGAAATAAAATTATCCCGTGAATTTAGCTCTTTTTTTTGTGTGTGTGTGTGAATTAATCACGACCCCATTCAGGTTTCTGCGCTGGCGTTGGCTGCTCATCATGTAGCCCGGGTCGATAATTCCTTGCCCAGTGGATAATTCACAAACCGTCCGTGTTGGCGTTTATTTGCTGTGGGGGCTCTGTCTGTCCTGGGCTTATCATGTTTCTGTCCCCCGATCGAAGGGATGGAGAAGCAAACAGCAGGTGCCGTCATCTGCCCGTGGATGTGAATAAGGCTATTGATGAAAATATTAGAGCCGAGTGGTGATGATGGAGAGCCGGTGAATCCTCCCCTGAACATCAAGCGTCCGGGGGGGCTGGTCTGCTGTGCCTGTACATAAAATGGAAGGGGAATGTGCCCCCCCCCGGGATGCTCTCTGAATGCCACGCATCTCTCCTCCATTTAGTGGAGGAAAGGGAGAATCTCTCCAAATCCCTTACAGTTATTAAAATTGGAGTTTGCTGCCTGTTCCTAGGTCGTAGCTAACTTGAAACATCTCGTGATGCTTTTGGAAGAGCTGCCCTTTAAAAGCTGATCGTTTTCTTCCC
This sequence comes from Harpia harpyja, assembly GCF_026419915.1. Lineage (NCBI taxonomy): Eukaryota > Metazoa > Chordata > Aves > Accipitriformes > Accipitridae > Harpia > Harpia harpyja. The sequence continues at coordinate 7,372,440 of NC_068946.1, forward strand.
ATTGCTGCAGCCCCTTGTTTTTAATACCGACTTGCTGAGGAGTGCTAAGCAGAGGAGCGCATACGTTTTGTTTTTGCTTGGATATAGCAGGCATGCAGAAATTATCACCAATTAAAGTGTATTTAACATGATACGAGCCAAACATGCTTGGGCATGTTCTTTCCCTGTGCTATCGGAGAGGTTCGCAGGAGAATTAAATTGGCTCAAGGGTGGGGGAAAGAGAGCTGGGAGGGTCCGCACCCACCAAAGCACACCTTGCAGCTGCCTCCCCTGTCCTTGCAACCTCAGAAAGGTAAAAATCACCCCAGATTTGGAGCGGTGGTGTATTTGCCGGGACGGATGTGCAGTGGCCGGGGTCGGATTTTGCAGCACCTGCAGCTGGAGCACCGGGTGCTTCCAAAAACCACAGCTGCATCCGTGCATCCGGAGTGCCGCTGGCATGCCGAGCGGTCAGCTCTACTGCATCTCCCTCTCGGGTTGCCCCTTGCTTTAAAGGTTTATCCCACACTGGGACCGGGGTGGGGGGCCTGTGCGAAGCAGGAGGAAATAATAGTTTTTGTTGTACGCCCGTTTCAAAGAGACTTTGTAGATAGCGATCTTCCCTTCATCACGATGCTCGCAGAGATAGAGCAAGAAGGTGGGGGGAAAAAAAAAAAAAGAGAAACCCAAACAGCCTTCGCCACACTGTGTTCCTGGGTCAGCAGGGGAGGGGTGGGAGGTGGCACAAGCGGGTGCCTGCCTGGTCTGCCCCAAACTGGGGGTCCCCTGCCCCCATATTGCAGAGCTGGTGAGGTGGCAGCTGTGGCTCGTGGTGGTCAGCAGCTTCCCAGCCGCGGGATTAGGACGTGTGGATGGAGGGAGGTATTTAAGCATCTAATGACACTAATAAACACGGGCTGGGATTTAGGAAGGTAGCAGTATTCAAAGGGACTTTCAGTGGGATTTAGGCACCTAACCGGCTTAGGTGCTTCTGAAAATCCTGCTAAGCTCTTAAATAGCTGCTGAAAACGTACCCTGAAGTGAGGGATCCCAGCCTTCCAGGCATCCCCAGGCGCATGGCTTGCGGGGGTGCAAATGGGGGAAATCCTCCTTGCTCCCCAAATTAGCCCCAGGCTGCCAGTAAGGAATAAAACTGAGCCGTCTGCTCCGTGCCTATGAGCCTTTTCCTGAATCACCCTGTCCTTAGCTCAAACAGCATCCGGGGAAGCAGACATATTCTTAATTTCAAATGATTCTTAATTTAAAAATTGATTTTTTTTTTCCCCTCCTACCACCCTTGGCACAGTTTTTTTCCATTTTTTTTTCTCAGTCCCCTACAGCATCTCCCTTTCTCGTGCTTTTTGGCTGAAGTGGAGCTGTTGCAAAAAAGCCCCAAACAAGGAGGAACTCTTGGGACGAGTTGCAAAACCAGGATTGCCCGAATGCGGGGGGAGCGAGCGGGAGATGTGAGCGAAGCGCTCCGGGTCGTCAGAGCGGTGCCAGAGATAATTGTAATTAGGGTAATATCTTCAACTGAACTTGGAAGCTAAGTAAAGAGGGTAAAGGTTGAGCTGGAAATGAAGGGTGGGACCGGATGGCTGTGGGAATTGCCGGTGGGATTTGGGAGCCTCCCAGGTGCAGGTCAGCGGTTCCTACCTGGCCCCCCAGCCCTGGGTATGGGGCTGCTTGGGAGTTTCTCCCAAAAAGGGGGTTGGAGAGCTCATGTTGGGTGTCAGCATTGCCTTGGGGGTGTTTTTTCCCTTGCTGGGACTCCACTGGAGCTGCTGTTCCCCATAGCAATAGTCCTTCATGCAGGTTTGGAGGAGCTTTTGCATGGGAGCGTATGCTGTTTCAGCTGCAGGAGCAGAATACAGCCAGGAAGCAGGAAAAAAAATTACAATTAAACATCTACAAGGGGGGAGGCCTTGTAAGTGTGCTGGGACTAGGGGATAGTGCTTTGCAAGTCGGCTGCTCCTTTCCTAGCAGATCTCTTCCCGTGTGTATTCAGAGCAGCCTCTGCTTTCAGGTTAGGGATGGGTCTTGATTTGTTTGGCTCCCGTAGACCCAGCAAAGAGGAGAATATAAGCCGGTTCTTAGGCGGGTGCCACAATCCTTCAGTGATTCCCAGGCGGGCTGCAGCGGGGAGCTGCTCTGCCCGAGGGCTGGGAGCACCGCTCCCACTGTGCTGGTGAGGCTGGAAAGGCTTGGCTGGCCTGCAGGAGCTTGCTGGGTCAGAGGAAAAAGAAAATAAGGCAAACAAGCCCTTTCCCCTCTCTCTTGTTTCATGAAGGAAGCGTATTTGATATGCAGATCGCCAAGGGGAGGAAAAAAAACCACTTGTGGAACCACAAATGCCTGGTTTTGGCATTTTGAGGGGGTTTTGTTTAAATGATATCCTAGGCAAATGAACTGGGCCATAAGCTGAAAACGGCTTGGTTTAAACCCAGTGGTATTGCTTCCAGGAAGCAGGGTTGAGCTTAGGCCAAATCTGTAGAAAAGCAAAAATGGGGGAAACTGCTGGCGGGGGGCCCGGCATTTGCTGAAGCAGCCTTGCAGGTGGCAGCCCTGGGTTTGGGGCTGGAGGGCTTTTTATCTTTTCTGTCCCTGATCCAACATGTGCTTTTTATCCGTGCCCTGGTTGCAGCTCAATTTCCCCCTTCTTATTCCCACCATGTTTTATCCCAGATTGGAAGAGGGGCTGGGATGCTGTCGGCAGAGGGGGTGGCTGGGACCCCCCCGTCCTTGTGTTAAGCTGTTCAGACGCCCTTTGCAGATGGGATTTATTCAGGTGAGGCTTACTGAGGTGGCCTTCTGCGGGAACAAGCCTCTTACCTGCAGCAAAACTTTGTGCACGGTTGCTTATGGGATTTATCTCGCGGCGGATAAAATATTCTTTTCAAATGCGCTTGGCAAACAAATGAGCGAGGCAGAAATACAGATTGTGTTTGCTAATGGTAATGCGGTTGCCAAAGAATGTATAAACCGCTATTCGCTGGGAGGGAAATTCCTCTCTTTCATGTGAGATGTTGGAGCTGAAAAGCACAGGATCGCAGCTTTTCCGAAATGCCATTTCTTGGTCTGCGTTTTGGTGCGTGTCTTCGGGGGGGGGGGGGGCAGTTAACGCTGCTGTGCTGCAGGAGGACCCGAGTCAGCCAAGCCCTCGCTGACGCTGATTCATGGTGAGATCCTCTGGACTTCAGCAGGTCTTTAGGCAGCAAAGATAAATGCCAGGGGTCTGTTGCATGGATAGAGATGAGGTCTGTGCTTGCGTCTTTAGTGCCCCAGCCGCTCTGGGGAGAACTGCTGCTTAGCTGCATCTTGAAAGATGATTTTGGAGCTTAATCTGGTTAGACGGCATGTTCCCCGGCTCCCCGCATCCTTCTTGGGCTTGTTGTTTCTGGGGTGTCGCATGTCTTCTTGTACTGAGGATCGCAAAATTCCCCGTCCTTGCGTAGTTTTTGCCGAGGAGGAGCGATGCTGCCTGGCCGGGGGTGGGTTTTGGCCCTGGGTATTTTCCTTGGCCAGGTGCAGTCAAGGCAATATATGGGTTTATAGATGTAGTAAGGCGTAGTGGTCATTTTGGGGTTAGTGATCCCTGAGCGGAGAGGGGACTCGCCCAGCCCCAGGGAGCTGAGCATCCCGGGTGCCCTGCAGCTCCTTGAATCCGCTGGGGACCAGTCCATGGGTTTCCAGTTGGAAACAGGGTTTGGCTTTGAAGTTACTGTTCGCAGCTTTGGGGATAGATAAGAGGGAGAACTGAAAGATGGGGAGATGATTGGGAATATTCATGTGTGGAATTACCTCTTGCAAATATTGTATTTTTGGAGTATGCTTGCTTCCCCCGCCTTGTTTTGGGTGATAATTCAAAACATGCTTTTGATTTCAAATTAAACAAATTAAAAAGGCCTCCATGTATAAAAGAGTATATTAGGCTGCATTATATTATTCTTGGGAACTCCTCCAGAAGACGGAGAGGGCCTGGGAAGCGCAGCGTCCGTGGTACATCGCTGGCATCGCAGGATCCACGGGAGCTGCTGGAAACGTGCACGTGTGAGCTGGGGGTAGTGATGTGCATCCTGAAGCAGGCTGTAAAATCCTACCCAACTGAGTCAATACTACACGTGGTTTATGCCAGCTTATAAAATTCCCCCCAGTGTGGCGGAGGTGTATATCTCCATCGTATCGGCTGTCTGTATTTTTCCCAGAATGGAGTGAAGTTCTGCTCAAGGAGCTGTGAAAGGAGCAAGAAGTAATTGTTCTGTAGAAGGTGACGGGGTGGGGGTGGGGGGGGAACAATCAATTTGCAGCCCTTGGCGGGGCTAAGCATCCCCTTCATCAGCCTGGCACCCTCCCTTTTGTCCCTCCCTTGTTGTATATTGCTGAATATAAAAGGGCTGTAATTATTAACATAGTGTGTATAGGAGAATTTAGCCTCTCATTTGAGTTGTCCTAATGACGCTTCAACAACTGGTGTGGAAGATAATAGGCTTTGTGGCAATTACATAGCCAGGGAAATGCCGTACGTGAATGGTTGGGATTCAGGCTGGAAGCCGGGGTGATTTTCTGCGTTTTTGTTAACGCACAGCTGCTTTGTAAAATATTTTGGCAAGACTTGCAGAGCTGTCCATCTCAGCCGGTCTGCTTCCCCTCATGGGGTTTGCTGCTGGCTTCTTCCGTCACCCCTCATCCCGCATCGTGTGCTCACTGGGAGCGATACCTGTGCCAAAGTGGATGTACTGGGCGCTGAGGGTTCAGTGTTTGGGTTATCTTTATGCCCCACTATTGCTTCTTCAGAGCAGGCACTGTTATTTGTTTCCCAAAAAAACCCTTTGGATGTCTAAAAACTAGGCTTTTAATTCACATTTGCATGCCAATGTCCCCTGCCATTCACTGAGGCTGTTTGGAATATTCAGGGCCATGGCATCATTACGTACTTACCTTTTTTACCAAAAAAATAGGAGGACTGTGTGTGCGTTGGGATAATATCCTTGCAAAGCATGGTTGCAGTCCCTGCTGAAAAGCTGTTTTCTTTCTGAAAGCATGTTGTGTGTGCGTGCCCGTGAGTGCCTGGGAATGTGGTCCTTTGCTGTTTGCAACAGGTTTGCAGTTCCTCTGTGTTTTCCCTGCATCTTTCCTGAAAAACCCAGCGTACTTAAAAAGTCAGGTAGCAGGTAAAAGAGACTCAGTGTGTGCGGTTTTTTTACTCTTGTGATTTTTTTTTTTTTAAGCTGGTTTCATGGTTTTGCAGGGCAGGGTCTGGGTTAGGGTTGTTAGCTGCTGACCGTACATTTAATGGTTGTACGGCAGGGTGCACTTCTGCGGGTGACAGCCCCAAAATGCGAGCCTGCGGCAGGCGAGCAGGGAGGTAGGATGAATAGGAGGTGACGAGCCCAGAGCTGGTGACCCGGTAGGGTTGCAGCCTGGGCTGTGATGCTTTTTTTCTGCAGGAGGGGGTGTAGCAGGATCTCCTCCAAGCGCTTTATTAGTGGGTGCCCTTTTCCTTCCCATGGGTATAAACCAGTGAGCACCTTGCCGGCAGCAGCTGAGCAGAGGTGAAGCCGGCCTAAGTGCAAGGAAAAACCCTTCCCTTGGCTAGAGGAGTCTCAGCTGGGGCTGGGGGTGCCAACAGGAGCATTGCATCGGTGAACGTGGGGCTGCACGACACCAGCGTGGTCAGTGCACGGCATCGCCTCGGGTACCTGTGTAATTGTACAGCGTGCGTTATATCCCCCCTGTACTGCCTATGGATTTCTCTGGCCCTTGTTTGCTCTGGATTGTACCTTGTGCCGCTGGCACAATCAAAACTCACGATTTTCCCCAGGTGGCTCTTGAGCTGTTTTTCCTCCCTTCCTCTGCAGCGGTGATGGAGCAGAGACCGTGAGAAGTGGCTGGAGCCAATGCTGGTTGTCTGGTCCTTAAGTCATGGCAGCCCTTAAAATATGGGTATCCCCCCAAGGGCTCCCCTTTTCCTCCCTGAAACACAATTCCTCCAGGCATTTGGAGAGAGACTCCTGCGTGTAAATCTGTTCGTGTTACTGTTACGGGGTATTGAAGGCTTACAAATCCCCTCGAAGGTATAACTGGGACCTGGTGGCATTGATCGAGCCCAAGTAACAACAGCTGCTAAAGAGGGCGGAAAGGAACCTGCTCCCAAACAGATGCGATTTCCAGGGAAAAGCTGGCTTTGGGGCAAACCCCGTTCTCCTGCACCCGGTCTTTATCTCTTTTAAAGTTGAGGAGTGCTTTGTGTGGTACTGGTCCTTTCACAGCCAGGCTTAAGGAGACATGTTGCTCCAGGTAGCTTTATTTGTTGACCCTAGATCTAAAAAGAAAAAAATATTTTTAAAACCCCCCAACTTTTATCAATTGCAGATCATTTTCCAGCAGCAGAATAGTCATGGTTGCAATTTCCCAGGGCGACTTAACTGAAATAACTGCGTTAAGCATCGCAGATAACATCCAGTCCTACCCTATTTATAGCTGCAAAGGCAGGGGAGAGTTTCTTTTGGACTGGTTATCTCTGGAGATGCTGCTTGTGATGCTGTAAAGCTGAACTGGGCTCTCTGGGGATTTCTGGGAGGGCAGCCTGTGTTTCCAGCCCTCCTTGGGACCACAGCCTCCACCCCTGGGATGCTACCAGCAGGGACGGGCTGCTTTCTGGCCAGCTGGCTCAGTTATTTGCAATAAGGAAGGGATTTTATGACATTTTAACTTTGCACATGTGTTGGTCTGGTACGGCTTATAGGTGCTTTTTGCCGTATAAGAAACCAGAGTCATAGGACACCCGATTTCCAGGTGTCTGTTCCCAAAACCGCCAGTGTGCAGGTCCCGCTGTGCATTTCTGTTGCTGTATTTTGATTTTCTTCAGAATGCTTAGGGCTGTAAACGCCTGGAAGAAACTGTCTTCTCCTGGAGCCCTCCCTGGCTGGAGTTGGATCAAATAATGTCTCTCTGCCACGCTTTGGAGATAAGGCAGGAGGCTGAGCAAACCTGCTGCTATCTCTGTTTTAATTTTTATTTGCAAATAGCGTTGAGCCAATGCCTCTCCGCTCGGATCAGCTTTTCTTATCAGAGGGATTATAACTGGCTCACTAAACAATATAATCCCTGTATAACCCCCAGCAATCTTCCAGGAGGATTTTGCAAGTGGGTGAAGAACAGAGTAAAATCTCTGACTATAGGATTAATTGGTATAAGGTCAAGCTTGTATTTGACCATGTGTTTGAAAAAAAAAAAAAAAACCAACCCACCAACAAAACACAACTACTGTCTGTGTATAAATACAAGTGACTGTATTTCAGCTTGTTTCCTCTTAAATGATCCCTCAGCAGCTCCTATACACGTGGAGCCTGATTTGTGGGTGCAGCAAATTGGAGGTATATGAAAGCATGCAAATTTGGGACTTCAGGTGTCCAAAGTGTTTGCTCTTGGGGCAGTGCTGCAGGTGTGCGTTTTTTAGAGGGAGATATTTTTGTATTTATAGGCCATGTCTTGCTGCGGATGCTCTGGGGCTGTTCTTCATCTGCATCACTGCTCCCCAGCCCCTGGGATGAGCCCGGTCCGTGCTGTGCTCCAGGATGTGCCATGCTGCTGGTCTGCAGCTCTCCTGGGCAGATGTATTCGTGCCTGGGCAGGTTCGGCAGCCCAGGGGATGGTTTTGTTTCCAAATCTCTTTTTTGTTTGTTTTTTTAACTTTGGAAACTCAGTGCAGAGTTTGCCAGCGGTTTCCTTGTTGCTTGCTGAGCTGCTGGTATTGAATGCAAGTGGGCAGGCTGGGTTACTAAAGAGGTTTTGGTTTCCTTGTTGACTGTTCGCTCTTTTTTTTTTTTTTTTTTTTTCTTTCCCCTCCAATAAAAGGAAATCGATAGCAGCGAGCGACACCGAATAGCTGTGTGTTGCATGATTTGATTCTTGTCCCAGGAACCGGCTGGGATTATCAGTTGTCTTTGCACTTTGAATTTTAATAGCATTAACTATAGCATAGTCATGTTATTTTAAAATCCCGTCTAAAGTTGCCTTTGTAACGCAGAAGCAGACACTGCTTGGGTTGTGCTTTTCTCCTCCCTCGCCTGCAGAAATCACAACCGGAATTAAGAGACAGATTTTGAAGGTTAAAACTTCCCAGATTGTTTCCCTCTCAGTTGTCATTTTGGGACGGTTTTGTTTTCTTTCCGATTGCATCAAATATTTGTAATCCTGCGGGGACTGTAGTGCGAGGGTGAATCTCGCTCAAAAAAATAAAGGGATTTTTTTTATCCTTTCTGCAGCATAGCTGGGGGAAAATTGGTGAAAAGAGCAGTTACCAAACGCAGCTCAACTTGGCGAAGGTTGGGGCCGTGCTCTGCGGTGCCTCTCCTCACGCCTCTTCAATTGGGTATTTGAAGCATTGCCTGAGACTTTTATATTTAGAAATACTGAGCTGTCAGATGGAGACCCTTTCAGCCAGCCTGATTTTTAGATTTTTTTTTTTTTTTTTCTTCTGCTCTCGCAGGCGGTCCCCAGGGAGAGAGGACTTGGCTAGCATCCTGTCCCAGCACACATAAGACACAAAAGAGCTGAAATTTTAAAAACCTCCCTGTCTTGCTAAAGGAAAAAATAGCTTTGAACAATTTTGAGTCTTTCTGAGTGCACTCTGTGTGGGGTGTTGCGTGTCTGGTGTGTGAATGACCAGTTATTTCTTTAATTTTTCCAGTTTTAAACCTAATCCCAGGGTCATTACTGGGTGGCAAGCATGTCTCTGGCTCCAGAGGACTGCTCTGAGTCATCCTTAGAAACTCTTTATTTACCATGCCGAGGGTTTAGGGTACGGTGACCAAATCCCTGGGTCTAACCAGGTTGAATCCCCGCTTGTGGAGGCAGTTGTGCCGGTCACTCTGGACTTTGGTGCCTGTCACTGCACGCAGCCTGGCTTTCCCCAAAATGCCTCTTTATTTTGTGCCCCCCTTCCAAACACCCTGTGCCCAAGGCATCTTGCAGACAGAGCCGGGCATCCTTTTCCCACATACACAAAGTTAGATGTATTGCATTTGCTCCTTCATGGCTTATTTTTCCCCTCCAAATCCCCAAGTTGCTTTGGTTATGTTTTTGTTATTATTGGCCTGATCTTTTCAGTTCAAAAATATTTTTTCTGGGGCAGTGCCCGGTGCCGGGCACAGCTCAGGAGAGGTCCTGTGAGGGCAGGGTAGAAAAGGTGCATGAAATCGAAGCCTTTATGTGAGTAAATAGCAGGAAAGAACATCTTTTTTTGTCTTGCTCAAGTAACTCCTTGAAAACCCATGCTTGAATTATTATTCTTGATCGCATTTAGTTTTGAGTTAATATGATTGCTTCTTGGGTACCTATCTCCTAGGATCATTTATTACTATTTTCATTTTCTAACTCTAGCTGTTTTAAAACCGTGGTTCAGGTTATAAAGTATATTTGGAAGAGATAAGGGTTCCTTTTATTTGCTTTGCTTTCTGAGGAGTACACGGGGAAAAATGCAGCAGTCTTCTATACTGGGGGAGGGTCATGAACTTTTATTTATAAGCTGAAAGCTGAGATTTTCATGAGTTCATTTGAGTTAAGAAACTGAAGGGGGGGGGGGGGGGGGGGGGGGAGAAAAGGAAGAATCCAAACCCAATAAATACTATTGAGACTTGTGACGAAGTAGTGAAAATTGGAAGCTCCGGTTGCTGCACATCTTGCTCCAAGAATCTCTCTCTCCTCTTTTCCTCTTTGCTCCCTGCATAAACTCCTGTTCCACCTTTCTTCCCTGGTGCCCCTTGTCCTTCCCTGGTGCATGCTGTGCCCCAGCGCTGATGCCAGGAATATCAAGGATGTCACGTCGGAGCCAGGATCCCTCCCCATGGCAGTGTCGCCGTCCTCAACCACCATCCCATGCAAGGGCAGCAGGACCCATTAAAATAGAAAGGGTATCGAGGGTTTTGCACATTCACCCTATAACCTTAACTAAGCACTGGGATGCCTCCTGGGGAGCTTTGAAAGGCATTTAATGCAATTTAAAAATCAAACTGATCCTTCAGCTGCCTGTTTCCAGCCATTGTGCAGAGTTTGGGTCCATCAGGAGCCAGGGGTAAATGCTGTGTTTTCTTGGAGCTTGATGTTCTCGGCCACTCTGCTCACCTGGCGCTTTGTTGCTGGAGGAATTGTAATGCTTGACCTCCCCAGGCTTTCTGCATGTCCAGATAAAACATTTCAGAGCGTGGCTTCTTCCAGAAAGCATCACTAGTTTGCTTCATCTGGTTGGAAATAAAAAAATACAAGGGTTTTTTTCTCTGCTTAGCTGGGTTGCTGCGCTTCCTCGTGTGCCTGGGGTGCAGTTTTCCACCCTCCCCAGTGGTACCGATGCTGAGCTCATTCCGTGGGGGTCCAGCCCCAGACTCCAACCCATGTGTCCTCAGCCTGATGGTGCCAGAGCCTGGCCTTTTGCTACTGGCTTTGGCATGCATCTTCTGTGGCTTCTCCTGCTCCCTTTGGGGTTTTTAAAAGTATTTTTTTAAATTTTACTTTTTTAAAATTTTGATTTTATTTTATTTTCTCAGCCCTAGGTTTGCCTGGTGTGACACACTGATAACTTTGTGAGGGCGGCTGCCTGCCGGCTCCGAGCACTGCGGTGCGAGCTAAGATTAATAAAAGGCTGTCACTTTTATTAACTTTGCAACCTAGTGCATTATTTAATTCCAGGCAGGCACCAAGTGCAGCCCTCCAAGCTTTAAATGGCTTTTTCTGCCTTTGTGCATGCGTATAAAATAGATGCGCAGCGGGCAGCGTTGCACCACCCATCGCAACACTCCCGTCGAGTAATACTGCAGGTATTTCAGAAGAAAGCACATTTTTGGTAGCGGTTGGCGTTTGCCTCCCCATGTTCAGCCTGCCAGTACCAATTTGGGGTCAGTTTGGTCTTTTTATGGGGCAGCGGTATATTCGTTTCATTGCAGGCAGGTATGCCGTGATGTTTAGTGTGGTGGTAAAGTTTTGGTGAAAAAATGGTTGAAAACCTTCAGGCCCTTGATTTTTGTTCTACACTTCCTGGCAGGGAAAGACAAACTTTGCTGCGAAAGAAGTTTTAATAAACATAGTTTGGAAGTTCAATAAGTGACACACAAATAAAATATATCTCCCTTGCTGCTTAGGCACTTGGAAAGACCTTCAGGTTTGGGGGTTTTTTATTTAAAAAAAAAGGGCAGGGGGGAAAGCTTTTGGGAACAGGGCTCCGAGTCACTCACAGAGAGGGGCTGCAGAGCAGGAGCAGAGATGCGGTGGGGCTGCTGGGGAGCATCCCGGTTAAGCATGGTGTGGGCTCAGCCTGCGAATTTGCCAAGACGAGCACTAGCCTTTTAAATCGATGCTAGCCCCTTTAAATGTCAGAATTGGGGGCAGTTTTCCTGCTGTCAGCCCCTAACTTGCCGTTAAATTGATGGGCTGTTTTAGCAGGGAGAAAGCTGCTCGGTACTGCCCTGCACCGTGCCATCCGTCTCCTTGCTGCAGTGCAGTTATTTTTATCTATTATATATTGTTCTCGGTAGAATTATTCTGCCCCCAGCCTGTAGATAAGGGCTGTTACTAAATGAATTTGAGCTCTTCCTTGAAGGTTAAATTGCTGCCTTGCAAGTTGGTGAGTAAGGCGAGGAGATGCTTTCTTTCCTTCCCCTCTGCAAAACACGTGGGCTTCAGCCCTGACCTGGCAATTTTGTCGAGTGTTACTTGAAAAAGGTGAGTATTGTACTGAAATGCTGCATTTAGTCCTCTGCATTGGCAGCTCTTCCTGAGCCCTTTCTTACTAAGGTGCCCACCTGGGTGTCAGCTCCCAGGTGGGATCGGAGGTGGCGGTGCAGGGATTTTAAGTCACAAATTTGGGAAAGCTGCTTGTAGGCATCCCCGAGAGCAGTCCCGTAGGATGCAGGTCACAGCCAGGGGACGTGGCATTTTTGGGTTCTCCTCAAAAATGAGGTGGCAGCTCGTAACCCCGCCTCGGAGCAGCAATTTGGCAAAAAGTGCCTGGTTCTTGGTAGCACTGTCATGGTGATGCTGGTCCTGCAGGCTGGATTAAGCCTGGCCCTGGTGTTGGCATCTTCTGTGGGTGTGAAATTCATAACTAATGGCAGTGATACGGCTGCCGATCTTGTCCTGAGACTCTCCTTCCCAAAGCTTGGTGTGGAAGGATGAGGATGGAGAAGTCCGTAGGAAAACATACAGAAAGCTTGACTGCCAGCTGCTCTGCCCAGAGGTTAATTTTTCAGTTGGCAAGCGAAATGAGAGTGTATTTAGTACTGGCTTTGCTGACAAGGAGCGGGTTGGCGACTGGAAGGCTGCCGTGGGATACGTCGGATGGGTAATATTAGGACTTGCATCCCTGGAGGCTTTCCCTCAAGTCCTGTAGTTATTTCTCCGTTATTATTTATAACTCAGCTAGAAGGGGTTGCTCACTTAAATGAACCCAGCAGGACGGCAGCGTCGGCCCCATCCAGCTCACGGTGTCTGCGCAAACCTCCCTGGCTCCAGCCCCATCGCTCCATCGCGCCGGGTGGCAGCGGGGGATGCGGGGATCCGGCCCCGGCCGAGCATCCCTCCGCGGCACGGGGCGATGTTTCCTCTGCGGGTCCTTTTGGCGGTGGGCCGTGTTGGTTAACAAACACGACTGCCGCAGGTTTTTAGAAGCTGTTAGCATAGCCATTAACTCTTCCTTTTAATTATTCAGGTTGCCTCTTTTAAATTTCTTTTTTAAGTGGAGCTAATAGGCTTTGCAGAGGAGGCTTCCAACCACAGTGGTTCCTCCCTGGAGGAGCTCTGTTTGTGCATCGCCAGCTAATCTCTTTTCTTCATTATCCCTTATCTTCCTCTAGCTGATTAATTGCTTTCAATTGATTTATAAATATTCTGTTGATACACGCAGCGGACAGGAGGGGAACGGAATGTGTCCGGGCACATGGGGTCATTGATCCACACAGCCCCCCCCGGGCTTTCCTAACCTGCAGTGCAAAGCCCAGCAATTTCAGCCAGGCTTTATTCCCTTTTTTTTTTTTTCCCTTTTTTTTTTTTTCAATTCCTGCAAGCAACCCAAAATTGCGCTGTAGCATCACTTTGAGCCTGTGCCCGTGAACGAGCCCTGTTGCTTTTCGTGGTCCCAGTTGAATAGCCATTGGGACGCTGGGCACAATCAAGGGCATGCTAAGGTGGGTTTTGTGCTTTGCCAGGTTCGCTAGTGGGAAAGGAGGTGCTGGCATGATGCAGGTTTCCAATTCCATAGGTGCATCACATCCACTCCCAAATCTGTATCTGACCGCTGCGCCTGGCCCCAAAAATGTGAGCGGGTGAAACGCTTTTATCTTGCAGCTTTGGGGCTGCGGGAGGTGCAGCTGGGGAGGCGAGCGGGGTGTTGGGTGGTCTCTGCTCGACCTCCCCTCCGTGCAAAGCCTGCTCCCGTGCCTCTTGCTCAGGGAGCAGCAGGTTTGGGGAGTGAAGAAACGGGGTTTGGGTAAGGTCTGTCCATATCGATAAATGCAGCAGGTTGCGTGGGCAGCAGCTTAGCTGGCAGCAGGTGTCGTAAAAAGATGTTTTCTACACCGAACTCCCTAATATGCATATATATGTATTGCTGCAGTGGTTAATGAAGAGGGATCATTAGAATTGCTTATTTGAAACTCTCTGGAAGCTAAAGGGCAGCTTCAAAAAAATAATAAAAAGGCAGTAACATCTGGTTAGTAAAGATAGTGTCCAAATTTGGAGTTGAGTTGCCTACTTCAACCCCATTAAAATCATGCATGTCATTGAGGATGCATGTGATTTTTAGAAATGGGAGCACATTTTTACGTATGGATAAATTATTAACCTTTTCTGGTAGGCTGGCTTGGTTTTTTTTTTTTTTCCCCACTGTTATTTCTGTGCATGCAGCCCATTCCCTGCCAGTGTCTCCATGGTCCCTGCTCCGGTGGGCTGAGCTGGATGGCTCTGGGGACACAGTGGCCCTTGGTGGCCTCGCGGTGACGTTCTGGCTGTGCAGCGGGTGAGATGAGGTTTCGCAAACTTTGACAAGAAAATGTTTCCCAAAGTTTGAGACCTGCCATGCAGCTCTGGGTTTTGTTGCCGTTTGATTTATTATTATTTTGGTTTATTATTATTGTCCTCTTTCACCGTAAAGTAGCTGGTGGCACAGGCACAACCTCAATGTATAGCAACCTAATTACATGTTGCTAATGAGAGACTGCCGATCGAGCGGGCTGTTTTAGCAGCCCAGGCTGCCGCTTTATCCTCTGTTTCGCAGGAGTTGTGTAATTTCTTTGTCATCACATATGGTAATATATTCGCTGCAGCGTGACATAGGATGAGGTTCAATGAATAATGTAAAACCCAGAATAACACTGAATCTATATTAGATGTGCTTTTCCCCCCAGTGTTATTTTAAAAAGGAAAATATTGATTCTTGTGGGCTTCAGCGGTTCAAAGCTCTTGGAGAGCCCACGTTTCGCTGATCAATACCCAAGCCGAGTGGCTGGCCGTGCCCAGTCCCCTCCGCGGCCACAAATGTCCGGCTGTCGGTGCCGTCCCTCACCTCCCCGTGCACTCGTTAGCGCTGACGAAGCTGGGGAGGGCAGGAAGGAGTCGGTGACATTTGCTGCTGGATCCAGATGCGGCAGGAGCTGGTGCCACCCCGGGCAGGGAGCTCCAAAGGGCGCAGCTGAGGTTTTGGGTGCGTGGCCCATAAGTGATGTGAATTTAAACTGGCAACGAGCTCGGAAATGACGATTTGGGGCTTTCCTTCCCTTCTAACCGCTCTCTGAAGCAGAGGTGCTCATTGCCTGGGATGGAGCAGGGCAGGCCTTTTTGGGGTTTAGGTACCAGGTAAAACAACCCTCCCCAGAATACTTTTTTTTTTTTTTTCCCCCAGTTACTCTCTTTGAATGCTAATTAGGATGGATAATTTCTATTTTTTTTTCTTTTTTTTAACCAAATTCCTCCTATTCTGATCTGTATCATTTATTTTTGTGGTCTATTATCTTAGTCTCCTTGCAGCCTTTTAGCATTTGAATGAAAATATCATAAGGAACCCAGAAGTTGTTAGGCATCAAATGTCTGTGATGATAACCATCATTCTCATGATAAAATAAAAAACACAATAGAAATAACTGTGATGAGTTCAGGAAGCTGTACCAAATGAGATTGCAACTGGGAGCACAGGAACAGCACCATGATGTTTGCCCTTTACTCGTTACTTTTTTGCCTCCTCGTGTTGCAAACAGCTTTTGCAATGCTATTTTAAAGAAGGGGCAAGTCACTTTTTATGGCCAGGGTAGGGACATAAAAAAACCAAACTTTGGATTTTTCTCGCTGTCGAGGCTTGCTTTAATCACGGCAAAAACTCTGGGCGATGCATGTGCAATTGTTGGGAGCTTAAAATACTCCGGCAGTGCTGGAGGAGGAGGAGGTGCCAAGCGGTGCCAAGTTCCTGAATGAAAATTACTCTTACCGCCTCTGTTTCTGGAGCCAGATCTATGTTAATTAATCCTTCGCCTCACACGTTACATTTTGCAACCTCGCCGCCTTCGATTTTTAACTCTGTAAAAGCAGACGGAGGCTTCCTGAAGTGCCTCTGAAATTCCCAGCCGAGCGCTCTCCTCGGTGACAATGCCAATTTGTCACAAGTGAAATGTTTGACAAAAATGTGTCATTTTAGAGAAAAGTTTTCCCTGAAAGAAAAACCAGGGGGAAAAAAAGAAATTGGCTCTGTTTCGAAGCATCTCCTTGCTTCATTATCTTTTTTCTGCGAGAGATGGGGATGGGGAAGGGAGTTTCCATGGGTGCGGGGAAATGCTTTAGCAAATTTTCCTGGAAGTAGGTGGCGTTTTGGCGCAGGAGACGTCGTACAAGGTCTCCTGATTTTTCTATTCCAGTCAATGGGTGTGTGGTTTTTATGGACAGCTCTGTTCTCCGGGTCAAATGTAGCTCTGCAAGGACCAGCTCCTGTCCAGAAGTGCATAAATGTGTCGCTGACCTTCTGCTGAGATACTTCTCACAGGGCTTAGGTTATTCAGCAATCACTGCAGGTGTCTGTGCCTTCAGCGCAATAACATACATCGACATCCATATGGTCAAACTGTATTTAATCAACCACCAACTGCCATGAAGTGTTTCGGTGAGAGCCGTATGTTTTTGAGTGGCGATGCTGAAGTCGAAGTGCTTCTTAACCCCAACTTGACTCTCCAGTGCAAGTCTCTGGTGGACCCTGCCCTTGCAGGTGATGGTTGGGGATTTTCAGCCCGGCCATGAAGGAGTTAGGAGGTTTTGGTGGTGACCACCCATAGCTGGCTTGCTCCAGAGCCGTAACCCTGGTGGGACCTCTGAGCCCGGGAAGCCGGAGATGCAGGTTTGTCCTCCGGAGGAGGACTTGATGGACAAAAACGTCTCCCCCCCCCCGGTCTCGGCTTCCTCCTGGCTGGTGTCCCCTCCCCACCCCGCTCCCACCCTTACTCAGCCCCAAATGGCAGCACCCCACGCCCACACCCATGGACAGCAATAAATCTTTGCAGTAGCCGTTTATTTTTGCAGTTGCAGGATGGCAATATTTTGGATTTGGGTTTTTATTTTATTTATTTCCTCCTTGCGCTTCCAGCTGCGGGGCTCACAGAGGCGCAAGAGGCCTCGCCGAAGGACGTTTCGGGGGGATGCCGTCCCTTCGGGTGTACCGCAGCCTCCGCCGTGTCGTCCTCCTGAATCAAGCATTGAGCTTAAACTTTAAGCAACTCATCTCCAAGAAGAACTGAGCTCAAACAGCTAGATTTTGCTGGGTTTTGTGCCGATGACTTTTCCCTAGAGGTTACAAATCATCTTGGGGTTGTATGGAAATCCAAATTTCAGGTGCTGGCTCCAATACTGACCTCTTCCCTCCGCAGCCTCCCAATTAGGTGCACTGTGACCCTGGGGAAAGCCAGCTCTCCTTAGGGCCGATGCCGTCTCCGGAGGGGACGCTGCACGAGCAAAGCTCCCTGTCGTGTCACCTCCCTCCTGGCAGCAGCCACCACCGGCACGCAGTAGCAGGGTGCTCTAAAGCAGGGAAAGCAAACCCAGACCCCAACCCCAATTTAACCACAGCCGAAAGCGCGCCTGCTGCGCGACGCAGGGATGTGCTCGCAGCCTGGCTGCACCGTGCAAACCCAGCCAAGGCACGCGCCGCCTTTTAATTAACCAGCACCCGTTTTTCCGTGCACCTTCCAAAGGGTTTTTTCATCAAGTAGGAAGGGGCAGGGGAATTCCCTGCAGGCGGCATCGCTGGGTTAAAAGCAGCGGTGCTGCACTGTCGCCGCAACTCCCGCCGCATGCGTGCGATGGGGATGAGGACGGGTGCTGTGGGTGTGAGTAATGCTGCTTGGTCCACCATTAGTCAGCAGGAGCAAAGACACGAACCCAGCCTGGCCTTCCCGCTCCCTCGCCGGCTTCCTCTGCCAGGGAGGAGCGCAGCGGGGTCGGACGAGGCTCCGAGGAGCTGCTCTCGGGGAGCTTGGGGCTTGTGCAACGCCTGTGACGCAGAGAACCTCCTCCCTTTGCTTTGCTTCGGGGACGTTGCTGCTCTGCACCTTCCCGTGCCGTGGCAGATCACGCCAAGAGGTGCACGGTTACTTCTGCGCCGTGCTCGTTTGTAGAGCAGAACTCGATGGGCAGGTGCTCCTAAACCCAGCGGTGTTTTCCTTGCTTGCGTTGGGGTTGCTCCGGCTGCCGTGGCGTCCCCACCGCATCGGGAGCTGAGTCGGCACGGGCGGGCGCGCTCCGACTTGATCCCCAGGGAGGGGAGTTGTGCAAACAGGGAGCGATGGGAGGTGGCGCGGCGGCCAAGAGCGGAGCTTTTGTGGGCTTCAAGGAGCCGAGGTTGGCGATGGCAGGAGTTGGGGCAACGGGGGCATCGCACACCCTGGCAGCGATGCTGCGGGCGGTGCCACGGCATGCACCGAGGCTGCCGGCAGCGCGAGCCATGTCAGTGCCGTCCCGTTGCGTGCACCGGAGTTTGTTGCAATGAGAACCAGGGCTTGTTGCAAAACAAAACCAACTCCCTCCCCCTTCCCAAGCCGCTGGCGAGGAAGCGGCAGGGCAGGGGAGGGAGGGGAGCAATGCCCGGCAGCGGGGCCTGGGGCCGGGGAGGGTCACAAGGTGGGTAAGGACCTGGTTTATTGACCCAGGCTCGCTTGGTGTATGAGATGGCTGTGGCTGTATCTTTTCCTAGCCAGGGATGGCTCGCTCCTCCCACGGTTACACTCTGTCACCCACTTCCCAAAAAAGCCCATGCACGCAGGGTGTGCCTCAGTTTCCCCATGCCTAAGATGCTGCTGCTGTAGGGCGGGGGAGCTGGGTTGGCGGTGGCTGGCAGAGGCTTTGCATGCTGGGCGCTGTTGGAAAGCAGAATATGGTGATTTTCTGTGGTGGACTGTGTTTTCTGAAGTTTGTGCAAGTGTTGCCCTCCGGGGCAGAGCGAGAGGTGCGTGCAGGCAGCGTGCTGGGAGCTGCCTGCAAAGCATCCCCGGGGCCGGTGGCCACCCAGCCCTGAGCAACGCATGGCCAGGCAGTGTTCATCTAGTGAGGATAGCAGCAAAGAGACAGGTGCAAATTTGTAAACCCAAAGTGCTTCTGCCCAGTTCTTCATCTCTTTGGTGGGGTGAAGAAATTTTAAAAGCGGGGCTGCTGTGGAGGGCTTGGAAACACGCGGCCCAGGCAGCTGGATGAAGGCAGGTAACGGTGCAGCGTGTGCCATAGGGAGCAAAAAAGCAACACGAGTCTGCTTGGGATTCAGAGAGTTTGGTTTTTCTGGTGTACGTTTATGCGGCTTTTATTATAGAAAAGCAAGTGGCCCCTACTTTCTCGCTGGGTTTTGCCGTGTCCCTGCTTACCGCATCCCACCAGCTCCCCCTCTGTGCCCTTCCTCGCTGTGGGTCCAGCCCCGGTGGTTTGCAGGGCCGGCGGAGGGGGTCTGCCACGGTGCTCCCGCAGCCGCGGCTGTCATGCAGTTGCAACCTGCCTGGACAAAATAAACAACAACTGCATTGCAAGAAAAAATACTGCATCTGTTCCCCTCGCAAGGAGCAGCTATCATGAGCTGCGTGCCAGAGCCGGGGCCGCTTCACGGCGCGCTACCTTCCTCGCGCCTCAGTTTCCCCGCCGTGCTGCCGGCGACGGCTGAACATTGCGAACGGAGCGGCGGCCGAGCCGGTGCAGCTGGGACGTCGCGGGCGTTATCCGTTGCCGCCTGCTCGGTGGGTGGCGGCAGGAGCGATGGCCGGCGAGCCGGGAATCATTTCCGCCGCCGGCCGGGCTCCCGGTTCCTGCGCAGCCCTTTGCTCCCGGGGCGGCGAGGAGAACGCTCACCCGTTCCAGGCCCCTGTCCCACGCACCTTGGCTCGGCGGCGGGCAAAGCCACTCCTCTGCCGGCGTCACGTCGGGCCAGGGGAAACTCGGCGACCGGCGAGAGGTCAAATTCCCGGCGCAGGTAACACCCGCCGTACTTCCGTGCTGTGCCGGGGAGGAGCCTGCCCACCCGGGGACCCCCCGACCCCGGGGACCCCCAACGCTGCCGTTCCCCCGCCATGAAGTCGGAGCAGGAGGAGAGCAAGCCGGGGACGTGCCGCTGCGAGCACGGCTTTCCTCCGCGCCCGGCCTATTGTTCGGGTCCTTGGGGACGGCGAGGGGCGACGGGGGACGAGGCTCGCGGCAGGGTGCTGTGCCCCTGCGTAGCCCACGCAGGTAAGGGGGTCCCGGGGGTGGGGGGGGGTCCCGCCGCCTCGCAGGGCGGCACTGGCAGGGAACGCAGCCCGGCGTGCATTTCTTTTCCCTTGCTCGCTTTGTGCTGTTGTAGCTCGCTTCCTCCTGGGAGAAACAAAACAACGCCGGGCAGCTGGCTGAGCGCGCCTCGAAGCTCGCCGGGGCCACGCAGGAGGGTGGCTGCGGGTGGCTGTGCTGCGTGTCCCCCCCCGCCACCCCGTGCCGAGGGCGAAGCTCAGGGCAGGGGCGAGGGGCTTCGGCTCCCCCGCGGCGGTGGGGAGGGCGGGCGGGCGGCTCCCCGCGCCCCGTAGTCCATTTTGTCTGGCGGAGAAGTTGGAGCGCGCCGGGAGCTCGCGGAGGGCTCGGCGGCCGGCTTTGGGGGCCGGCACGGAGGTCGCAGCCCACCGGCCGGCTGCTTTTAAACCCTGTGTGCTTTTGAAAGCCTTTGCAACCTCCAGTCTGCCTCCTTGAATCCCTCTGCCTCCCCCCCCCGACCAGTGTGCACAGGAGGTTTAGATCAGGTTTTATTTCTTTACATCCGTTGTGAGACACCCGCCAGTGTGTGACCAGGGCAGCCGAGCAAGTGGGCTTCAGCTTGCTGGGGACAGTCCTTTGGTTTTTTTTTTTTTTGGGTGTTGGGGGGTGCCAGGACACAGGGGGAACTTTGCAGGCAAGCGGTCTCTACCTGATGGCTGCGAGCGAGACGGGTGCGAGTGCGGGTTAATGGTGTGCGGTCGGGGCGTATGGCTGGGGGTCCTGTCCCGGGGCTGCGACCATATGGAAGTGCCAAGGCTGAGCTGGGGTCTAACTCGGGAAACGCTCAAAAATGGTGTTTGTAAGGATTTATGCACGTTGGGTAAAAGCTTTAACCCAAATTTGCTCAGGAGTGTCCGTACCTGTGTCCAGGCATGACAGCTCACTCGCTTGCAGCATCACAGCAGTAGCAAGGGATGAAATCTAAAGCTTTCTTCTTTAAAAGATGGATGTCTGGAGCCAAAATTGACTTTATTAGCCCGAGAGGCTCTGCAGCGCGTGGCTGAGCACCCCGGTGCCCACCCAGGAGGGAGCGGTGGTGGCCGACAGCTCCTCCGAGGTCACGGAGCACTGCGGTGCTGCGGGAGACGCTGTGCCCGGGGATGTAGCCGGGATGCGCAGCAGTGGGACTCAGCTGAAGGGGTGCAATGGGGAAATTACGGGCCCTTGTGCTTATCCCCTTGAGGAGATGATGGGGTTTGGTTTGGAGCAGTTGCAAGTCCATCGGGGTGTCCAGGTGGCAATGGGAGAGGTTGAATGTGTTGGCTTTGCACCAGCAGGTCCCAGGCAGTGGCAGTAACTGGGTCTTTCTGCAAATCCAAGTGTATTTTGAGCTAACCGAAATGCTTTCTTGAGCATGACCCGTGCTCCGCAGAGAAGCTGGCTGTTTGCACGCCGGGGGGGGGTGGCAGTGGTGGTTCTCCCTGCTCTGCCCCAGGCTGTCACCCAGCCTTGTGCCCGGCGATTTGTGCTTTTCCTCCAAATTACTCCTTGCAAAGATGTGCTGAGAGGGGAAAACCGTACGTCGTGCGGGCTGTTTGGGGGGGAGTGTTTGGTTGAACCTTGCTGCAAGAGACTCGGGTCCCAAGCTGGGGAGCTACTTAACGATCAAAGGTGATGAGATGCTTTTTAAAATACTAGCTTGACTCATCCCTAGGGCTTGAATCATTATTTTCTTCTAGTAATGGTCTTTATCTTGTGACCCTTCTGTTTCCCATCCCAGGACAGAGGTATATGTACATATGTGTATTTATATGTGCGTGTGTATATATCTTTTGGTCTGTCTATCCTGGGCCAAAGCTCTGCAGGAGGGAGGAGGGACGAAGGGTCGCACCGTGCTTTTGATGGTTGAGGATCTCTTAGGTGATGCCGTTAGCACAGAGATTTTGCATTTTCCCATTTTGCCCCTTTTTCCCCCCATTTGCATCTCTGTGCAGGGCCTGTGACATCACCCTTTGGGGTGATCCACTGCTGATTTTAAGCTCTTGGTCCACCAGCGAGGCTTTTCTCTCTCCACACTGTTGGCCACCGTTGCTGATACACCGCTGCTCCGACCCAGGGCACGCACGCTTGCGTCTTCTGGCCATTTTCCTGCTGATGTCCTGGATGAAAAAAAAACCTCGCCTTGTGCCCAGCAAAGCAAAAACCATCTTGCCGGTAAACTTGCAAAAGCGGCACAAAATGCAGCTTTCACCTAAGATACTAATTTCACCAACATAAAGCTTGTCGTTTATACTGCATTCATTTTTAATATGTACCCTCCAAAGACAGAAGCACGTGTACAGCAATTGTGTCAGCTGAGTTACATGGGAAAAAAAGGGCTTTTAAATGGATGTTTTTAAATGGATGCCTGCTCCAAGACCAGTAAAAGGCTTTGCTGCTGCATGGCTGGTGGATCTGCTGCTGAGGGGAGTCCAAGATGGGATTTGCAGGAGCGGGAGTGGAAACTTCAGCCCCAAATGCTGTCTGGAGGTGTTCACCGCAATTTAAAAAAAAAAAAAAAAAAATCTTATTTACTTTGTCTGTTAACACTAATCAGTACTTAAAGCATAAAGGATGCAGAATTTGACAGTGCCATGGAATTTTGATGCTATCAACTGAAATATAATTAAGAGCCAATTATTTTGGTGTTGAATGGTAGTTTTCGTCAATTAGTCTGGGAAGTGTTTAAATTGCATTAATTTCATCACTGCCCACTTGCGGCAGATTCGGCAGGGGCTGGAGCGAGCCAGCGTGCGATGGGGCTCGTCCGCGTGGGGCGATGCCTCCTTCCCCCTGGGGGGTCAGGAGTTACAGTGCACGGACAACACCCCCCCAAAAAGGTTAAAAAGAGGAGGTAAAAATAAAAAGGGGCAAAAATGCTGGGGAAAATGTGCTGGGGAAGCTTTTTGCATCAGGGCTATTGCATTTCAGAGGCAATTCCGAATAGCAAATGTAACTTTGCGCCCCAATGTAGCAATGCTTGCAAGGCTGAACTGCAAAAAAAAAATTTTTAAAAATTATTCTGTTCTCTGGATCGTGTTTTGAATGCACGTGGACTCCCTCGTGCGGGGCCCTGAGCCCGGGTCCCCGTTCTAGAGGGCTGATGCTTGCTTCAAGCCACATACAGCTCCTTCATGGCTTCAAATAGAGGCACAGACCCAGCCAGCTCGCAGGGAAGCGTATGGGAATCCCTGCCGAGCCATCTGTATGTGGAAGAAATAGAGGCTGAAATGAGGTGTCTGAATAATTGGCCCTGTTTTCCTGGTTATTGGAACTTTTCTGTAACAATTGTGAAGAGCTGCCTGTAAATCACACTTTTTGGGTTGTTTATTTAGGTGCTTAAACTTGGCATAGCAGCAGGGATTTTTACCCCTCCCTGTTTTAAAATGAAGTGAAAATTTCCCTTTCAAGCCGAGTCATTCTCTTAATGCAATTTATGGAGATAAAATGGGCTTTCTCCTTAGGACCTTCTTGAGCCAGAGATGCCGGTTAAGACGGGATGGAAACTTGGAGGAGAGCGATGGCGAGCAGATGCTGGGTGTTGGGGCTGGGGGAACTGCTTTTGGGGGGGGATGATTGTGTTGGTGTGGTTTTGGTGGATGAGCGCTGACGGGCTGGGGAAATACCAGAGCAGGGTGAAAATCCTCTATGCAAATGAGGGTAATTACAGGTGTAAGGCAGCATATGGGATCACTGCTTCGGTCCAGCGTCAGTTCTCCTGGCAGCAGGTACTATGACGAAGCTTGATATAATGTAATATATAATTGCACTAAGTGGTTTCCAAAGAGAACTGAGGAGAGCAGGAGATGCTGTAGCCCCCATCGCTTTCCTGAAGTGCCAGCTTCTTTCCCAGAAAACCCTTTAAAAACTTGCTGGGAAGAGTGCGGAGGGTTTGACTTGCCTTGAAGCCCGTTCCTGGTTTCTACAGCGAAAGCGTCGGCAGCAGCCCCAGGAGGGAGTCGGGAAGAGAGCAAGGACTACAACGCTTTGTGATGTGTTACAAGAGCTGACAGCGTGTCTTTCGCTGTTTGAGCCTAGCAAGAGGTGTAGGGTTGTTCCCCTCAAACCTTGGCCGCATGGATTGTGCTTTGCAATTTTTATATCTATCTATCTTTATCTATCTCTCTATACAAAAAATGGATTGTGCTTTGCAATACATATCTATTGTAAAAGAGATATATATTGCAAAAATAAATACATACTGCAAAGCACAATCCGTTTTTTTTGTGTGTGTATATATATATATATCTTAAATTATATATATATGTAAAAGTAAGTATCTTGAGTATCTGGCTGATCCCGAGTTCAATAATTCAGGTTTCTCTGTAGGCTTTGGCTTGCAGCCGAAGCTACGCGTCCAGCAGCCGGTGGTGTGGGGAGCGTGGTGCTGCACGCTCCTTTCCAGATTGCACCTGTAGCTTCTTATACATCTTGGATTTTAATCTTTCAGTAGTTTCTGCCTGTATTGGGAGCCGAGTACTAAGTTGGGGATTAAATTGCCTTGCTGCATGCTTTGGAGGAGGAGGAATGCTTTTGAGTTTTTTCACCATTTTCTAACCAGGACCAGAGGGGCATAGCGCAGTTTTGGGGAAGCTGTGTTGCGCAGCACTTTATAGAAAGGAGCTTTGTAAAAATCAGCTGCAAATCTGCTTTTGGGCCCTGCCAAAGGACTTCTCCGGGATTCTCTGCTGCAGTGATCCCCGCTGGGCTGCCCTTCCTCGGGCTTGTTTCCCCTCTCCCCTCCCCGGAGGGGTCCCCGCCGGGTGGGGATTTTTTGGGTTCCCACCGAAATGCTGCAATTTGCAGAAATCTGTCGGGATCGGTCACCCTTGCACAGACTGCCCTGCCTCAATCCTCCTCCGCCAGTTAATCATTTGCCAGGGAATAGCCTGCTGTATCTCCTGGGCAAAGCAGTTTGTAATGAAAGGTGAAAGTGAATTATTGGTGGGGGAAAAAAAAAAAAAAGTGAGCACTTAGTGGCAGCCACTGGTGTTTTGGGGGGTTGCACAGGGCTTTCTGTGGCCGGGGAAGGTGCTGGGTGGGTTTTCCACAGTAAATGTTACACTGGGTACGAGTCCCTCGTGTTGTCCCCCCCCGGGTTCCCAGAGGCTGGAAGGGAAACACTGCATTTCTGCAGTCCCTGGGGAAGATGACTTTGGCCTTGGCCGCCTCTCGGTTCCTGCTTTTCGTACGGATTTCAGGAAAGCACTTTGGACTGCACCGAAATCCCCAGCCCGGAGCTCGACTGTTCCTCGTTAGTGACTTTATTGCTAAATAATTTACAGAATGGGGCCTTGCCAGTTTTCATACGGGAAGCATTTCAAGTATGCAAACCAGATTTTATGCCTTCCTGGCGCAGCTGCTGGCCGGGCCGGGGGGAGCCGCCTCTCCCCTCGCCCTGTCCTGCCGCCGGCGTCACCTCCTCGCTTCGCAAACGGTGCCGGAAAGGAAACGGCCCCGCGCGTGTGCCGGGGGGACCTTAGCAAAAATAAAGGGAAAAGCCACTATGTTTCCTGCTCAGCTGCTGTTCCCCAGGCTGTCTGGTACTTGGTGGCACTGGGGAAGGGATCCCACCACGGTAACTTGGAGAGGGGGCATTTATATTTTATTTCTATTTTATTTTTCCAGTAACTGTAACACGCATGCTGAGGGATTTGTTGTTTTGTGTTTTTTTTTTTTCTCCCCGTGGCCAGGGGCATGGTGCAGACCTGGGAAATTAGTAAGCACCTTTGGATGAGTAATGGGTTTTCTCCCGCATGTTCTCAAAGGGGGTGGGAAGCCAAGTCGAACCGTTCACATGCTCGCGTGAGTCATTTTGGATCACGATGTCTGGCTCGTATTCAGGGTTGCAGCGGCGCATGCATGGCCGAGAAGTGTTTTGCAAGAAGAGGATAGCGAGGGGAGATGAGGGCGATGGGTGCAATGTGGAAATAGCAGAAAAGCACTTTATTACACTAAGCAGTGGGCACAGCTATAGGAAATGAGGTTTCCAGAGCTTCCCCGGTGCAGAGGGGACCCCGGCTGGGGTGTGCTGGGGTGATCCTGTGACCTAGCCACTTTGAGGGGTATAGCGGTTGCTGGGCGTAAATCTGAAAAATTCAAGATTCAGCTCTGCAGGTGAAAGCGTCATCTTCCCCTTTCCAGTCTCACAGGGATTTTGTTGAATTTTGTTGGGTATGCCCGTATGAACGGCTGGAGGCAGAGCTGAAGCATCTCATATGGGGCACGGTGGAGCTCAGCAGCCTCTGTTGGACACTGGCCATATGAGCACCCTGTCGGCGAGTGGTTTGGGTGGGGAGGTGATTCTTGGTTTATTATTATCATTATATATTATTATTTATTTTTAATTTCTTAATGCAAAAACCAGAAACTAACACCCAGTGGAGGGCCCTCCCCAGCACGTTCCTGCCTTCTGCTCCTCCTCCTCTTCCTCCTCCATTCCCGGGGTGCTGCGAGCACCGCTGCGGGTTTTGGGCTGGGCAAAGCGGGTTTGCACGCAGGGTGGGGTGGGCACCCCAGCAGCATTTGCCCCGGGGTTTGAGTTTGCAGCGGGGCCGTGCCGGGAGCTGTCGGTCACTTCCTCGCATTGTGTCTCCTCTTCCTCCAGCGCTGCTGCGGGAGGAGGTGGCCCAGCTGCAGGAGGAGGTTCACCTGCTCCGGCAAATGAAGGAAATGCTGACAAAAGACTTGGAGGAGACGCACGGCAGCAAGTCGCCGGAGGTGCTCTCGGCCACCGAGCTGAAGGTGCAGCTGGCGCAGAAGGAGCAGGAGCTGGCGCGGGCCAAGGAGGCTCTGCAGGGTAAGGGCTGCGCGTCCCTCTTCTCGGGCATCTCTCCCCGGGACCCTAAAGTTGCAAGAAGTTCATTAACAAGGAAAGGAAAAGCCGTCCTTTCCATTTGGACTCTGAAGCGTGCGTTCACCGTGTGCATGGGCGGGGGGTTTGAATTGCAGGGCAGTGCTCCCCGGGACCCACCGTCCTGCTGTCCTGCCCCGGCGAGGGGTGATGCGGAGCCGGGATGGACCAGGGTGCAGTGACGGGCTGGGAAATGGGATGTGGGGGGGTGTTTGCGGCGTTGCAAAGTAATTCCTCCATGGCTAGCTGTAGAGTAGAGCCAAGAGAGCAGCTGAAATGCAGCTGGAGATGTTTGCAAGGTGGGGGCGGGTTGGATTTGAGCCCCTCGGACTTTTTTAGGAGGGAAGCAGCGAGTTTCCTGGTGAGTGCAATTTTCCTTATCCTGCGTGGAGTTCTCGAGCGCTGTGGAAAGCAGAGGCTGGGTCTCCAGGTGATATGCAGGGTCTCCTCCTTTCTTCATGCATTGATTTGGGTGTTTTCCCGCAGTGGTCGGGGCCGTGCTCTCCCTCCTTCGGAGAAGGAAAACACAACATTGCAGCTTTTTCTCCCCAAAACCAAGCTGACAATAAGTCCGGGCGGGACGGTTTGTTAGCCAGAGTCGGGGGGATGATCCTGAGCAGGGGAAAGCTCTCATGCGTCAAACCCTGGCGGCGCTGCGGCTCTAAATATCATCTCAAATCCCCAACATGCCGAGTATAACTTCCACTTGTCAGCTTGTGTTTGCGGATTATGAAGAGAGGCTGTCAAAAGTTTTCAAGCTCAGAGGTTGAGCGGCACATGAGGAGCTATGGGGCGGGAGAGCCCCAGCCCGCTGCATTCCCCTGGTCTGGGATGCTGAGATGCACGGGGCGGGCAGGGAATTGGGCTGAGTCTGGATTTGGCAGCGGGGAAGTTGGGAAAATTTTATTTTATTACTCTCTGATTTGCAAAAGCATCCCTATAAATTAGTAACAGCCAAAATATCTTCAAAATCTTGGGCCCCCCCTGCTTCCCCACCACTGGTGCAGCCTCCGGCAGCAGGAAATGCTCTGGGTTTATAAAACCGTAATTGGAGAAGAAAAACCTTAAGTAGAGAGAGAATATTTGCTCTGTGCGGACAGGGAGGAGGAAGTGCTGATAAATGCAAAATACAGAAAAGCAGAACTATTTTAAGACTATTTGCAAAAAAAAAAAAAAAAAAAAGAATAAGTCATCTAAGAGGCTGCAGTGAGGTCATATGCACTTCTGTGGAGGATAGTACAGAGGAAAAGTGAGTTTGGCTTGAGAATCGTGAGTATTTAAGGAATATAATGTTGGGTTTTTATTGGGCTTTTATTGGCTGCCATATGAGCTGCTGGGATTGGTTTTCCAGGACTTCTCTGCAGGTGTGATGGTTGGAAGAGGGAATCTCAGCTTGCACTTGGAAAGGCCCGTAACAAGAAGCCTTTTTAAATCAATGCTCCTTCCCTCCCTCTGCAATATTGGAAAGCTTTTGCATAATTTGGAAAAGCTTGCCATGCTGGATCCGGCCCCGTGAGCTGGGCTGGAGGTGCTGGGCAGCAGAGCAGGCTTAGCACGGTGGCGGGAACGGAGATGGGTAATGTGGAAACAGGATCAGCAGCTGGAGGGGCGGCGGGGGGGGGGGGGGCGGCATCCTTTTTCTTTTCCGTGAAAAATTGTCCAGAGAAACCGTAGCCAAAAGGGGAGGAAAAATGGCAGTAACTGTGCCTAGTGAATGGTTCTGCCAAGGAGAAATCTATCTGCTGACAGAGGTATTTGGGGAAGTAATGGCTCTAGCGTAAGGAGCTGCAGGATAAGGCAGTGCAAGGAGCTTAGGGAAACCTGGCTGTGCTGTCCCATAGCTCAGGGGTTTGTGTCAGTCGTGTCCTGCAGCCAAAGAGCATCTCCCAAGAGCACCTCCCTCCTCACAGCATGCATCACCGCAAAACCCCGCAGTCTTTGCTGAAGGATGCCCCGTGCCCGGCAGCATCGGCTGCAGCATCCCTGTGCCTGCAGTGATGCGCGACCCACGTTGGGTTGTGTGTAATGTCATTAGCAGATAAGTTATATGGAAATCTGTCGTCGTCGTTGGCTCTGAGCCTGGAAGTACGACGCAGCCGGTTCAGCTAGATGCTGGCTCGCCGGGACCTTAACGCAGAGGGAAGTGGAGAGGGTTTGCTGGCGGGGTTTGCTTTCAGGGGCTCCAGCAGTTTTAAGAGCCTTCATTTTGCACGGCTGCACAGGGTTTGGTTTGTGATGGTCTGGATGGAGGAGGGTGGGTTCATCGTTGCTCCTTGGCAATGCGTTTCCAGCCCTTTCCGACAGCATTTAGCACAGGGTAGCGCTGGCAATAAGCCTGTGCAGTGTCTTCCCCGTGCAGTGCTAACAAGCCTTTGCTGCGGAGGGAGGGAGCGGGGATCTGGAGCAGCACAGGATGCTCTGCGGGAGTAACCCGAGAGGTTTCTGTATCCCTGGCAGCATGTGCTTTATGCGTCTTTATTGCTCCTTTTTCTGGGCTAGTTCCATCTCTTGCACTTTTTTTTTAATCAATTAACTTCCAAATAAAAATCCTGCAGCGCTACATCCTATCGTCCTCTCATCCTTTGCTGGGTCTGGGACTCGGTGTCGTGCTTACAGTTTTAACAGAGTTATTTTTTGCCCCGGCCCCGGCTGGGAAGGGATGGATGTGGTCTGGATTCCTGAAGTGGAAATCTCCGACGGGAAAAGTTGCAGACAGCTTTATTACTGCTGGGTCCTGCTGCGGGAAGGGACCGTGCCCGAGCGCCTGGAGGACTTGAGGAGCCTCTTGGCCGGGTGACATCTCTGAGCGTGTGGGCTAATGGCAGAAACCCCGTTTCTGGGAAGGATTATCGAATATGCTGGAGCTCGCCTGCAGGATTATCACGCAGAGAGCAAACCTGGTTTCTGTTTCCTTTTCGAGTGCCAAGGTGGAGACCTTGGGCTCGCTTTCCCCGTTGCTCGGGAAGGCGTGAACTGACTTCACGTCTGCTCTGCAAATGGGTTGTAGTCCGGTCCCCTCCCTCCCAAACCCACAACTCGGAGCTGTGACCCCCTCAGGAGATGGCGTTTGGGCTGGAGCAAGCCTCCTGCAGAAACCCTCAGCACCTCCGGCTGGCCACAGCAAGGGGGGGATAGCAAAGGAATGGGCAGATGGGTGTCCCAGCCGTGGACCCAGCTGAGGAAGCCTCTCTCCACCAAAAGGACGTGGGGCTCTGTACAGAAAACCTATTCTTCTCCTTTTGAAGACCCACCTTAAGTTTGCAGCAGAAGTCATTGACCACCTTGTTGACCCTTGGGGGTTGGGTTTGAAAAGCCCTTGGCCTCACAGCAGGGTGTTTCCAGGTAAGTTCCCCCAAGGCAAATGTCTCACCTAATCTTTTCCTGAAATTTGATGTTGCACTTGAATTTCCTGCCTGTGCTGAACCTCCGCATGCCCAGGAGCGAGCGCTGGCTCTGCCCAACACGGCGTAACATTGACGTCTTCAACAGCAAGATGTTCTCTGCAGACGGTGATGGCTGCACCCGGGGAGTGCGTGCACTGATTTAATTACAAAGCGAGGAGCGGCGCTGCAATTCCTGCGCGGGGCTGGCCGATTTTATGGGTTAGTCATGGTGACAATATTGAATTTCATAGTTGGGATGGAGAAACAGGAGAAATTAAGTGAATGTTAATGGGACAGGATGGATTTGCACGTTCCTCTTGCACAGGGCATCGCCGAGGCTTGAGCGGTGGCCCCTGAGGACGCCGTTCCCAGTGTTAGAAAATAAGTGTATGATTCAGTAAGTGATAAGTCAGCTCCAGTTCCATTCCTGGTATGAAAATCCACATTGCACAGGGTGAGAGAAGTACTCTGAAGCCGATGGGAGTCACAGGGAGCTGCCCTTCAGGAGGGTCGGAGGCAGGCTGCATAGGCTGCCAGTGCCCTGACTTGTGTTTGGGCTCTGCTGCTTCATCCTGGGAGTGGGAAGCCAGGTAGAGATGCTGTTCTTACGGTCCAAACTTGGTCGTTTTTCATCTAATACCACATTACCAAGGTAACTAATTACTAATAGTAATAAGTAATAAACTAATTACGTCCTCTAAGCAAACCTGGGCTAGATGGTGTGACCACCACCCCATCATTTTCCCTTAATTTGCTATTATTAATTTTGAAGTGTGGGGGAATGGTGTTTATAGCAGCCCCCATCTTAGAGAGGGAGATGCCTGGTTTTAGCATGCAGTAGCTAATTCCGATGCAGAAGTTGTTAGGTGTTGAAGCTGGACAGGGGCCGTGGGGTGGTGGCACTTCTGGTGGTGGCATCACGGCAGCTAGAGCTGTGCTGCTGCCTCGGGCAAGGTTGGTGTATCGGAGCAATTAGATTTCGGCTTGTAGGTAAAGTTGGAAACAGAAGGCACTGGGGGGGTACGGGGGGGTATTTTTAATTGTTTTGGCTGCGGGAGGACCCCAACACGGAGCAGGTCCTGTTACTGCTCTGCATCCATCATCCTCCCAAAGGAGCGATGCTCGGGGGACGGATCGTGTGGCAGGAGGCAGAAGCTCAGGTAACAGGAGCGCGGGTTGACCTCGCGCGGGATTAATGGTGCGGGGGGCGGTGGCGAGAGCTGGGGGGGTTCACAGCACCGTTCCCGACCCATCTCTCCCATCGCTTGCTGCTGGGGCTGGTGCCAAGCTGCCGAGTCCGGAGGGGGGGGCTGGTGGGTCCCCCCCTCTACTTCTGCCACGTGCTTTGGGTGGGAGGGGGAAATAAATAATGCAAATAAGCTGCGTGAGAGAAACACTTCCCGCTCACGGGATGGGTTTAGGATTTCTTGCTTCTCTTGTTGTCTTGGGTTTATGAACAGGTCAGAGGTTTTGCCAGAGCCTGCCGTGCAGACGGGCTGTGGGAGAGTTTCTTTAGATATTCCTGTGGGGGCTGGGATACAGAAACCTGGCCCTGGGTCATCAGATTAAAGAAAAGCCGTTTCACTTCCTTGGATGGCCCCGATGGCCAGTGAAAACCCGCTTTATTCCTCCTTGGCTGCCCCTGCTGTCGTGCCATGGATTGCAATGGCTCATTTTCCCCGGCCAAGTAATTAGCAGGGCTTGTTTGCTAAGAACGTATTAAGCTGCTGCACCAAGCGGTGCTCAGTCCTGGAGCCGCTGGCAGCCCTAACTGCTCACTTCTGCCTAACTTTTTTATTTTTCTCCTGCCTCTTTCAATTAATTTCCTATTAATTGGGTTTGGAGTGAAGTTCTCAAATGACTGATAAATCTTCTTTAAGCTTAGGAGCTAATCGGTTTTGGAGGAGGGAGAGCGGTGGTAATAGAGGGGGAAAAAAAGTACAGTAATTTTACCAAATCTCTCAGATACGAACTGAAACAAATGGTAAATTGTCCTGTTAGGTTAATAGGAAAAAATGTGCTCTTGCAATACCCCGAGTCCCCATCACCGCCTTGCGTTACTGGTTGGTGTGAATATTAGTAAATATTCAACCTTGGGAGATGGTACGCACTCTTCTCCTGTACTTCTAAGTTGTTTTTTTTTTTTTCCTGGCAAGCAACAAAATGTTTTCCATAAGTCTTGAAGGACCCTGAATGCTGCCACTAATTAAAGCAGGTTGTGTGCTATAGGGGACCCAATATTTAATTAAATTCTTTAGGAGTTCTTTGTCGCCTCCAGCATCAGAGAGTGCAAATGTGACTTAAACTTTTATAAGAGCCTCTTGGTATCCTCGAGGCAATTTAAAAAAATAAATATATATATGTATGTGTGTGTCGCAAAGTGTTCAAGGGCTTGAAAATAGAGGGGTTTTCAGCAGTGTGTTATCCTACGGGGATGGGGCTGAGACCGACCCTGCCCGGGAAGGGTTACGAAGAGCAGAAATTCCCCCTCTGGAGCCCAAAGCACTTAACGTGTCCTTGAGTTACGGCCAGTAGTGGTCAGTAACTCTGGGTACCTGCTTCTGTGGGGTCTGGATCTCACCCCAGTATGGCTCAGTCAACTTATCATTAATTTTTCTTTTCCAGCAAGTTTTTAGTTCATGTGAAATAACTGGGCAGGGGCAAGGATGTTGTTAAATACGCACAGGCGGCAGGAAAGTGCTTTTTTAAAAACTTAGATGTGGTCTGGTTGTGATTATTTTTAGAGGGTTTCTGTAGTTATTTCCCAAGCTGGAAAAAAAGTAAGGAAAGTCCCAGTGTTGGAAGGGGCTGAGTTGTCCCAGCAGGAGTCATGGTCATTGAAGTGGGCAAGGAAGAATCCCAGGCGCTCCCTATCATGGGACAGTGCGAATTGTTGCAGCATTTCTTAGCTGGTTTGTTGTTTTCTGGGTTTTGATTTACCTCCGATGCTTAATGGCAGAGTAGTTGGTCCGAAGAGTTTAATCTCCTGGTTTTTAACAGATAAAAATCTCTGTTGTCCCAAACATCTCCCTCTTCTTCCACTATTTGGTCTGATTTCCCCCCACACACACACACCTTTTTCTCTGCTAACCTGCAGGCTCTCTCCCCTCTTTACTGGCTCTACCCCAAGCACTTGTTTTATTATGCATCTTCCCAGCACACACTTAACAGTAATACCTGTACTCAGAAATAAGTTCCTACCTGAGTAAATCTCAAGCCGGCGGTTGTAATGAGCTTGGATGGGATGCGGGAGGTAGTTGAAACGTGTTACATAGAGCTGGCTGAGCAGGGTGCTGCTGCTCTTATTTAGGGGCTATTGCAGCGCATTACGGGGGCACGTTATATATGGTGCTGGGAGAGACCCCATTATTAGATTATTCTGCCTGATATCTGCAGTGCATATCTAATAACAGTGCTGCCCCTGCTTATATGCAGGTGGAAATGCTTTTATTATTTAAGAGAAAGCAGCTGGGGGGGGATGAGGGTCCCCAGCTGTAGGAAGGTGGGAGCGGAGCTCCCCAGCATGAGCTTTCATGTGCTGGGAGAAGGCAGAGACATGAAGCCAAGGGTACCAAAGGTGCTAATTGCACTAGTATTTCCTTTTAAGAGTGCCACAGTAATGATTTTTTTGTATTCCTCAGTCCAGTCTTTATCCCACATGCGCCTCACCAGGAGGAGCTCAAAGGCACGTCGTGGTGCAGTTTAAGCCCCCAAAAGAAGTGACAGGTTGGACGTGTGCGTGGAGATGGGTCCCACTCGTGATGGTGCTATCATCTTCTAGCGGCTTTTGTAATACAGACAGCTCTTGGTGGCTTCGGGGTTGTTTTTCTCTGGTGGGTTTTGGGGAGTTTAGGATTTTTTTTAATTTAGAGGGACGACTTGCAAGGCTCCTCTCCTTGCAACACAGTGAGTGCAGGGAGCATTGGAGGGACAGAGGGTGTTTTGTACCATCCCACTGCCTCAAGAGCAGCACTTCTTCAGGGTGGAAAAGCATGCAAAGTCTTGCCTATAATGAAAAGCAATATTTGTATTCCGATTCCTAAATTGGGTATTATTTTGGTGGGTGGGGTGTATCTGGAGCAGGGAGCCGCAGGGCATTTCTGCAGCGCTGCCAAGGACCGGGTTCAAGGCTGAGCAAAGCACTTAATGTGCAGAAATTACTCAAGTCCCTTGTCCTATGTGGTATTTCTGTAATTCTCCCTGGTTTTACCAGACTTCCAGCAAAAGCTGTCCCTGTGTCGGTGGTCAGCGACCATCTCTCTCGCTGGCGTGTGGGTCTTGGTTTCATCTCGGGACTGACGAAATGCCCCCATCGCATCCCGTGGTGTCCCCGCTCCCCCAGCCTCCCGCTCTGTCCTCTTGCAGCATCGTTGAGCTGGAAGGGGACTTGCGGGGAGCCGTGCCCAGGGCTCGTGGGAGCGCTGCAGGAATCCGCCTTGCTGCTAAAAATAAACCGGTTGTGGTTTATTTATCCTGGAAAGGGAGCAGCAGGTTTTCCTGTGCTGGGCCCTGAGGCTGCGGCAGCGGTTTTGCTCCCGGATCTCCTTTTCCAGGGGCCAAGCTGCCTCTTGGAGGGTGGGTGATGATTAGGAGCCACAGCGGCAATGTGATGGGCGTTTTGGGGGGCTGCTGGGTGCATGTGGGGGGTGCAGCAGTAGGGGTGAATTAGGCGTCTGCTCCCAGCCCAGCCCTTGGGGTCATAATTTGGTACTTTTTCCTCGAAAAATAAAAGAGATGGAGGCAAGGGGGTTGCCGTGCCCCCCACGCTCGAGCCGTTGTCTCTCCTGCAGCCATGAAAGCCGACCGCAAACGCTTGAAGGCAGAGAAGACGGACCTGGTGAGCCAGATGCAGCAGCTGTACGCCACGCTGGAGAGCCGCGAGGAGCAGCTCCGCGACTTCATCAGGAACTACGAGCAGCACAGGAAAGTGAGTTGCGGGAGGCCAGCACCGTGGTCTCGTGGCACGGGGGGGCTGGTGGCAGCGTGACCGCGAAACCCAGTTTGCCATCGGGCAAAAACCCACCAAAGCTCCAGCCGGCCTCTTGTGAGCAGGCAGACTCGCAGCAGGCTAAGGATAAATAGAACCGGAGAAAACTGGGCCACCAAGCCAGACCTGGGAAATTCGATGTAATTTTAGCCAGGTGCACGGCAGGCATCCCTCTTCAGGGGACTGGCCACATCCCGCAGCTCCCCGCTCCTGCCTGCTGCCATCCCTGCTGGCACAGGGCTCTTTTGCGATACCTTTGGCTGTCATCAGTTGGGTGGCCCCGAGGGGGTCGTGGCAGAGGGTGGGAGAGGGGTTTGTAGTAGCGCATGGATTTCCCCTTCCTGATGGGCACCTCTTGTTCCCCGCCAGGAGAGCGAGGATGCAGTGAAAGCCCTGGCAAAAGAGAAGGACCTTCTGGAGCGGGAGAAGTGGGAGCTGCGGCGGCAAGCCAAGGAGGCGACGGACCACGCCAGCGCCCTCCGCTCCCAGCTCGACCTGAAAGACAACCGCATGAAGGAGCTGGAGGCTGAGCTGGCCATGGTGAGCTCGATAACGCAGAGGGCACGACTCGAGGGTCAGCCCTGCGCCGCTGCTGCGGGCGCTCGGCTCGGCAGCTCGAGTGCTTGAAACGCCCCAGTGAGTTTTGCTGAAGTGAAATATTTATTGCAATATTGCATTTAAGTGTTTGCTGCCGTGGCGGCATGCGTGCGTTTGCTGCTGTTGTCGCATTATTGCGCTACTAGCAGAAAAAAAAAAAAAATCCATAGCTAAAAAGGAGCTGGATTATCCTCAGTGCAGGGAGCATTTACTTGCAAAGAGGAGGGTGGGTTTGCTGCAGTGTGTTGCTGCTGGTTCTGCTGCTCTGGGAGATGTTCATATGGTTCCCCCCCGCCTCCAACCACCACCACCACCACCTCGGTGTCCTTCCCCAGGCCAAGCAGTCCCTCGCCACCCTGACCAAGGACGTCCCCAAGCGTCACTCCTTGGCCATGCCGGGCGAGACGGTGCTGAACGGCAACCAGGAGTGGGTGATGCAGGCCGACCTCCCGCTGACGGCCGCCATCCGGCAGAGCCAGCAGACCCTCTACCACTCGCACCCCCAGCACTCGGCGGACCGGCAAGGTGAGCCCCCCTGCGCGGGTCAGGGTGTGGGGCCAAACCCATTTTGGGGAGCTGCCTTATTCCCCCATAGAGGTAAAAAACCAGGGCAAAACCCCCCCAAAATAGGTTTTTTGGAAGCGTATCAGAGGCTTTGCGTGGGGTCAGGTTTGCTGGCGTGATGTTAACTCCCCGATTGCCCCCCCTCGCCTTCCAGCGGTCAGAGTGAGCCCCTGTCATTCCCGGCAGCCGTCCATCATCTCCGACGCTTCCGCGGCCGAGGGCGACCGGTCGTCCACGCCGAGCGACATCAACTCGCCCCGGCATCGAACGCACTCGCTCTGCAACGTAAGGCGCTACGTGATGGGGGGGTGCTACGTGGGGGCTTGCTTCCCTGCTGTGTGGGTCTTGCTGGGGAGACGGGCTCTGGGGATGCTGCAGGTCCTCTGCTTCCCAAAATGATGTTGGTTTTGGGGTGGGGTACGGGTCGGAGGTTTGCTGACCTAGAGTTGCTTTCCTGGGGGTTTATCCCAGCCCCACAGCAATTCGGCTGCCGGAACAAGCCGGTTTTTGTTGCGGAGGTGGGGGGTCCGTGGCTGTGTTGGGGTTGATTCAATGGGATCTGTCTCCTTCTGCTGCAGGGGGACAGTCCTGGACCGGTACAGAAGAACTTGCACAACCCAATTGTACAGGTA
Source organism: Harpia harpyja (assembly GCF_026419915.1). Taxonomy (NCBI): domain Eukaryota; kingdom Metazoa; phylum Chordata; class Aves; order Accipitriformes; family Accipitridae; genus Harpia; species Harpia harpyja. The sequence continues at coordinate 7,409,190 of NC_068946.1, forward strand.
GGGCACAAAGCCCTCTTTAAATCCCGCTCGTGAGACCCAGTCCCGTGCTAGCCAGTACTCGGGGGTGGGGGTGGTGCTCAGAGGCACCAATTTGGGTTTTTAAGAAAAAGAAAAGAAGCTGTCCTGAATTATAAGTCTGGCATGTGTCAGATTTCCGTGATTTGCCCCAAAATCCAGGTACTGCCGTAGGCTGTTGCTGTGCTCGGGGCCCATCATGGTCTCGATTTCTGTAAGGCACAGCCTAGATCAGGTTATTCTTCTGTATTTGACCCTAAAACATTGGGGTATTTTTGCAAGCCGTGGACAGACCCTTGCCTCTGACCATAGGTTCCTGGAGCAGAACTCCTGAACCAGTTGAATTAAGAAGCCAAAATCGCAGAAATGTGGGGAGGGGGCCCAATTTCACTGCCAATTCCACCACACATATTTCAGGAATTTTTTTTTTTTTGGTCCAGGACCTTAACACTGCTTTTGACCTGGACCCGAATATTTTCGGGGACCTGGACCCTGTGGTCCGTCATCCCTGATGCAAGGCATTGGGGGGGGGGGGGCGCAAATTAAACGCTCGGTGGCCAAACCCGTGTCCTCTCTCCCCACCCCTGCAGTCTCTAGAGGACCTTGAAGACCAAAAACGGAAAAAGAAGAAAGAGAAGATGGGCTTCGGCTCCATCTCCAGGGTGTTCGCCCGGGGGAAGCAACGCAAGTCCCTCGACCCTGGCCTCTTCGACGGTACAGCCCCCGACTACTACATTGAGGAGGATGCGGACTGGTGACCCCCCCGCGCCGGGTGAGCGCCGGGAACCTCTCCCTGGCCTCGCCATCGCCGATGTACATACCCCCAGCCCAATCCCGCCTGTGGACGTGTTACCTGTTGTCTTGGGAGCGATGCAGCTGTGTCGTAACTTCAGTTTTTTCCCTTTTTTTGTGGGTTTGTTTTTTTTTTTTCCATACCGGTGACTCCTTTGTTGTCGCTTCAGTTTGTCGGTTTGGGTTGGTTTTTTTTGTTGGTTGTTTTTTTTTTTTTGGTTGTTTTTTCCTTCTTCTTTTGACGAAACTTGAAACTTGAAGGACTGCTGTGTCTCTGTAAATACCAGAAATATTGTGCACTTTGTGCTTGTGACGTCTCTTGTCCGAAACCCGCTGTTTTCTGGAGCCCAGCCCGCGGGATGTCCTCGCTCGGGGACGAAGGACCTGCCCAGCTGAGGGACCTTAGAGAGAAAACACACACACACACACACAGAGGAAAAAAAAACAAAAATCTCATTTGCTGTGACGTCTTCCTGGCCGAACCCCGCGGAGGCGACACGGGCTGGTTGTAACGCCTGCCAGTCTGGAAATAAGTGTTTTAACGTTCCTTTTTAGTTGTTTTAATTTATTTGCACAAACCCAGAGGAGCTATTCTAACTAAATTATTGCAGAAGTTTGGGGATTTTTATATTTTTCCATGTCGGTTGGGATGGGGCGGGGAGGAAGAAGGGTGTGTTTGTACTGTACTGTCCTGGGAAGCTGCTGCCGGTGGTGGGGGGGCCAGAGCCGTGGACCCCCACCCCGGGCTCCCTCGGCCCCACGGCTGCAGATGCCCCAGGAGCACTTAACGCCTTGGAAAACACAAACCTAAAAATACATGCCGGGAAATCGGACGGGGCGGAGTGGGGGGGGGGGGGGGGAAGCTGGTGGGAGCTTCGCCCGCTGTTTTTCCCTACATTTGGGGGGCTCGCCCTTTGCTTCGAGTAAAGTTTGGGGAGATCCGGCATGAGCTGGGAGGAGGGGAAAGGCGATATCCCGAGATATCCCCGTATCCCGAGACGTCGCCCGGCCGGGGCTGGCCACCCCACTCCCACTTGGGGCGTCCTCGCTGTCGGGGGCTGGGGAAATCGGTACGAGTCCCCACTGGGGGAGGTTTTTCTGGTGCCGGGGTGATTTTTAAGCGCAGGTGCAGCTTGTGCTTCCAAATCCCCTGGAAATGCCCCAAAACCACCCCCCCGGCGCGGCGATGACTCCCCTTCTCCACTAACACGCACCGCGCTCTGCTTATGCCAAGATAAGTACCTTATGCTTTAATGCTTACGATATAATTTTAAGCTCTTAAAAAAAATGTATTAAGATTTATTTAATGATGCTATCATAGTGTATTATTTTTCTTAATTCCGATACGCACGCCCTGATTGAAAAAGGGGTATTTTGTCTTAAATCACCGAACTAAACCGCCGATGCCCTCACGCGGTGTAATTCCTGCTAATGGGATGATGCGGAGAGGCCATGGGGGGGGTGAGCAGAGGGTCCGGCCCCCCCCCCCGGGCTCTGCCGAGGGGAGGGCCTGGGGTGGTAGGGCAGGGTTTGCCCTGTGGCATCTTTCTCTGCAGAGAAGCATTTTTATATGTTTTGTTGGTTGGGGGGGGGGTGGGGTGGTTTTTTTTTTTTTGTCCTCCTTGTGTTTTTATAATTTAAACTATAAACCACCGGAACAGATGAGCAATCTCCTTGTTATCGAGTAGTTTCCTTTGCATTTCAGCTTTTTTGTAAATTAGGAAATAATTCTAAAAATTACTAAGAGGATGATTTATTTAAAAGAGAACTTCGATAAATAGCATATGAATTATGGGTAACATTAGATTTAACTTTTCCCCACGTGAGTGGGGGAGAATCCTTGAAGGCATGGATGCAAATATAAAATTATAAAAGATCTAAATAAAGCTTATTTTAAAGTACGGATGAACTCCATGTCATTTAATTGCTTGTCAGATGGAGATCCTGGGCTGACGCTGGTGGCAGCACGCGGGCATCTCCGTCGTGGCACCGGGCCCAAGCCATGAGGGTGTTGGGCAGAGTGGATGTCCCCCCTGCCCTGGCTGCCGTGTGAATCGGGGGGTCCCTGGGGCGATGGGGGATGCAGGGGGGATGCAGGAGGCGGCTGCATCCCTGGACCCGCTCTTTCCCAGGACCGGCTGCTGGCCGAGCGCTTGCACCTGGATGCGGCGATGCTGGCGAGAGGCTGGGGCTGTCGGTGCATCTGTATAAAACGGGGATTTAAGGTAAGTAAAGATTTGGGAATGTGGTGGAACAGCCAGGAGATGTCCTCGTCGGATATGGAAGGTGTAATGCTAAGGGCCAAGAAAAGCAGGTGGGACAGAGAAATGAGGTTTTGTGCTCGTAACGCTTGTTAGTGGATAAGTTATTGCTACTAATTTACACATGGATAAATTATTAATATGCAGATGGCGTTGGTCACTTTGTAGGGTCGTGCCAGCGCTTCCAGCGGGGCCTGTCAGTGTTTTGGGGTTGATGGCTGTGTTTGCAGGCTGGAGTGAAGCAGAGGACAGCCGTGTCGGAGGCGAGGGCTGCGGGTGCAGCAGAGCTGCGTGGCTGGTGCTGTGGTTGATGGTGGTGGTGTGCCCAGGGAGGTCGTACGGGGGGTCAGGGTGTCCTGCAGGGAAGGTGTCCCCCAGACCCACGCTCCACAGTCGGAGCTGCTTGAGGTACTCTAGCTACAATTGACCGGCGGGGGGACGACCATTTTGGATAAGACCTGCAATGATTTTGTGTTTTTTAAAACCATAATGAGGGTATAGATGAAGAGATGTACCTCTTTTTTTTTTTTTTTTTTTTTTTTTTTTAACAGAAACATCCTGCTGGGTTTGAGAGCAGCTGCAGAGCAGGTAAGAGCCACCACAGTCTGAAATGGGGAGAATGAGGGGGGGGGGGGGGGGGGGGAAGGAAAAAAATAACCAGAAGCCAGCTGGCTCTCCAGCTCTGTCACCTGAAGCTGTAATACGGTATTAATGGGAATTAAACATTGCATTAAAGTGTAACTGTTGAGAGTGGCAGAGGTGAGCCGGGCGCAGACCGTGGCAGGGTTTGCCACACTTGGAGCGGTTCCCTCCAAATATTTGGTTTTGTCTTTTGCTTGCAGTGTGCAAGGGACGGGGTGCAGGTGCTCACCCACCCCACCCATCGTTTTAAAAGCTCCGGGTGCCCATCGGCAGCTGGGAACGTGGCAGAGCTGTGGGTGCAACACGGGTCCCGGTGTCATTTCTGCTGCTGTCCGGTTGTAGCAGACGCCTGTCCCTGCGCCGTGGGGACCATGCCGGGTGTCCTGGGCCATCGCCTGGCCCTGGAGAGGGGGGAAAACGGGTGTCATTGTCTGCACCAGAGCCAGTTGTGGCCAAAGCGAGCAGAGGGAGCTTGTTCCCTGCAATCCGTGGGTGATGTCCTGGGCCGAGGGCTGTCTCCTTGGTGGCTTCATCCCTCCCTCAACCTGCATCTCCTTGGCCGTGGAGGGCAGGCATGCCAGGGCTGCAGGAGCCTGTCCCTGCTGCATGGCTGCTGCATGGCTGCTGCATCCCCCTTGCACGTCGGCTTCGTCCCTGCTGCGGCACGCTGCGATGCTGCCATCGTGTGAGCGGTCCCCGAGCCGCATCCATCCAGGCCTCCGGCCGGGAGCGCTGCAGCCGCCACGGGGAACGCAGGGGACGCGGCAGCCGCCTCCGTGACCCTTGTGCCTGCCGCGAATCCCCACGCCTGCGCTGCGTCCCTGCTGCCGCATGGCCCAAGGTTTGCGTGGCCAGTTGACTTTTGATGTCCAAAGTCAACGAACCACCCCCCCGCAGCGCTCCTGGCTGAAAATAGGACTCATCCGTGCCTCAGAGATGCAGAAAGCAGCCCAACAAATGCAACACGAGGTAGTTTTTAGGCCTTGCCCGAGGCGTGTATTATTTTGGGTCCGACTCGCGGCGTCGGTGCACTTTGCACCGACAACGTTGTTGTGCAGATGGAGTCGCAAGCGCGTTTCTGCGGCGAGGACTTTAGACCGAGAAAGGAAAATATCGCAGCTCCGTGGCGGGGCACGAGGTGTTGTGCCGGGACGGCCGGGGTACCCTGCAGAGGCGGGGGGGCACGCAGGGACTGCTGCACGCCTTTACCGGCACGTAAGCAAACAGTGCTCGTCCCGGCTTTGGTTTTGGGCGACGTTACAACCAAAGCCGTGTTTACCCATCGCTCTGCAGCTGTGCACTAATAACCTGTAGATGGGGAGCGGGTCTCAGTGGTTGCAGCAGGGAAGCAGGGCTGAGTCCTGGGGAGGTTTCCAGCTCGGGTGCTGACTCACCCCATCGCTTTAGGTGCGTGCTCTCACCTCCCTGGACTGTATTTTTTGCATTAAAGAGCTAAACCTGTATACACTAAATAGCTGAATAAATCATCGGGTTGGGTGGTGGGTTTTGAGACATGGTAGATTGCAGACTGTGGGTGATGGGGGCCGTGAATGGTGGCATCTCCCCTAATGCTGGTGTCAAGGGCCGCCGTGGAGGCTGCTGGTTTATTGCTTGGGATCGCTGAAAATTTGGAAACATCCCTGTCGTTTATGCACCCATTTTCAGCGTTTCCCTTGAAGGTGTCTTTTACTTTTGCTGCTTTGTGTGTACGAAGCCAATGTTGGAAACGCCTTTCCGAGTCCTCGCCTGCGCAGCCCAGGGGATGTGGCAGTGCCCGAAAGCATCCCTCGCTGCTGGCATCCCGTGGGGCCTTTGGGACATCCCGCTCTGTCGAGCGAGTGTTGTCCCTGCAACTGTCCCCCACATCAGCCCCGGTCCTCGGCTTCCCGCTGCCCCAACCTGATGCAGCCACAAGCACTGGCAGCGGCACAGACTGAGTTGCTCCGCTCCATCCGACTGGGATACTGGAGCTGCTATCGGGCTCCGTATCCAGGTAATAAGATTTCCTTGGAGTTTTATCACCGCTGGTGAGTGATTTCCCAGCATTTTCCCATTCTCAGCACAAGCCATCACTCGCCATCTGTTCCTAATTCTGCAAAGCTACGTTCAACCTCTGCTCAGCTCTTTTAAATATCTAGCCGCACGACACCACCATAGCTCTCCTCTTCCAGCCCTGTTATCCTCAATCCCTGGATCTCATATTCCCAAGCCCTCCCTTGTCCTGATCAAGCCACTCGCTTCCCGATGGTGCAACCCAGGACACAGAAGCCCCAAGGAAAATGAAGAATTTCCTCAACCCTCTCTATCATGTCACACCGGCAGCGACGGCGGGGTTCTCCTGCCCAGCCAAGCTGCGCTTCGGCAAGGCACGGCTAAGCCAGAGCATCACCGGTGAGATGCAGCAGCCCCCAAACCGCGCCGGGAGGAAGCTGCAGGTTACTTATTATTAATAACAGCAGCTTTACTTATGCAGTTTTCCAGGTTGCAGACGTGCGTGTGCTTGAAATGGCAGACAGCGACGTGGCGCGGCGGTTAGACTGGTTGTACTGGAACCGCCGTCCTCTACGCCACGTCCCGGCAGCCCCCGGGGACACCGGCTGCCCGCACCGCCTCGGAAGCGCAGTCCCGGCGTGAAGGGCAGCGCAGGCTCCTCGCCTCGCCGGGGAGATGCCGGCAGGTCGCATCCTGCCACCGAGGATTGCGCCAAGAAGGAGCATGCGGAAAAGCCTCCCAGGCTGCTGCTTTTCCTCAGTTTTTCCGCTTGCATGGCAGGTTCCCAGCTCGCAGCCTTGGCAGGGGCTCTCTAAATCGGGGTATAGATACCAAAGCACGGGGGAGAGAGATACCAGTTATAGACCAGTGCATGTGGGCTGGGAACTGGGATCTGAGGGAGTCCATCAAGGAGCAGGCTGGGATGGACTTTCATCCCAGGGGCAAAGCCAGGCCTCTGCCGTGCTCCATATCCCTGCAGTTAATGTTGAGAAAACTAGCCCAGGCTGGAGCAGGGGACCAGGAATTCGGGACCAGACTCCGGCTGGGAGCGGGTGGCCGCGGCACGGCCGCCGAAGCCGGCTTGCCGGTGCAGATGGCTGCGGCATGGCTGCTCCCCCAGGCAGATGGTGTGCCTGGCAAATATTGCGCTCATGTTTCCCCACGCGCTGGCAGCCGTGGCGAGCGAGGAGCCGGGCGCTTTGGTTGGCGGTGCTGGGGAAGGGGCTGGATGCGGCTCCCGAGGGCAGGTTTGTGTGCTGCACATCGGGGGCTTTTGCTGCCGCGCTGGGCAATGGGGCAGTGGTTAATTAGCACAGCCAGGGAAGGATCATTTAATTAGTGCTCAGGCTGCCCCAGGATCTCCTATTTTGCTTTCCTGGGCTGGTTGCTGGTGTAGCTTTGCGGGCCGTGGGCAGAAATTCACCTTCCCCGCTGCCAGCTGCTGGCGATCTGCCTCTCCTGGAGGGGGTGCAAGTGCCCGGGACAAGACTGTCCCCCAGCCCGGGAGGGGGAAATCAAACCTCCCCCCTCCTGAAAGGCTGTGCTGTCAAGGGAAGGGGCAGCTTGGGGGCTGTAGGAGCAGGGAGATGGAGGGAGTAGAAACCTGAGCATCCTCCCCAGCCCCAGATGTGTTATACTTCTGGTGTTAGTTAACTGTAAAGAATAATTCTCTGTTCTCATAGATATGCAGTCTGGTGGTTCTGATGATTTGACTCAAATGGTTGGGCTTTTCCTCTTTCAGGACAAGCCATCCGGCTGCAGGTATCTGGGGATGGCGTGTCACCCGGAGCAGTGGTTTTGGCTCGCTGTTGGAAAGGTTTGGAGGAATCCTGGCATGCGGCTGGGCATTGCAGTGGCGATTTTAACGTACGTGTTGAGCAGCTTCCTTTGAGCAGGAAAAAATCAGGGGAAAACTGCTGGTGAGCAATTTCTGCCACTAACGTAGGGTAACATGAGTCCCTGGCATCTCTGCAAGTACCAGAGCATCAAATGCCTCTCTGAAAGGCCCTTTTGTTGCCTGCTGATGCCTCCCGTTGGGGTTTCTGTTTCTCCTTGGTGTTCTGTACAAGTAAAGGCTTTATCCCACATACTTGGCTGGATAAACACCCCAGAGAGGTACCAGCCTGCCCCAAATTGGGCAGCAAGTGTTTGCAAGGGGAGGATTTGAGCTGCCCGTAGATAAATACCCACGCCAGGACAGCTGTTACAGCTAGGAAGGCAAATGACGCTAAGAAATGGATGCAAATGCATTAGCCCGCAGCAAAGGGCACGGCAGAGAAGGCAGGCCCATTAGCAGCCATCCAGGCTCTGCCCTTCAAGGGATGTGAGCAAGGCCCCTTAATTTAAGGATGGGCAAACCAGTCTGAGTCAGCATCGCGAGGGGAGAGGAGAAAGAAATCTGCTCCAAAGGCAACAACTGAGCGAAGGAAGAGCTGAAATGGCTCGAGCGTGCCAACACGGACATGTGCAGCCACCTCCGGCTCGCCTGGCCCCGCTGCTACAGAAAAGGCGGTTTCTGGCCGATACTCAGCTCTGCGGAGCGGGACAGTGGGAACACGAGGAGCCGCTTTATGAATGTGCCCTCTGTGCTCGTGGTCTCTAGGGCCCCTCTGCGGGGGGGGTGACCTGGCTCCGGTTCGGGCTGGGCTCTCCCCGCGCAGGATCAGTGACAGTCACCGCGTAAAGTGCATTTTCCCCCTGCTTTCTCGCAGCTAACCTGCAGAGAAAACAATTCCCTGCTATAGCTACCAACTACCAGAGCTGCTGGAGACGACGACAGGTTTGTGTTTGATGCAGGAAGGTGCTGCGGGGAGGGGAGGGAGCGGGGGCAATTTGCCTCAGCAGGGTGGCAAAGCCTGAAAATGCATTAAATAATCCGTACAAGGGAAAAAAATCCGTACGCAGATATATTTAATAATTTTTTTTTTTTTTATAGTATGGCTCTCGAAATTGGCCTTTGATTAGAGAAGAAAGCTATCGTGAGCGGGAAAGGGCAGCGCTGCTGTGCACTGGGAGGAGGAGCCGGCGCAGGTGAGTCAGTGGAAAATACCACGGGCACCGTGCGGGATTGTGCTGGTATGGAGAGATGCAGGGAAATGGGGGGTTCCACCTGGCATCCTGAGCACCAGTGCCCCCGAGACAGGGCTGCGGCACGCTGATTCACAAGAGGGGACGTGACAAGCTATGTTGGGTTCGTGATGGCTTTTCCCTTCGCAAGGACTTGCAGGGCTTAAGGGACAGAAAACTACAGTGGCTGGTCCAGCAAGTGTAGCAATGCTGCTTTTTCACTCGTGGTTGGGAAAAACCCACCCTGAGTGTCGTCTCCAACAGAATTTGAGTCTTTGGGGGTGTTTAGTATTAAGGCTGGGTGGGAGAAAGGCCTGGACAAACACGTCCCGGTTGCCGCTGGGATGGCAGCCGGGGAGAGGTGTCGTGGGACACGGCATTAATTGTGATGGGGTTTGCCAAAACCGATGCCCAGCCTCTAGCTGCCCCCACTGTGCCACTGCTTAGGGAGCATGCTCCAAACTTTGTAATTATTGTATATATATTGCGCGGAAAGATTGTTTAGTCGCATCTTCATAGATAGGCACAGCAACATGCAGAGGTTCCCCGCTTCCACACCCCGGAGCAGCCCATGACCCCGTGCGTAACTGCAGCTGTTAATTGTTCGTTAGTAACCTCCTACCAAATTGGGGGCAGGAGCCTGGTGGGTCGGTCCCTGCGGTTCAGCCTGGAAACCACGGGACCGTCTGGCTATGAGGCCAAGGCATGTGGCCAGCAGCCTGGCTGAGGGCCATACCCGGGAATGGCTCTTCCCGGTGAGCGGATGGTTAACTGGGAGCGTTTACAGAGGGCAGCATGGTAAAAGCGCTTTCCAGGGCTTGTTGTGAACACAAGCCTGGCTTTGTGGGGATGTTGGCTCTGCCTTGTTGAACGGAGCGATGAGCCCGAGCGGTTGTGGTTCCTCAAAACGGGGCTTTCTGCAAACAGTGCTCGGAACCGCTCGTTTGAGGAAAGGCTCTCCTCATCGGTACGAGCTGGTTTTCCCTCACAAGCTGGTTTTTAAACTAGAGGTGGGGGCTGTGATGCTTGGAGCACTGTGCGGACCCTGCTTGGAGTGGGTGTGACACAACCCGCAGCCCCAGCCTGGTCCCTATTCCGCCTGGGACCAGGCGTGGGAAAACATATGATTTTTATCTATTGGGTGATGGACTGTAGAACTGCAGGAAATAGGTGCTGCAGGACCAGCCTCCGGGCTGCAGGGACCCCCGGGAAGCTGGCACTCCATCCCCTTCACGCTTGGGTGCACAACTAGGGTGGGAAAAGGAACAGATTTTACTTGGTTGCCACCATAGCATATCCCTTTCCTGACTGAGCTCGTTCTTGCTGGAAGCGCAGACCTTCTGGAGAAGGGGAACCAAACTCAGCCTGTGCAGTTCCCCCCTAACCCCCTCCCCCGCCCAGGCTTTCTGAGAACTTTTAGAAAATACCACAAGAAACCACAGCTCCGGAATAGGGCTGGAGGAGAGCGTGTCAGTGATGGTCAGGATCAGCCCAGCCAGGCTTAACACGATGTCAAGAGCCTCCAGGACAGCAAATCCCCCCCTGCCTCCTCTCGGGTCGGGGGCTGCACGGCGGTGTGTGCTCTGTTAATTGCCCGCAGCCGGGGCAGATGTGCGGCTGGAAGTGCTTGCGGAGGGGAAGGAGAGCCTGCCGGCACCCCGGAGCCTTGCCTGCCTGCCCGGCCCGGGGTTCTCGGCCGTTTTGAGGCGTCTCCTTGCTCCCGCCCCTCTCCAGCCTCCCGCTTTCCAGCGGCCCTTCCCGCTGCGGGTGGGCCGGAGCCGGGCAGCGCTGCCCCGCCGGGCCGCCCCGCCGCCGGGGCCGGGCTCTGCTGCAAGCGCCGCCCCGGGAGGGCAGGGCCGGGCCGGGCCGGGCCGGCAGGGACCCGCCGCAGCCGGGAAGGAGGTACGTGGGGCCGGGCTGGGCCCGGGGGCGGCGGACCCCCTGCCCCGGGAAGGGACCGGGACCGGCTCCGTGCCCGGGACAAGGGGCAGGCCCGGGACCAGGCTGGGTTGGGACCCCGGTGGGGTTTTCGCACCCCCCCCCCCCCCGCCCTAGCACCGGGGCAGCTTGTCAGGGCTGGGATCCGCCTGGTGTGGGGGGGCCCACGGGGGTCTCTGAGCCTGGCCCGTGGGAGCCAGGGACCCCCCGGGCGAGCTCATAAAGGTGAAAGCAGCCGTGGGGAGGGAAACATCCCCAAAGCGGGGCGTGGGCCAGCGGGCACTAGTGGGTTGGGGTGTCAGGGGTTTGGGGAGTGGCGGTGTCGGGGGGGGGGGGGTCACCCGTTGGTGACACGTGGGCTTGGGGCACCTCGGCAGCCCCCGCGGGTATCGGGGCGGCCTTCGTAAGAGTAGCTGTCATTTGGGGAAGGATGAGCTGCAGCAACATCAGCGTGGGGAGGAGGGGAGGGCGCGAGACGAGCCCCACGCCAAACCCACCAGCGCCTTTGCGGCCGGTTCCCACGGATGGCAGCGTGGCGGGGGGAGTCGCGTATCGCCAGCCCGTTGCTCGAAGAGGTCAGGCCCCAGAAAGGTGCAAGGGACGGCGTGTGGGCGAGTCTGTCTGGAAAGCAAACAAAGAGAAAGAGAAGGAAACCTGTGCCAGGCAGGTCCATGCCGGGTGGTTTGTGAACTGAACGCCGGTCAGTGGGGTTTTGGTTTTTCTTATCGTGCCGTTACCGCAAAAAAAAAAGAGCGGCTTGGGGCTTTGAAGGGCTCCGGCAAATCTGCAAACGTCTCCCAAGTGTTAGTTTAAGAAAGAAATCCCACCGTGAAAGCAAGTCAAGCAGCAGCAGTGGGGATTTTGCAGCCGGTGCGGCCGTGGCCCCCGGCGTGTGCGGTTAGTCACTCTAGGTGTGTGCCGGGTCGGCACGCACCCTCCTGCGCCGTGGTTTTGGGATACGGCCTGTGACAGGCGCAATTATTTTAGGAAGCTCCTATCTCCGCTCGCTGCGATGATTAATTTCTGCGTTAGCTTAAGGGGCAAGGGAAGGACAGCATTATCCTTAGGTTGGAAGGCAAGGTCAGGTAGGAAAGCCTGTCAGGTGGGTGTTTCTCAGTGGCTGCGAGTTTCGGTAGCCCGGTGCCGGCGGCTGGGAGGGAACGAAGCCTGCCGGCCCCGCTCCACCAGTGCTAAGCTTGGTCTCTGTCACAGCCCCGTGTCGGGACTCGTAACTGCTGGGGGGGGTAGGTTTATTGACTTTATTGCTGACAGCTTTGCCTGGGTGTTTTTTTCTCCTCTAAGCCAGCTCTGCCCATTTGTGTGTGTGTCGGGTGCAATCCCAGTGTGCATCTTCCCCTTGTTGACTTAAAAAACGGGCTGTCTCAGGAATGGCAGTGCACCCAGCGCCGGGTGCAACAGAAGTAGGTTGAGGTGCCCGGCTGCTGCGGAGGTTGCGTGCGAGGGACCCCCGTGTCGTGGGTCGCCCGTGCCCTGCGGAAGCTCCCTGGGTCTGGGGGAGCAGCGCCGGCCGTCAGCAGCGTGTCCCAAAGCAGTTGTCTGCAAAGACATTGGTGTTTGCTTTTTGGAGGTGATGGGGTGGGGACGAGTGTCTCTGAGCCCGGCGTAGCTGGGTTTGTTGGGAAGCATGGCCGTGTGAGCAGAAATCAGCAGTTCTGTGAGCAACGTCCCGAGTGAGACGGACTGTGCTCGGCTTCGCGTGGTGGAGGGAGCCTGGGTGAGATGAAGCTGCACCAGGACATGTGCTTTCAGCTAATGGGCTTTAGCTACTGGTGCTCCTTAAAAGCTCCTCTGGTGCAGACCTTGGCCGTTGCTTGGTGGGATGCAGCAGCATTGCATCCCTCTACGATGTAGCTGAGCGTCCTGCAGCCATCCAAGGCCCTGGATGTCTTGGCATGACAGCCAGAAGGGAAAACCAACCTCCCAGGTGGCAATGAGGAATGCATGGGTGTGGGGCTGGTGAACCCAGCCCTCCACCGAAATGACACGGAATTATGTGAGATGCCTTTGATTTTATCTGTGGGTAATTACACGGGTGGGAAAATTCTCGGGAAGCGCCTGGGGAAGGAGGAATGTTTGGCCGTCTGTACCCTGAAGATAGCCGAGTGTTGGTGACGCTCAGCGCCGCGGCGGTGCCGTAACACACTGCCCACAGCCGCGCTCCCGTGGAGATCCTGGGAGGCCAGGGCCAGGCAGAGCTGTCTGCCCGCCTCCCAGCCAGAGCCCAGGAGGAGGGATCCCTCCGGCAGCCCAGGTACGTGTCTGTCTCCCGAACGCCGCTCAATGTGTTTCTTGTTCCCAATGTAGTTATTAGGCAGAAACTGCTGTCGAGGCTCTGCCGAAGCAGCTGACTATCCTGCGTGAGCTGTGCAAGTAGCGTGCAGCGACATAATCCCCCGGCAAACCTCCATCCCTATCAAAATACCTGTGCCGGCCTCGCTGAACACTGTTGCTTTGTGCCTGGCTGGCTCCATCCCTCCCCCTGCATCGCCCGTCTCTCCCTTTTTGCCCTGTTGGCTCCTCTCTGCCGTCTGCAGCGGGTTTTGTTTGTGGGTCTCGCTTGTGGGAGAAAGGTGTTTGAAAAGTGCGGGGGCGAGGCGATGCTGCGTCGGGGGGCAGCGACATGAAGGATGTTGCTGAAAATCCAGGCTGAGGATGAGGAAGGTGGCACTGGTGAGGCCGATGGCAGTGCAGTGTGCTGGATTAGTGGCTCGTAGCGAGGGGGAGCACTGGGGAGGGAAGATAAGGCTCCGGGGGCTCCCGTGGTGTGACAGGAGCTGCCTGGAGTGCTCTGGGAGGGCTGGGAAGTGCTCTGAGGCAGTGGGAATGCCAGATTTGGCTTTGGAAGACATCAGAAGGGCAGAAGGATAATGTCTACAAGCGCTGAAAGGCTCTGGAGGAGAGTGCGTTTTCCGGCACGGGGGACGGCGCGAGGTCACAGACTAAAAACCATGCGCAGGCTGCTGGGAGGAACGGCTTTATCTCCGGCAGGAAACAGCAGATTTGGAAAACTGGGGGAAAAACAAAACCAAACCAAACAAAACCCAAACGTGCAAAGTGGAGTCAGAAGGAAAGCAGGAAGGAGACAAAGTCAAAGCGCTGGGATTTTCCCAGGCTGGCGTGCTTTCCCAGGCCTGGGCGCACAGGGTTGGGCTGGCAGTTCGACTCCCTTGTCTAGCCCGAAGAGAGGCAAATGCCCCAAAGCCCCGTCTCTGGCTCAGCAGAGCCTGGCCGGGAGGTGTTTGCCTGGCACCAGCTACAGGTGTGAGCCGGGCTCGGGAAAAGCCACGGGACGCTGCTCACACAGCGGGCTGGGGACACGGCGCGGGCTCGCCGACCTCCGGCGTTGCTGTGAGTTTGTGCCGGCACTGGTCTCGGGTAGCTGTGGCAACATTATCCCCGGGAATAAATGGCGATGCCCTTAAATATAAATTTAAAAGGACTCTTTGTCCGAGTCCATTAGTGGTTTGCAGCAAGCACTGCTCTGATGGCCGTAATGAAATAACGAGGAGAGGAAGAGTCTGGAAGGCAGTATCCCATATGTGGACGGCAAAGTTCAAGCTAATGGCCGGCTGCCGCGTAGTGACAGTTAAGGCTCGGGGGATACGGTTGCTGTGGCTTGTGTGATCTGTGCCCGCTCTTTAAACCGGTGGCGACTTGATTGCCCACCTGTGTCCAGAGTTCGAAAGGATGCAGTGGTGGCGGCAGATGCCATCAGCTGGAGAAGGGCCGGGCGCCGCGTTGTGCCAATGGGGCGTTTTGCGAGCCCCGTCCCCTGTTGTCCTGCAGCCGTCAGCGGCGTTGCGGTGGCCGCGGCGGGCGGCCGGCCGGGCAGATTGCAGCATCCTAAGCCCGGGAGTGGGCTGGGCAGCCTTTGCTTTCCCGTGGACGCCCTTGTTTTGCAGGAAGCCGCGGCACCGGGGCTGGGGGCCCTGGGCTCTCCTCTGGGGTGGGCTGGCGCCGGACCCGGACGAGGGGGGAGCACCTCGCGTAGAGTTTTAAGAAAACGCTGCTGCTCGCCTGGTGCTGTCTGTAAGAGTGCGAGTGAGGAGGAGGTGTTAAAAAATAAAAATAAAATAAAAAAGATGGTGAAATAGCTCTTAAAATGTCTGTAGGGAATGCTAAGAGTGATGAATGTGGGGTGCATTCCTGTGCGCTCTTGGCAGGAAGCATAAGCAGCAAAACGTGGAAAAGTCCTGGTAGTCTGCATGGGGCTGTCCCTCCGGGTCTCTGTATTCCCTGGTGAGATGCTCTAAAATGGGCTGGGTATTTGTCCGAATGACCAGGAATTGGCCAGATGGGCAGCAGTGCTGCTTTTCCCAGCTCAGCTGGATATCTCTGGGCATTTCTCTCCCCATTTTCCCTGCTGGGGCAGGGGAATTCCTTGCATCCCCTGGGCTGCATCTGGCCAGAAACGTCCCTGCTGCTGGGGCAGGTATAACGTGGGCAGCGAAACAGAGAAAATATTGCCTGAGTCCTGACCTGTTGGTTGTCTGACTCCACGTGGAGTTCTGTGTTGCTGCTGGGTTGAGCCCTTGCGTAACGAGGGCTCCGCGCAAGGTTACTGCCGCTGCGGGAATGAGCTCATGGGGATGTGCTGCAGTCGCTAATTAGCAGGGAGGGTGGTTAATGAGAAGGCTGGCTGGGCGTAAGCATGAAGATGAAGGTAGCTGTCCCCTGGAGCTCGGGCCGGCAGGGAGGTGAAGCCCAGCCTGGTTCAGTGTTACCCCCATCTCTGATCATCTCACCTGACCCGGGGCCGGGGCCAAACCCTCTGGGACTTCCAGCCCCCACCTCCAGAAGGCATAAAGCTCTCTGGAAACGCTCACGCATGAGCAACTGATCTCCGGTGTGTTGAGGATTGCTGCTGAAAGGAGCCGGGGGAACTCGTGGCCGTGACTTGGGAAGAGGTGGGCACTGAACCGCCGCCAGCCCTGGGAGCAGCTTGGGAAGGGGGGAGAGCTGTGGCTCTGGTCATCCGATGTAAGCTAATGTGCAGTGGGCTCTTTGGATGTTGGGAGAATAGATTTCCCCCCCCCCCCCCCCCCCCCAAAAAAACCCCCAACATTTCTAGAAAATTAGTCTCATGTTTTTGGACTGGCGCCGGAGTTGCACACTGGCTTTCGGAGGCAGGCTCCAAGGGGACGTGTCGCGAGCTGTGCATCGTGCTCCAACTCCTCCTTGGGAGCGAGGAAGCCCTGGAGTTCAGTATGAGCGAGCTCATCCCATGCCCTGTGACTGTGCCAGGGTTTGACCCGTTCCCCGAACTGCAGACTCATCTCTCGTGAACCTGTGACAAAGGTATCGCCACTGGAGCATGAGCGGGAAGGTGATGTCATGAAACGGGAAAAATCCAAAGGTCGCGGAGGGCAGAGGAGCGTGGGTGCTGCCGTGGGCAGCGATGGGTGTCGTGCTTCCTCATGAGTCACCCTGACGGGGTTTTGGCGTTTCACCAAGAGTACCGAGATGTGGAGAGCGATCCGGGGCCGACTCCGTCGGGGGGTCTGCGTCCCCGCGGTGGGACCGTTGTTGCGGAGGGCTGGTGTCTCCCACAGAGGAGAAGGTGCTCTCTGCTGCCGGCCCGCCCGCGTGCCCCGTGCCAAAAGCTTTTGGGGCACGGCCAGGTGTGTTGGCGTGCGGTGCTCAAGAAAGGGCTTATCCCGAGCCCTCCCGTGCCGAATTAACAGTCAGAAGCGTCCTAAGAGAAGTTGCAAAGCGTCCCTTGGCTCCGGCAGCCTGCAGGGAGCCGGTGAGAGGTGCGAGAAGCCCGGCCGAGCGCGGAGGAGGTGCGGGTGCCCCCCGGCTTTGCAGCCGCGCCGGTGGAGTTTAATGATTCGGAGATCCTGGTGTAAATCATTGCCAGCGCAGGGCCGCAGGCGTGCGTGGGATGGGGACGAAGGTGGGTCTGGCTGCAGGGAAGACCCCATGCCGCGGCTGGAGGGAAGGGGACGTGGGCAGGCGGGGGCCGGAGCGGGGCTGGAGCGCTTGGCTAGCACTCGCCCACCTGATGGAGGGGTTTGGTTGCCAACGGGAGCCGCGGCTCCGTGGCGCTGGCAAGCTGGGGGGGAAGAAGAGAACGGGGTCGCCTGACATGGTTTAAGGACTGTGAGTAAGGGTCAGGCACTCGGGGCTTTGCACCGTAGGAGAGCGCAGCGGAGCGGTTATGGTAAACAGGGAAATCATGGCAGAAAAATCCCTTGAGGATTATTAAACTGGTACAGCCACAGAGCAGGGAATTCCTCCGTTGCTGGACCTGGGAGTACGGCGCTGTACGTGCGCTGCTCCAACCAGTCCGCTCGGGACAGCCGCAGCAGATGCCACCTTGGAGATACCGGCCACAGCAAGATTTTTGGGAGCGAGTCGGTGGTTGGTTCGAGGCTTCCCTGAACCCTCAAGTTGCGGCACCCTTTTGCCGTGCTGAGCGGTGGCCATCTCGCCGGGGCTGCCCCTGCTGCTCCAGACAGCACCAGGAATGCTGGATGTGAGACAGAGATAGCAGCAGCTCTCTTCTCTGGCCGCTGACGTCAGGACACCGGGGTTATTGCTAAAGCAGCGATAGGAGTGCGCTCTGGGAAGCCAAAAGAAGAGCTAATTCAATGGAGAGACAGACTTGTATGTCAAGTCTCCTGCTTTAATCTGATTGCCAGGGCTGCAGGGTAGCACAGCGAGGGATCTGCGTAAAAGTTTCAGGCATAGAGATGATGTAGCAGCTGAAATCCCGCCTGCTTCCAGGGACAAGGTGCCCAAGGGAAGCCAGAAAGATCGGGAACAGGCACGGAGGTTTAGGCACCACAGGTAAATGTTACCAGCCCTGCATGTTTTCTGTGGCCACCGTGTGTGCAGTGCAATTTTTCTGCCCCAAAGCCGTCGCAGCAGTTTGCAAGGGAAATCTCGGCTGGCCGATGTCCGATTGTGTAGTGCCTTCCCAAATAGCATAGGGATGGGAGCTCATCTGAATAAATAGGTAAGGACAAAACCCCACAGCTGCCCATGCAGCAAAGCTTGGCAGACTGAAAATGAGAAGCAGGGGGGGTGCTGATAAATCAGAGCCTCAGTGGTCCTCGCCGCAGGCTCAGGCATCACCGGTGCGGCTGGGAGCGGGGCCCGATGCAGCAGAGGGTGGACGAAAGACGAGGACGTATGGTGCAGTTTGCCTTGTGCGTGGTTTTATGGGCTCACGCAGTGTGGCGAGCGTGTGGCAAGTTTGCATTGCAGGTGCTCTCCGGAGCAGAGGGGGCTGTTTGGGAAGTGTGGGATGTAGACGGTGCTCCACATAGGCATCGCTTGCCCCAGCGCGCTCAGGGGCAGGCAGGGAGCAAAGACTTTGTGTAGGAGGGCAGAGGCCGCTGCTGGGACCCGCAGTCTCAGGTTCAGAAGCGCTCGGGTAGGACGTGCTGCCGCGCTGTGATGGCTCTCGGGATGTCGGTGAGGACCTTTTGGGTGTAGCGTTTGCCGCAACCTCGGCAGCTGCTTGCTAGGACCGAATTAAAGCCGGGGGCAGGTTAGCGGGGCAGGGGATGCCTTCCCCGAGGGGCAGACGGTGCTGGCTCTGCCAGCGGGGCTGGGCATGACGGGCTTGCCCCTGCCTGCCTGCCTGCCAGCGGCTTCCGTAGGGCAGGGCTCGGCAGCTTGTGTTTGCCCAATAACCCTGGACAGACCGCGGAAGCGAAGACTTTGCCCTGCCCGGATCCGTGCGAATGCCGACAACCCCGATGCGGGGCCGGAGCTGGGACATCCCTCAGCCTCCAAAGTGGTGCTGGGGCACAGGCGGCGAGCGGGCTGCGAGGGAGAAGTTGCTCTGCGGCTTTCTCCTCTCCTCTCCGGGCTTGCGTGCGTGTCTTTTCCTGTAAGCGGCTGGAGCTGGTCTGTTTTCTGGGAATGCTGGTTTATTCTGGCCCTTGACCCTGTGAACTAGGCTTGCGCTCGAGCTAAACAAGCAACTGTGAAGCTTGGGACCATCGAACAGGACGGCCGCGCTGAAGGCTGAGGACGCGTATGGAGACAGCACGCAGCAGCAGCGTACCCAAGGGCGATTTCTAGCACAAACAAACGTCGAGAAGCCGGGGAGGAAAGGAGAAAACCCTGGCACGTTTGCGCAGCTGCATGCTGGTTTTGGCACATGCGTAAAACTGGGAGGCTGCTGCAAGGCTCGTTCGGGTGGAGATGGGGGATCTTTGTTGCGGGGGTCGGAGTTACTCACCCACGGTTTGCAGGAAGGAGTTGCACTCGCAGTTGCCATCTTCGCAAGCCGAGGTCAGGGAGGTGAGCGGCCAGGAGATGCAGTTCCACGTGTTTATTTTTGGAAAGCGAGCGCATGTGGTCCTGGCGACTCAGAAAACGCAGACGTTCGAGGTGACGGCAGAGGAGGAGTTCCCATCTGTGGCCCGGCTGGTCGGGAACGGTGGTGCTCGGACGGACCCGAGCCCGCTGCGGTCAGCGGGACACAGCCAGGGGACTCGCTGCCAGCGTGTGTTACTCCGGGGTGGGCGAACGCTGGCCAGAAGCGAGACAGGGGCTGTACCGAAGGCTCGCTTTCGCAGCAGCCCTTGCCCCGGCAGCGGTCGGGGGAAGGCACAGGGTTGGCTTGGCTGGGAGAGCGGCAGTTTTGCTTTCTCTTCTCCAGGCAGGGAGGCATTGCAGTGCAGGCAGCCCTGCTCTGTCTCGGGCAGGGGAAAAAAGAGAAGTTGCACAGCTAGAGATTTGTTTCTGAGCGGTTTCTGGTTAGTTTGCATCGTCAGCGGCTGTTTGCCTAAGGCAGCGCAGCTCCATAAAGCAGGGAGTATTTGTATAAGCAGTGAACTTTTTTTGGGTGGCATTTTTGCTGGTGCTGTGAAGAGGTCAGTTATCCTGCTCCTAGGATGGTTAATGTAAGTCCTTAGCAAACGTTAGTAATTCAGTTCCTTCCTAAGTTTGGTGGATATTATGGCTGAGGAAGTAGCAAAGGGTCACGATGAGAACGGCCAGCAACGATCCTGCTGCCAATTGCCGTGTTGTGTCCTGACGCGCGGGGGAATTAGATTTCCAGCATGAGTTGGATAAAACGATGTTATCGCGGCCAGCGAAATGGTATCTGCGTAGCCTTTGCCTCCCGCCGTGCCCTAACCATCACTTTCCATCTCTTCCCAGAGCTCGCTGCCTGCCGTGGGAGGGGACCGCACGCATGGTAGCAGGCCTGTACCCCTCCCGACCCGAGCCATGCTGTAAGGTGAGGGCAGCCCGGCCGGCCAGCCAGCAGCGGGAGCGATGGCCCAGTCTCGGGCCAACGGCTCGCACTACGCCCTGACGGCGATAGGGCTGGGGATGCTCGTCCTCGGCATCATCATGGCCGTCTGGAACCTCGTCCCCGGCTTCGGCCCCGCCGACAAACCCGCCACCCACGCCGGGAACAGCAGCAAGCCCGACCGCGGCACCGGGGGCATTTTGAAGAGCAAGACCTTCTCGGTGGCGTACGTGTTGGTAGGGGCAGGCGTGCTGCTGCTGCTGCTCTCCATCTGCTTGAATATCCGGGACAAGAAGAGGCAAAACGAAGATATCGTTCACGTGCAGCACCAAGCATCTGCAGAGCCCTCGCACCAGGAGGACAGGTGAGCCTTTTGGGGGAGAAAGGGAGCGGGAAGGAGCGTAGGAATGAAACCGAGGGCTGTTACCCTTCCTCAGCGAGGTCAGGAGCAAGAAGAGTAAGGCTGATAGCAGCATGTGCTAAAATAAAGGCAAGCGCGTCTCGGGGTTTAGGGTTTGAATACGTTCCCAGATCAGGAAGGAACGACTCCAGCTGTATTTATGGTGCCGTAGGTGAAAGGGAGCGTTGTTTGTGTATAAACCGGGGTCGAGATGGAGCCGTGGCCCAGCCAGCGCTGCCGAGACGTGTCGCTCCTGGCTCCGTCAGTCTGCGGTCAGCGTGCTGCGAGGGAACGCCGGGGGCGGTGGTTAATGGTTAACGCAGAATAGCGGGCTCGCTGCTGCGAGCCAGGCAAGGAAGGGGCTGCAGAGGGAGAGGAGCAGGAGATGTAGGACGTGCTGTCTGGCTGGGTGCAGCCAGAGGTGGCAAGCAGCCTTTCAGCTGCGGCTGCAGCAGCAAATGGAGTTTAGACCCGGTGAAAGTTTGCAGGGCTCTCCTGTTCGCTCGGGGAACTCGCAACGAGCGGAGCAAAGGCTGCTGCCGCAGCAGGCACGGTCTGAACAAACCCAGGGTGCGGGAGAAGTCCCCGGCCATCTCGGCAGCCTGGGGAATCGGCACGGTGCCCGGTGCGGGCTGTGCCTGTGCAGAGAGAGGTGGGGGGCATTGGGACACCCTGGGGTGTGAGGTGGCAGGAGGAGACGATGGCTCTGCTGGCTGCTGCCTAGGGAATGCTGCGGGGGAGAGCTGCCATCAGTGACTGCAGAGAATTACTCTGTGTGCAGATCCACCCAGAAAACTGTTTTTCCTTATTAGATTGTAAAGGTAACTTCGTAATGCAGAAGCAGTGCCAAGTACATGTGCGCAGGTATCTGTGGCATAGATGGTAATGTATTGCAGAGCCGAATCTTTGCAGAAACGCTCAAGGTAGATACCCAACCCAAAAGACCTCCAAATGGTAAAGACAGAGGGGTGATGCCCCTTCCAAATGTGTTCTGACTGATCATCAGGAGGGGGGGGAGAGAAATCAGCGTTCTGCTGGGGGAAGAAACCTCTGCTGCGCAATAGAAAAAGAGGTTTTGTGGGCAGAGAAAGCGATGACCAAAGACGGACCTATGTCACAAGGAAGTAAAACCAAGTCTGAATATAGGTGGGGTTGTGATCTGTTCTGTCAAACAAAAAGGAACTGGTACATAATGTAGAAGGGCAAATAATTTGTTAAGATTTTGAGGCAGGGGGTGGTTTTATTCTCTCTTCTCCATCCCCTACCCACAGTGAAGCTGAAATGATGCCCTACTGACAGCCTGATTTTTTTTTTTTTTCCCTCCAGTCAAGAAGAGGACGAAGACGTGTCTTCCCAGTACTACGTCCCCAGCTACGAGGAGGTGATGAACACGGGCTACTCTGAGCCGAGAGACTCAGACAGGAGCAACAGGATCAGCGTCTCCCTGCCCTCCTACGAGTCGCTGACGGGGCTCGATGAAAGCACCCAGCCGCCGGGAGCCGCCGGCGCGGAGCCCGGCACGGAGCGGCAGCCCAGCCGGCACAGCTCGCGCCTGAGCAAGCGGCTGAAGCCGCTGAAGGTCCGGAGGATCAAGTCAGAGAAGCTGCACTTGAAGGACATCAGGCTAAACCTTGCGCAGGGGAACAGCACAGCTCCTATCACGATAGAGCCGCTGACTCCTCCGCCCAAGTACGAGGAGATCCAGGAGAAAGTGCCAGAGAGCCAGCAAATGACTTAAAAAAAAAAAAAAAAAAAAAAAAAAAAAAAGAATCTGTGATGCTGCTGAGGGTTTGTTTTTTGGGGTATTTTTGGTTTGTTTTTTTTTTCTTTTAAAATAACCACACTAAGTGGGGCTCGGTCTGTGGGTGCAGAAGCGGTCAGGGCTCCCTGGAAGCTGCCATGCAGAGGACACAATGGGTGCGTAGCGCTGCGGCATGGGGACGGGACAATCTTTTCCCGGGACGGGGCTTTACAAAAGACTGTGGGGAAAGAAACCTGAATGCCTATAGCTCTGCTGCTCTGAAGTAAATGAAGGCTGGAAGTACCAAAAGCGTAGTTAGTGGTGTTTTGCATAAGGACCACCAATGCATCTTCTTACCCCCTCTCCCCTTTGCTGCCAGCAAGACTCTTCCAAGCCACCAAACTGATATTGAACAAGGATTTTCCAAGTGGAAAAGGGAAACGTTCCTTGTTTTTTCAGTGCCTTTTCTTTCCGAGTAAGGGAAACTGCGTTGCCAGAGTAGCGCTGCGGCTTTCCCCCGGCTCCCGGCTGGGGCTGGGATGGTGGCCCAGGGCCAGCCCCGACTCCTGCCAAGGTCTGTGCTTGCTGGTGGGAAGTGGGCCGAAACGGGCCCCGTGGTCCTCGGGGAGAGGATGGATTTCTCGCCTCGGTTGCCTTCCACTGTTGTGTTTTGTGCTTCGATGAGAAGGAACGGTCCGTTCGAGGCAAGTGGATAAATCCAGGGGGTTGGGAGCCGAGTGCGCCGCTGCCAGGAGGTGTGCAGGGTAAAACGACGGCTGAGCATGCTGTGCGAGCAGTTCTAAATAAATATTTTGTACATTGTGTTTGTGTGTGTGTGTGCACTCGTGCGTAGTTGGCCCTTCCCAAGATTTGCAAGGCAGAGCGCCCTGAAATCAGTCGGCTGTTTTAGGGCGGATGCTGCTCCACGGGCATCCCGGCCACGCGCCGCCTCCTGGGCTTCCAGCAAAGGCATCGAGGACAAAGCCATC
The DNA here is from genome assembly GCF_026419915.1 of Harpia harpyja. Classification (NCBI taxonomy): domain Eukaryota; kingdom Metazoa; phylum Chordata; class Aves; order Accipitriformes; family Accipitridae; genus Harpia; species Harpia harpyja. The sequence continues at coordinate 7,432,264 of NC_068946.1, forward strand.
GGCACATTCAGCCACGGGCTCCCTTGGATGGTCGGATTTTGGAAGGTGTGGGTAGAGAGGAGAATCTCCCATGAATTTGTAGCAGATGTCAGCGTGGCCAGTCTGCCCTCTGCCTCTGGGCTGCCGGTACAGATGTGGCTTTGTTGGTATGATGCTGATACTGGTGTAGTTACGGACCGTTCAGCAGAGGTTGGCTTGGCACTGTGGTTGATACAAGGTGTGAGAGGAGCGCAAGTGACCGAAACAAAGGCAAAGAAGAGATGCTGGTCCAAATCCATACAACAGTTTCTCTTGTTAGTTATTATTTCATATTGCAGCTCTTAATTTCTGTTGTAGCACAGGAATTTCACTTTGCCGTGCCCCAAGGCACGACCTCAGATGGGCAAAACAACATTGTGAAATAAGGGACTCCCTTATAGAAGAGAAGGAAGAAAATAGTAGGAGAATATACCCCAGATTGAGGGATTTGGGGCGGGGGTTCCCATGTGGTTCTCGTCGTTGTTGAGGGATTGGAAAGGTGGTGCAGCTCCTTGGAAGTTGTCTCCCGGACGCCTGTCCCACTAAGAGCCTGCCTGCAGCAGGAGGCAAGGCATGAAGTCCTCTCTCCCTGGTGAAGAAACACAACCCTAACTGTTGTCTTAGAAAATGTGGGTTAATAAAGTGAAGCTTCTTGTCTGAGCAGTTGGGAGTTGAAGTTTCATTCAGCTGCTTTGCCAGAAAGTCACATTTAATGGCAAAAGCAGCGTCTTTCCCAATATCTCACGTAGGAAGAGCTGCAAAAATGACGTTAAGTGCAGTGGCTGCAGTGAAACAGGCCGTGACTAATGTGGCAATTATGCCAAAAATGCCTGAATGGCTAGCGAGCATCTCCAGCTGCTTGCGTACTCATCCTTTGAGAGTATTTGGAAAGCAGAGGGAGACGTGGGATGCTGAGATGTGCGAGTACTCCCAAAGCTGTGCCCATCGCTGTCCTAGGGTGGCTTGTCCCCATGGCACTGTAACATATGGCAAGGGAATAGTTATTCGTGAAGGCGAGCGTGATGGAGAAGAAAGGGGAGAGAGCACAGCAGTCTCCTCCACGCACGTCCTGCAGCAGACGCACCTAACCCTGGCCTCAGGCTGTTGTGCCTGGGTAAGACACGCTGGTAGGTGAGAAATGAGGATGTGTTTCCCCACGCGGTGTTTAAGATTGCACGTGTATCCCAGCGTCTCTGGAAGGTAACTCGTGTTCAACAGCAACTCGTGAGATGTGCAGAGCAGGTATTAACGTGACCGAGGAAGCCTGGTGGTCGTTGGTTTTAAAAAACGTCACCGCAGTGCTGGATTGGGGCTGGAAAACTTCAGCCACCGTGTTCCAGTGTAAAGCCCTTGCAAGGAAAGGAAGGGACAGAAACGCTGGCAGTGGGGGCCAGCACTGGGGCCCGTGCCGAAGGACCGCGTTCTGGTTTGCGGAGGAGCGCTCCTTTGCCAAATCTGCTGCTTCTGCTTCAAAATTAAGCGTGATAAAATCTTGCAGGACTTGCTAGCCGTTCTCTTGTAAGAACCCGCAGGGTTGTTTGCAGGTGCCCGGTGAGCCGGGGGTGCCGAATGGCCACGGCGCAGCTGACCGTACCCCCCGGTCAACAGAGCAGCCCCTTTGTCCGGGGTTGGCGTCGGGGTCCTGCCAAGCATCGGAGCAGCCCTGGGAATAGCAGGAAACCTTTGTCTGCAGGATATTTGGAGATGGGCAATTTTTTTTCTGGGGGAAGCGCTGTGGTTTCGCGTACGTGCATCCGGACAGATTTGCTGTTGACTTGCAGCCCGACGGGGCAATAGCCGCTCTCACAGCACGATGCCTGCTCCCGCTGTCTGTGTGCTTGCGAGTTTGGCCGAAGGGTGAATTTGTGCTCCACTTCATGTGCGTTTTGGCCGGATGGTGTGGGAATTTCTCACCCACGGGAGCGGGACTGGGCCAAAAGGCGATCTTCGGGTTTGCTGTTAACAAAAATGCGAGGTTTAGGCTCATTTCCAGCAGGCCTGGGCTGCTTATCAAATGGATGATAGTCATGTTGCGGATGGCCCAACACTGGGGTTGAGGGAAACGCTGTTGTTTGGGGCAATATAGGGCTGCCGTGCTTCCCTCCTTCCCAAAACCCATGGAGGGGGGGCACGTGTCCTTGAGATGCACCCAGCTCGCCCGCCTACCCACGTCCAACCAGTGAATTGCACCGCAATCACGCTTGAAAGACACACTAACGAAATTTGGAAAGCAGTGTGGGAAAGGCATGGGAATGAGCAGAGTGCTAATTAGGGGCTGCCGTTTGGGGTGCCATTTGCCAGCGGCAAAAGGGAGACAGGTTTGGATGGCAGCGGGGTGGGAGGTTGGGGTCGGGTGCTTGGTTGGGGGGAAAAGAGGCTCAAGCATTGCTGGCAGAGGTGAGGCCAAACCAGAGGCTGCCGGGGGGGTTGTTGGTGGCAGGTGTGTTATTTTCCCTTTTTCTGCTGAAAAAGGGTGTATGGCAGCCCATGTCGACAGGGAAGCGTGCCAATGGGTGACGGCATCCCCATCACCAGGTGGCAATGTTTATCCACTTGCCTGAGGTTGCAAGACCTGTTTGTGCACGCGTGCAGGGTTTTAAATAAAATATAAGTAATAAAGGTGAAAAAGTGTTCACTGGCAGCTTGCATGGCCCCCTGTGAGTTTCTTGGTGCGTGGGGAAACGTCCCCGCCTGTCGCCAGCTGGCAAGGAGAGCTGTGGCTGGGTGTGGAGCTGTGTTGTGCTGCTGGGCCAGTTGCTTGGAAAAAGGAGAAGAAAAAAAAAACCAAACAAAACAAATAGAAAAATGCACCCAGGAGGGCGGCAGCGGGCTCCGGCGGAGCCGGGGTTTCCAAGGCTACTGCCAGGCTGCGGCCGCACTGCCGGCCAGGGCAGAGCCACCTTTGGGTTGATTTTGTACAATTTCTAACACACGAGTTGGTCGAGACGTTCTTGGCTCAGTTGTGTGTGTTGGATGGGGGATTGCTAAATGAGTAGTTGTGGGTTTTGTTGTTCTTTTTTTTAACACGAGCCTTGCAGGTGAAGGGGGTGGATGATGCGAGCCTTTTTGAAGAGTTCGGAGGGGTGTTTTCAGCTGAAACAGCACACCATGATGATAGGCAGGCACGAAGCGTCCGACATCGTCCTGCAGGTAGGGGCGAGGAAGCCGATCGTCATAAAAACGGATGGTGGTTTGGATGGAGTAGGATGCACAGGGATCCTCCATGCAAAGCATAGGGGCTACTGGCTTGCTTGTGCTGAGATGTACAGCAAGGAGAGGGGGGATTGGCAAATCAGTAACAAAACCTGAGCTGCTTTCCGGCAGGTTTCCCTGCTTGCCTGTTGATTGCCCGCTGCCAGTCCGCAGGTGTAGCAGATCATCACGCAGCCCTTGAATTTGCTGCCTCGGACAACAGCTTCGTCCTTCAGGACTTCAACTCCCCCCACGGCACCTTCGTCAATGACTGCCAGGTCCAAAACGCGGCCGTCAGAGTGAGTCCGGGGGATATCCTGCGCTTTGGCGCAGGGGGAGCATCCTTCGAGCTGGTGGTGGATGGGGCTGCCCAGGTAAGGTTGGGGTGCTGGTGCCCAGGGAAGGCCCCGGGAGCAGGAGCAGGCTCCCAGGCTCATCTGGGTGATCCTCGGGCAAGGTTGGGCAGTGGGGGGGGTGTGAAAATCTTGAGCTCCCTCTGCTGAAGAAACTTGGGCAGTCAGTAAGGAAAAGTGCAGGATGTGAGCGAAGGTAGGTCTGGAAAATGTCCTTTTTCTCTCTTTGCTTTTTACGTTTCCTCAAAAGCTACTTACTAACAGAGAAGTTGGGGTTTGGATCAAACCTGGAGCAAGCTCAAAGGTGCAACCCCGACCGGTGCTTTGCTTGCCAGCGGTGTGTGTAGCTGGAGATACCGAGGGGTTCTGCACAGCAGGGCCAGGGCATCGCAGCTGCCTTTGGAGTGCGAGAGAAAGCCAAAGCAGCTGGAAACTGGGGAAGAGGGTGGTTGAACGTAGTGGTAGTCTCCTGTCTCCAGGAAAAGAACTGTTTAGGGATGTCTGTGGAGGTCATTGAGCCTTTGGGTTATAAAACAGTTAAGGATCGATAAGTTCCAGTATTATTTTTATTATTTTGGCTCTTGGGGAATCCAAAAAAATAAATACCGAGACACGAGACCCAAAGAACTCTGTGTGTGTTGCGGGCCTGGTAGCAGGAGTCACAGAGCCTGGTCTAGCAGTGCCCGTGTATGAATAAAACTGAATTGCAGTCAGCCAGTTTGTGCACCTAGACACCGGGTTTGGAGGTATTTGGCAAGAACCCTGGTGCAGCAAGCTGACCTGCTGGATCCAAAGGCATCCCGAAAGCGTTGCCCAAGAGAAATTTAAAAAATGCTCAGCTGCACAATGAAGCCGGAGCAGCTGGGGTGCCAGTGCTGGTTAGGTAAAGCTAATTCCTGCTGGAGCAGTGAGCTTTTTAATTTCCAAAAGCGTCCGTGTAGGATGTGCCCAGAAAAGCAGTTTTTCACCGTGACGCAGAGGAAGCCCTGCGGGCGCTTCTTCATTGCTCTGGGCTCTGTGATCCTCCTTTGGTGGAATAGCTTTGAAGCGTGACCCTGCTGACTGCAGAGAGTAAATCACCTCTGCGTTGTGCCCTGTGAAGTGTTTATGGTGTCTAATATAGGGAGGTCTCTCTCATTTTCAGTAGTATTAAAGGAACATGTTGTAAAGAGGAGCAACACCCAGCTAGGAGTCACATCCCTGCAGTGCCTCAGGGCACGGGCCAAGTGCCCCGAAAGGGACGGCATAATGCTATGGTGGAATCCAGCCGCAAGCAAGCGCCCAGGGTAGCATCATTAGCAAAAGCGACAAGGCTTAGGTGTCCTCTGGGAGAAGACAAGGTGCTGGAGTAGTGGGGAGCGTGTGCTGGGGTCTTTGGCTCTGTTGCAGAAAGATGCCAGGATAACAGCCGGCTGTTGGAGGTCTGCAGCCCGGCCGGGTCCGAAGCCACGCTGGCAGATGTTTAGTTCAGCCCTTGTAATTGAGGGCTACACATAAGGTGACGTACGAGACCTTAATGGTGGCTTGTCTCTACCGTACCGGAAAGCTCTGCTCATTAGGAGAAGAGCAGATAGTGTCCTAATTACATGTCTGGCAGGCCCCGCGTAAGGTCCGGTAAATGCGATGGCAAGCCAGGAGTGCAATGAGAGGCTTTGGTTCAGCGTGGTGACAGGGTAGGACCGCTTGTGCCTGAGCCAGGAGAGGTGTGAATTCTGCACAACGTGCAGAATTAGGGTGGTCAGATCTAGAGAGAGAGGGAAGAGCTCGCAAAGCAGCAAGCCCCCAAAATTTCTTTCCATTCCAGCAAAATACTTGGGCTTCCCGACTGAAATCTGATAACTTGGGCAATGGAAATGGGAAAGGACTGAAACTCTGCATCCGCTCAGATCTGTGCCTGGGTTTTGCACGACATAACGCACGTGCATTGGGGGCTAAAACCCTTCCTGCGCTCTTGCCGACGTGGTCTTTTTCCACCGCAGATGTCCTATCCCCCTGTGAAGCGTCGCACAGCGTGGACCGGGCCGCCGCAGCTGGTTGCGGAGCCCAAACCCTCAGCTCCTCCATGTCCTCCCCACCTCCCCTTGCTGCAGTGGCAGCAGCCCCCCAGCTCTCCCGGCAGCTGGGTTCCCGGAGGAGCCGGCCGCGTGCCCCATCCGCCGCTGCGGAAGCGACCCGTGAGTGCCAGGGCTAGGAGCGTGGCCACCGCCGTCTCGCCGGACGCTTTCAGCGGGACCTCCGTGGTGAGGCCAGGTACTCCTCGATGCCGACCCAACCTGGTGGTTCGTAGCCTGGCGTCCTCTCTGAGCAACGTAGCGTTGAGTGGAGTTGATCCGAGGAGAGGCAGTTCGATACGAGCTAAGTGACGAGCGTTGCCAGCAACTGGCTGCGAGTCCTGGTCCGGTGGAGCTAATGGGAGACCGTGTGTTGTCCTCGGTGGCATTTGGTTCAGTAAAGAAACAGGCTGTGACATACAAAGGGGAATGCCCTTTCCCCTGTAGCTGAGAGGGGTGTTTCCTCTTCGTTTTTCCTTGTGTGTGATGGGGAAGGGCGATGACTAACTTTATCTGCACCGGTGACTCAGGCACCTATTCCCATCTGCTCTTTGAAGGGATGTTTTTTCCTCCTTTGAAGCACAGTTACCGGCTGCCTTGAGTGCTGGAACTTTAAACTAGGTTTGTAGTTGATATGCTTCTGAAAATACAGTGCGCGATAGCGGTGGAGCAGAGGCAGGGGTTTGGGAGAATAGCACGGCGGGAGAACGAGACCCTTGCCATGAATATAGCTTGTTATGGCCTGATACGCGATCGGGTTGTTTTCCTGGTCCGGGGTTGGGTTGTTTGAGCAGTCATAAGTCAATAGCAAAGTGCCGAAGTTCAGCTGGTGCTCCAGAGCAGAGGCAGTACCATGCAGTCCCAGCAGCATCGCATAAAGACATGTGAACGGGCACAATTTGTAATTGCAGGGAAGGTAAAGGGAGGGAAGCACAAGCTCCAGGTTAGCACGTGCTCATCTGATTTTGGGGAAATAGAGCCAAAAGGATCCGCACGCACTAATCGCAGCAAGCACTGCTATTTGCATGCGGGAAGCCACAGAAGCATAGCTTCTTTCTGTGGGGCTGGGCAATGCTGAAAAATCAGAGGAGCCTGTCTCTGCTGTGCCTCTGCTGCCTTCGAGGCTCTCTTGGTTCCCAGAGGTGTATTAGCCCGCTCTGTTGTGCAGGCTGTTTGCACCGGTTAAGTGTCTTTTTAGTGCCAAATCGTGGATTTCTTTTCCGGTTGCGAACCGAGCTTGTGGACTGTAAAGTAGCCGCTGCCTTAGCGTAGTTTTGAGACAAGCAAGAGGGATGCCACAGGAAGGGTTACCGCTGCCTGCAAGCAGTTCTCGTGCTGACATTTGCTGCTGTCGCGTTTGCTTTCTTCCAGTCTCGACCGGCATCTCAGGCGATGGTGCGAGGGCAGCCCCTTCCCCGGGGACTCATGACGCGGATTTTCTCCCGCAGGAGAAGGTGACGCTGGGAAAGGCGTGTGGAACGCCATCCCCGTCCCGCTCCTGGGCAGAGCGGGCAAATCCTGCCAGACGGTTGGGGGTGCGACCGCGCGTCCCAGCAGGCTGGGGGGGGCTGTCACCAAAGGGGTCTGCTCCCATGTATGGGGACGGCTGGGGGCACGGTGGGACGTGGGAGTCGGGGCGAGCGGGTCCGTGCGGTCGATGGCCGCGGGTTGGTACCCCCTGGAGCAGGCAGCCCGGCATCTCCGTAGCTGGAGAGTGACTGACAGCACCCATAATCTGCCCGCAGGGTGAAAAGCTTCTGCGACTGGAGAAGGAAATCGGTCGCCTCTCTGGTTTGGAAACAGAATCAAAGCAGAAAGATGCAGCCATAAGAGATCTGCAGGATGAGATTGCAGCGATGGCAAAGACCCTGGCTCGGGCGGCGGCGAGGAACGAGGTAGAGCTGACCCAGAAGCTGCTCACCTTTGACCGAGAGCTTGGAGCCAAAACAGAGGAGATCAAAGCCTTGAGGGAACAGGTACCCACTACTTCACCAGCCACCGAGCGGGGAAAATATCTCCCCGATACAGATGTATTTTTAGTGTAACACCCAGGTTTTAGGAGGAGCAGGCCGCATGTCTGAAACCAAGGGAAACAAGGGACGGGGCGGGGTTTTCTCCCAGTTGTTTTGGTTTGCGCATTTTCCTTACTTTCCAGGCAAGTTTCCCTTGAAGAAGCTGGTAAATAAATTTCCCCTGTATGCGGTAGGATCTGTAATGCTGCGGAGGGGAGGAAAACAGAAGCTTAAGCAGCCTTTGGTCGGGGAAAGGCACGCACGACCACCTCGGGCCAGACAGCCGGACCCCTTGCTTCCCCCTCGCCCCAGGAGCGGACTGCGTGGTCGTGTTTGCAGGAGGAATACCCGTCCCAAAGGCAGCGCAACCCCTTGGCGTCCTGGTGAAAATAGGTGGCTGGGTAGAGAAGAGAGGGCTTGTAGTTGTCTTCCCCAGGGATATGTTATTAGCACGCACCCCCCTGCTTTTCGAGGCCTCAGAAAATGTCTTGGAGACACAGTGACACGAAGTCATCCTGAGTATCTCCAGCACAGGAAAAGGGTCAATCCAAGTTGCTGGTGCAAGGTGAGACACGTAGGTCAGCAGCCGGGCATCTTTGCCAGCCCCTCCGGCCGCATCCTGCCCTCCCATATCATACTGGTTCTGAGGGAGGTGGTGAAATGCTTTGTGCTCGTCCCACCCATCTGTCACGGAGAGGAGCTTTTGATAAGCAGGTTCCCGGTGGAGAAAAGGCAGTGTTGTTTTGGGTGCTGTCAGCATCACTGCTGTTCCTGTGCCGAGATGAGACGATGTGTGGTGCCTGTCTTCCCGGCAGCTTTCCTTTCTCTGACAAAAGCCTCCTCCACCGGCGGATTCGCTCTTTTATACCTTCCAGTTAATTGCTTCGTGAAACTGGTCGCTTGAGCCGTGGGAAGCGTGTTTGCGCTTTCTGCGCAGCGATGTGAGCTGAAGTGGATAGCGCAGGCTATTCCCCACTCCTGATTTCCTGCAGGGACCGTAAAAAGTGTCTTTGCAGCAGAAAAGCGAACATGAGTTATTAGCGGCTCTGGATCTGCGTTTGTGAGCAATAAATATGTATGCCCTGAGCAGGCGATAAATCGGCAGGTGTTTCTGCCTGCTGCCACATTAGCAGTGTCACCCAGCCCCAGCCATGGATTCCCAGCATGGCAGGCAGCAGGAGGCAGTGCTTCTCTGTGCATTTTATATTACATAGGAGTCATATATTATCTAGGATTTCAGCGTGAACGGCCAAAACGAATGTAAGGTGATGCTGTCAGAAGCAATGACTGCTGAGAGTTAGTCAAAAGTGCCAAAGAGGAACCCCATCAGACTGTGACCTGGAAGCGCTAGATTTCCCTCTCCAAAGGGGGCTGTAATAGAGTTAGTAAGCAATCCGGCCAGGAACATGGGTGAATCTGTGTTTTGCAGATCAGCCACCTGCAGAAAGGCTCGAGCCAGGTTTTCAGCCATTCCCTCTCCGAAAGAGACCTGGAGATTGGAAGGCTGCGGAAAGAAAGCGAGAAGTTGAAGAGGGACCACGCTTTGGCTGCAGGTATCGTATCCCCAGAGCTCCATGTAGGGGCACGAAGCGGTTTGGGACCGGCTCTTGATCACGAGCGAGCGTTGGCAAAACCGGCCACGCAACAAAGGATTTGTAGCGGCTGGTAGAAATCGTCTGACCTCTGTTTCTGTGTCCTGAAGCTCTGCGGGAGTTGCCAGCAGTGTCTGACATGACGAGTGCCCCTGGAGTGAGGGACAATGTGGGCACCGAAGGCGGGGAGTGATGGGATGGATAACTTTGGTAGGGGGGAAAAAAGCCTCAAGCACCAATTGCAGGGTGGGATCCAAGCGGCTCGGAAGCGGTGCTGTTTAGCGGGCTGCCGTGGACCCCGTGGGGGGAGACCTGCCTCCTCCAAGCCGCGGCAGGGCTGCGCCTGGCTGCAAAGGGCCACCTCAGACCACAAGCCTTTTCCAATGGCCTTTATCCCTGCCTTCATCGGGCCCGAGGAGCATAGCATGTGCACAAAATATTGGCCTTTGTAATGCATTCAGATTAGCAGAAGTGTTCTGCTCGATTTCATTGCCCCAGATAAGGGAGCAGTACCGGTGCTTTGCAGGGAAAAGAGCCCACAGAGCCATGGATCCGACCTAGCAAGGCAGCAAAACTGCAACCGTAGGAGCCGCTCATCCTCCGGAGAGCATGTGCTGCGAGGCCCCGAGGAACTTTGTTAGTGGTGCTGTCGAGGAGCAACAGCCAGCGCGGCATGCCAAAAGCTGAATCCGCTTTCCAAGGCTGACGGTTGCCAAAGAGGGAGGATGGCAGCTCAGCGGCTAGAGGGCTTTTGCAGGGACGTGCTTGGGTAGTCTCTCACCAGAGCTGTTTTTCCCAGGTCTGGTGACCAGCCTGCAAAGGGAGGTGGCTGGCAAGGAGCAGAAAATCCAGCAGCTCAAGGAAGATGTTGACAAAATGAAGAAGGAAAACAGAGAAAAGGACAATCAGCTAGCAGTCGTTTCTGCCAAGGTTAACATCCCTAAGAAGGGGCTCAGTAATTTATGGTCTCGCATACGGCGGGTTAGCATGGGAAACTAGGATGAGAAGGGTCGTGCTCCTCTCTGTTAAGGAGTGTAGCAGCTGTATTTGTGTGGCTGTTTATCGGGGCAGTTGTAACGCAAGGGTCCTGGCTGCACGCAAAGAGAAGTTGCGGAGCCGTACCGCTGGGACAGGGCTGCAGTGGTGCCTCGGTGCCGTGCGATGCCCACGGAGCCGTGTCGCCTTCCCCGGCTGAATCCTGCTCCTCGTTCTGCATTCAGGTACTGTGCGCCCTGGATTTCTGTGAGCACAGTAGCTGTTTGTACGCACAAAGCGCTCGTGCCAAGATGCTCCCGAGGAGCCGTGGAGACCCCGGCTTCATGTGCCTCCCCGCAGCCCAGCCTGGTTTTTTCCTTAACGAAAGCGGCCTGTGCAGCAGGTTGCTTCTCTGTATTTGCAGCTCCCTTCTCAAGTGGCAGGGCTGCATCGTCTGCATAATAAGGATAGAGCAGTGGGCGCTGCGTGTTGGCCAGCTGAATAAGCCCTCTTCCAGGAGATTTCAGTGATTGACCATGATTTTAAAGTAGCAGCAAAGACGTGTGGGGCCCCTGGGGTGCAGGCGGGGGCCACCGCACCCGCCGGCCTGTACCTGGCCGAGCATCCTCCTTGAGCAGCTCTCTGGAGGTGAATGACGTGCCCCGCTTTGCCGAGTATCAGCCCTTTAACCGAGGATCAGCCCTTTAAACGGTGGAAAGGGGATATGTACGAGCGCTCAAGCCCTGCTTTGTGTGGGAGGGGGACCGGGTGTCCCTGCGAAGCATCCTGCTGGGTGCCTGGTGGCACTCAGTGGTCCACAGTGCTCGTGTGGAGGCAGAGAGCACGTCCCAGAACATCCCTCTACGGCTTGCCCCGTTCCATGGATGCGGGAAGACCCGGAGGGAGGCGGGAGCTGGTGCACACAGGCTCACGGGACAGGCACCCGGCCGCTCGGGGCAGGCAGAACAGGGTCGGTCTCTGAAACACCGATACCCTGGAACGTGATGCTGCAAAGCACGGTCCGATATGGTGATGATTAGCCTGGGAATGGCTGTTACTGTCATGGTCAGCTTAGTGTGGATGCTTTGAAGAAGCCTTTGTTTTCCTGCAGTCTTTCCCCCTGTCCCTGTTATACTGTTTCTAAGGGCAGAGGAATTTCTCTCTGTCGGGTACTCCCTGCGGATGTTTGTCCTTCACTCAGCGAGGCGATGCTTTAATATGAGCAGTTCCAGTTGCGGATGCTCTCGTGCTCTTAGTGCCTTGATGGCCCCGTCATGGGCACTCCGCTGCCCATTAGGTATCCGAGCACTTTAGCTGGGCTGCAGCACTGGAGTATGTGTTGACATTTGCTGCAAAGACAACGCTATCTGCCTGCCCTCATGGTTATTTTTCCTTGGTTGCCATTCATTTTAGTGCTCTAGAATTAAAGAGGAACTGAAGCATGAACTCGGAGAGCGAGAAGTAACTGCGTGTCGAAACGTGAGTCTCAAGTCGTTTGGGGTGATGGAGCACAGGGGAGAGCAGCGACTGCAGGAATGCATCATCGAGAGAATAAATAACGGGGCATTTTAGGGGAGTTGTTTTGAATCCGGCTCCTGTAATGGAAGGCACCTAATGTGCATAATAACCCAGAGAAGCGTAAACTCCTATGAAAATTGTAACACTGCGTTCCAATGCGGGAGAATGCTGTCAGAAATAAGATTGAAATTCCACTAGAAAGCCAATCTAACCACAGTAAATATAGGCTAGAAGGAAATTCCGGGGTAAATGAAATGGGATAGATGGGGAAAATGTATTGCTTATTGGTTAAAGTCCTCCAGGGACTGGGCGATGCCCAGCACCTCTGGTGAGACCTCTGCCATCCTGGGACTCTTGCAGCGCATCAGGCAGCTAGAGCGTGACCTGGAGGGGCTGCAGGGGGAAGTCCAGAAGTACTGCGCCGAGCAGGAGAGCATCCGAAAACAGCTGGCTGAGAAAGCCAAGGTAACCGTCCGGCTGTGGGGTATGCGGCGGAGGGCAGGCGTGCCCCGGTGACTGCATGGCAGGTACCTCGGCTGCCTAGCAGGGGTGGCAGATGCGTGGGACAAGGGCCGGCAAGCCCCAGGCACGCAGGCTGTATGGGCAGGGGGTCAAAACATGCGGAACTCTGCCACGGACCCCGAGGGAAGAAGGTAACTGGTGCAGCAGAGACCGCCCTGTGTGAGCGGTGTGTTAGAAAGTCAAGGGCGGATGATGTCTTGGGGACCAAACCCAGGCAAAAAAGCAGCATTAAGGGTCCGATGCTGCCAAGCCAACCCCTGCAAAAGGACAGACTGCTGCCTGTCTCCTGGTATTTCGAAGCTATATTTAGAGTTGTCTGATGTGTGGATAGTTGGGGTAGAAGTGCTTACGGCACGATTTTTGGGTATTGCTTTGATATGCAAATGCTCTCGTGGTTGCAGGCTGAGGAGGAGCTGAAGGAAGGCTGTGCCAGGCAAGCTCTGCAGCTGCAGGAGATGGGGCGCAGGGAACGCCTGCTGAGAGCCGACGTGAGCCGGGCCAAGGAGCAGGTAGGGAGGAGGCAGGGATGAGCGCATCCTGCCGGCTGGGCCGTAGGCGGCACAAGTACGGGTTTTCCCGTGGGGAAGGACGTCATGCTGGAGCGCAGGAAAGGGAACGCAGAAGCCTGAGCGCCAAAGCCTGGCACGGGGCTTAACTTGTCATCGGGTGCAGTGTAATAGGCTTATCCACAGGATTTGTGTAGGCGTCGTAGAAGGTGCAGCGAGTTTAATAGGATACAGAAACACGCTATGCTCTCTGTAATCATAGTCACGCTGCACGGGACCCATGCAAAGCCTCCTCCGTGGCTAGGTAATGCTGCTCTGGGCAGAGACGGCCCTTTGCAGAACAGCATCGTGCTACATCACCAGGATAAAGCCGTGCTTTGCCCAAGAAGGTCGTGCCCCCCCATTAAGCTGCAAGGCAGCATTTTGCTAGCGTGAATTTGTTAGGTAGCCCAGTCAACGAGAGGCAGGAAAAGCTACGAGTTGTTTGATCGCAGGTTTGGAACATAACCCTGGGTTTTGTGCAGAGCGGAGCCAAAGGGCGACCTGAAGCTTTTAAAGGCAGCTGGAGATGTTTGGGTCTGCCATGTAGGTTAGCACAGGCACAGCCATTTGCGGAAGCCCCACGAGGAGCCAGCAGCAGCTGTGATACAGAAGTGTAAAGCACTAACCTTGGTGGGAAGGGTTGTCATCATCTGCAGAGAGGCTGGGGACGGCATCCCCGGCTGTCCCCAGCCTGCCCCAGCTCTTTTGCAGGAGGAAATAGGAGTCTGCCATGGGAAATCCCCACTGGTGCGTGGCATAGAGCAACCGCCTGGCTCAGGCGGTCCGCGCTTTGCAATTTATACTGGCCCTCCATCGGCATAATCCTGCCGCAGCAGTAGGAGGGCAGCAGGAGGTGTTCAGGAGTCACGTTGTCCTTGGTGGCGGGGAGCCGACAGCCTCCCCTGCACATGGTACCGAGGATTACGCCTTGCGGGCAAAGTAACGAATGTGAGTAACTGCAGCCCCTTGCTGCCGTCGGGGCGTGAGCCAGCAGGGTCAAAGGAGGGGTGTGAGGGAACCCTTGCCAAGTTGCACGATGAAGAAGGTGCGTGAGCTAAAGCAATGCCCTGAGGGGACGGCAGGAGCGTGCACGGGGCCTCGGTGTCGGAGAGGGCAGGCACCGGCACGTCCCGTGCATTGATGTCTGCGGGGTTGGGTAGAGCAGAGCAGCAGAGCTGATAGCAATTATCAGCGATTTTTGTTTTCCTGCGTCGATCTCTGCTGTAGCTGGAGTCCTTCAAAACCCGAGTGATGCGAGCCTGTTCTCCAGCAGCAGCAGCGGGTGTTGCAGGGAAAGCTGTAATGGAGCAGCAGGTGAGTTTGGATACCAGCGCGCGTTGATGCTCGGTGCCTCCAAAGCCTGGTGTGGCTCAGGTCGGCCGCAGCAGAATGGCCGCGGCGCCTGCTCCATGCACGGTAGTGCTGGTAGCATCCAAGCTTCTCCAGATCATGAGTTGTGCCGTAGCTATCCCAGGTTAATGGCACCGCTCTGTGATGTGAAGGAGACACAATCCTTTTTGTCCCCCAAAGCTTGGATGGAGTCAACGGGCTGCCCAGGAGTCTGACGTGGCTACCGGTTTGCAGCAAGTCTCAGCTGTTGCTCGCTGAGACAATCTACTGTCCCTCAGTTGGAAAACGACATTAATACAGTGCCTTATTCTCATCTTCCTTCGCATGCTTTTGCCAGGTGATAGAGAAGGTCAGGCAGATCTCTGATGAGAACCAACAAAGTCGAGAGAGAGAGAAGTGTCTGCAGGAGGAATTGAGCTCCAGGCTCTCGAAGGAAAAGGAGGTTTCTGCCAACGTCGAGGTGTTCAGGAAATCCCTGCAGGAGCTCCAGGTCAGTCCTTTAAATAGCAATGACTAAGTGGCAGCCAGTCGATAAGAGCAGCAGAGGGCATTTTTTTGGCCTGAGGATAGGTCCAAGAAAAGATGCGCTTGGGCCTGGGCACTAGCCAGCGCGCAGCTCTCCAGATCAGTGAGAGGTGAGCATGGCCCCAAAAAGTGTTGGCTGGAAAGAAATAGGAGGTATTGCAGAAGCGTGCCCTCCCCTGGGCCTGCCCGGAGCCGTCCCCACCAAAGATATCAACCCACAAAGTGAAGTGTCGTACCAAAGCGTTCACGCAGTTGTACCCAGGACTTTTTCAGAGATGATGTGTTATTGGCCAAGACGCAGAAGCCCATTGACTGGGGAGGCTAGCTTGTTCCCCGGTTGTATTTTTTCCAGGCTTGCCTGCGGAGCTCCTGCAGCAGCGACAGCCTGCGAGGGGAGCTGGGGAGGCTGGAGGCGGCGTGCCTGGATCCCTCCGTCTCGGCCATGGCAGCAGCAGTGGTGGAAATGGTGCACGTCCCCTTGTCCTGGCTGGAGGGTGCGGAGCGGCTCCTGGCCGGCGTGGGCATGGACCCGTGCGCCTCCGGCAAAGGTCTGTGTGCCACTGGGTGTCCCTGGGAACAAACCTGTTCCAGGTGGGATGTCCTAGCTAGCCAGCCGTCAAGGAGAAAGTCCAGCGTGAGCCACCGCTTGGGGATGCCAAGCACCCATGCTGGTGCAAATCTTGGGCAGTTTGGGCAACTGAGAAACTGGCTCAGGCAGCGTGCGTGCTCTTATTCCCTACCTCTGTGGCCCCAGTCACGCTGTGTAGCCAGTGCCACCTGTAGGACTCGGGGGGGGCAGGGAGTGGGGGGTTATCTGTGGGATGTGACGTCTGCACGTGGTGGACCTGATATGCTGACGTCGTGGTTATTCAGTCAAAGTGGGTTTTGCCTTGGTGGCCTATGGGAAATGCTTCTCGGCAGCGGTGCTGGCTGAGATCTGAACCCCTCGTCTCGAGGTGACGAGTTTACTTGGCCTTCCCTTTCCGATGCCACCTCTGATGTGGAGCGGAGGGGCAATTGCCGAAAACAAGCTTAGGTGAACAGTGCGTGGGAAAGGCAGCAGCTATAGAAGCACGGGTCTGTGTCAAAGCATCGCGTGTTGCAGAGCGTCACTGCTAAGGAGTAATGGCTCTGGCGGCGGCGTGGGAAGGAGAGCGTTGCTGTCACGGCAGCGCTGCGCAGGGGTGCAGGACATGCCGCGGGGTGGAGCGGTGTCGGTGAGGGCACAGGAGGAGCTGCGAGGCTGTCAGGGTTAGCAGAGTGGTCGTTATGGCACTGGGAGCATCAGGCAGCAACGAGCCATCCTCAGCTCTTGCAGAAATGTTGGGCTTAGAGAAGACAGGGTGACACAGCAAAAACGGGGGACCGTGCGTGACAAGGAAAACCAGTCTCCCGGCGGGAATGGGCACCTGGGCTGCGTGTGCAGTCAAGCTCCCTTCCAGTGATGTCTTGGAAATAGCCGCGATCTCCATGGGGTGGGAACGTGCCGCGCTTCCACTAAGTGCGGAGGGGAAGCCCTCGGCTGGCCCCTAGGAGCCTTTCCCGAGGGGATCGCTGATCCTGAATCCCGTAGCAAGAGGCTAGAGAGGGTCTCCAGGCTCGTGAGGGTCTCTGGGCACAAGGCAGAACTGTTGCCCATGGGTCTCTCCTTCCCCAACAGCTGACACTAGCGCATCCACTGCCCCAGCCAGGGAGGGAAACCCACGGCGAGTGGGTTTTCTGGGTACCCCAATGAGCGCGGGAGGGCGACCGTGTGGGAAGGTAGCAGTGGTCCCTTCTCCTCCCTGCTGCCTATGGAGGAAGGGGGGGACACCCCCCCTCCACCCCCAATCCCAAGGGGGGTGAGGGCCAGGGCTGCGGGTCAGCAGTGGCCAAAGCGAGTTTTTGCAAGGAGGCAAGCAGCGTCCGCAGGGCCCCGTGGACGCTCCAGCTGGTATACGTGGGCTGTGCGAGCACCCCCGTACAGCGAGACTCGGTTGGCTTTTGCAGGGCTGTTGGCTGCTCTCGAGAGCTTGTTGGAAAACCATCAGGAAACCGCACAGAGGAATCAGTTGCTACAGGTACAGAAATGCCTACGTGCAGAAAGTGAGTTGCTTGGGGATCTTTCTATCGGTAAACACGACGGTAGTCCCAAGCGAGCCAGTGTGGGGCCCAAATTGGGAATGTACAGCTGCAGAGGTCCCTGGGTCTGCGGTAAATGCAGTGGAACGGAGAAGTCGGAGCCCGCTGTCGGTGTGTGTCGGTTGCCGTACCCCTAATGTGGCAAGGGTGGAGGGTATATCTCTTTTTGAATTGTCTGTGAGTGAATGTACGCAGGATGTTTGTTTCTTGCCCTGCTGCCGACACGCTTCCTTTAACACCTCGGTATCTGCCATTTCCCCATAGGCCCAATTAGAGAGGGTCCAGGAGTCACAGGCAGCGTTGCTGCGGGAGCATGTGAAGGAGCTGGAAGCGAAACACGAGCAAGACCTACAGATAAAAATTGAGCAAACGATATTGGAAAAGGACGAGGAGAACAAAGAGGTACGGTGGCGTCGTTGGTTGTTAGGAAAATAACTGCTATGCAGGAAAAATAGGTGTCTATAATAGTGTTGCCTAGCAAGAGAAAGAAGTCTCTAGCCCTGAACCGCCTAGGTGCAGTCCCCAGAGCCCGGATATCGGCTATGCTCCTATATAGATGCGGGTGATTTTTACCTCCCCAAAGTATCCACGGTGGAACTGGAAAGTGTCTCTGGGCAATGGCAGCACTCACTGCTGCCGGTCAATCCCTGGGAGAAAGCAGAAAGCAAGGAGCGTTATCCAGATAGGCGAGCTTAATAAGACATTGCGTGGGCTGTAGTAAATGGAATGCAAGGGCAAGTGGGCTTCCTTGCAAGCCTTTTGCTCTCACCCTTCCCCATGCTGAACTCCTTGGAGGTCTCTTTTGGCTGCAAAAGCGTATCCCCTGTGGAGCAGGGGGGTCGGCTGCCTAGTGGGTTCTCACCGGGTCGCCCTCAGTCCCAGGGAAGCCCGAGTCATCGAGTCAACGGCGCTGGTGCAGGATGTAGCGTTAGTCAAGGCGCGAATGGGTGTCTTGCTGTGTCTGTATGTTGTGACAGGGACAGCATAGCATGGTGGTCTTGTAAGACAGTTTGTAGTGCACTTCTGTGCCTGTTGCTTCGGGAACAGTTGTTGCCTGGCATTGCGTTTTCGAAGGAGGCAGGCAAGGAGCAGCTAAGCGGCTCCTCCTCGGTCTCTCGGCTGTACCTTTCCCCAGGCGCTCGCATCCCCCCCGCATCAAGTCGCCTTGTGTTCTTCCAAGCTTTTCTCCCGTAATGTGCCCCTGCTCCAGAGCAGTGACCCTCCTGGTTGCTTTCTTTGTTGGAGCCGAGGTCTTTTGCCAAACAGGATGATTTTTTCTGTACTGAAACCGTGGGCTGTCAATTCTCAGGCTCTGGAGAGCGCTGTCGCCAAGGAGGAGGAGAAGTGCAAGCAAGCTGTGGCGGAAGAGCAGAAGAAGGTCCGAGACTTGGAGAGCCAGCTGAGAAGCATGACTGAGGTCAGTTGCACGCATGGGAGGTACAGCGGAACTGCTCATGCTTGGAATAAATCAACCTGAAAGCGCTCTGTAGCATGGTGCTCCGTTTGGTCAGGGGTCATCAGTGGACTGGGGCAGGCGGGTATGGCGTGTGTTTCCCCCCAAATACACATAGATGCATATCTGCAGAGAGAAAGGTGGATTCCCGCAAGCTTGTTGACTTCTCAAATAATGCAAATTTCCTCATGTAGGCAATAGCGAGGAAGTCAAAGGAGCAGGAGGTTGCAGACTGCAAGCTGAGAGAAGCTGTGCACAAGCTGGAGGAAGCCGCGATGCGAGAGGTAGTTCCAACGACCCTCGTGTGCAGGCAGAGGACGCGGCGTAGATGTGGTTTCGGTGAAGGTGGCTTTCCTGGTCCCTGCTGATGAGGGGACAGGGCACTGCGGCCTCCCCCCTCCCTGAAACCTATCCTTTCCCTCTGTCCTTCTGAGTGCTAGCCGGGAGAGATGATGCCGATCGTGAGCCCGAAGGAAAACACGTGCAACGCTTCCGACAGAGACCGTACGTCTTGTTTCCTAGGTGGCATTACAGCAGCGGGCGCTCACAGGAGAGGAACAGCTCAAGGCCATTCAGGAGGAGAATGAGCTCGAGAGGCAGAAACTGCAGGAAGCGATAGTGGAATATAAAGAGCAAAGCAAGCAGCATTCTCTGACAATTGTGGCTTTAGAGGACAGGTTGCTGGAGGCCAAGCAGCAGCAGAAGACACTGGAGGAGGAAAACGCAGCGCTCCTGGAAAAAATGGAAGGTAGCTGAGGGTTGCGTGGGTCGAGTCTGTACCGGGAACCTTCGTGGTTAATGTGAAATGGATCTAGAGATGGAATGGTGCATTGGCCGCGATGGAAAGCATTGTGTAAGATGTTGGTCTGAGGTTTGCCTGCATGCAGGACGAGCTCCATGAGTGCCCAAAGAAGCCATTTCCCAGGGAATTGCAGTATATTGCCGTGTGACTTTGGGGACTGTTGGTCATGCACCACAGTCATAGACAGGCCTTTCCCACTGG
Organism: Harpia harpyja; assembly: GCF_026419915.1. Taxonomy (NCBI): domain Eukaryota; kingdom Metazoa; phylum Chordata; class Aves; order Accipitriformes; family Accipitridae; genus Harpia; species Harpia harpyja. The sequence goes on from NC_068946.1 coordinate 7,451,497, forward strand.
AGAAGGGCTCTGTGCCCTCTAAAGCGACGGGACTGGAGCACTTTGGGCTGTGCCCAGGCACATAGGTGATCCTGAGGGAGGAAGGATGTAAGGAACTGTCTAAGCACTGTTGGAAATGGGCCCTAAGAGACACGGGTTTCCCAAGAAACGGTCCTCGGTCTGCAAAGCTGTCATGAAGGAAAGGATATATGTAGCGGAAGGAAGCAGGCTGAACAGGTACGCACTACAAAGAAGTAATTGGCCTTTGTCGTTGTGTCCTGTAGGATTTCGGGGTGATGGCCGCAAGCCAGCAGCGGGAGCTTGGCTGGAGGTTTGTCCTGCCACAGGGTCGCACAGTTGTCTGAGGTAAGCAGCGCTTGCTGATGGTGGTCTGGTTCTGAGGGGCTTGGAGAAGAGCACTTATCGCTAAGAGAGCTTAAGTAAGACCAAGGGGCTGACTGCAAGTGGTCCCCAGACCTTTCTTATCCGTGACAGTGAAGAGGGTCCTTTTGTTAGGCTGAGACGCCCGTAAGGGCTTATAGTGTCAAAGTGATGCCAAACAGCATGTGAACAATGTGCTGTCCCATCCAGACGGCTCCAGGTAAGAGCGAGCGAGCTGGCAAGTCCCAGTGCCGCAGGCATGAACCTAGGGGACTGAAAGGCAGTTAAAAAAAGTAACGTGCGTGTATTAATTGTGAGATGCAGGTCAGGAAGGTGTGCGCAGGCTCCGTGAAATGAGCCTTTCAAATGAACGGTGAGATTGGCAATTATCTTTCTCAGGAAACTGAGGGAAGAGCTGGCAGTGGCGCAGAGCATGCTTCTGTCCAAGGAGGCCGTCGTTGCCAGACTAACCAAAGAGCTAGCAGAAACCAGAGCCAGGATGTCGGACATGAGAGGTGGGTGACACGTGCTGCGTGGTTTCCATCTTACCATCCCTCTTCCAAACATTAGCAAGGGTAGGTGCTAGTGGGCCCACGCAGGTAATGGGAAATAGATGTCACCATCCTAAAGCGATGCTGTTGCCCTGCTCGGGGCAAAGCAGGCAGTCCGTTCCCTTTGCATGGGTGAATTCCTCCCTGTCCTTGGCTAAGCGATAGCAGTGATGATGAGCAAGGGTAACCAGGTGGAGAACGGGCGGACAAAGCCGAGGCCGTCTTTCTCCAAATCCCGCTGGTGAGCTCCTTTGAGCCTAAGGGATCATAATCCAGTAGGCAGGGAGAGCGTTGCCTGGGACTCCTCAGTGGGCATGGTTGTGCTTTGGGGGAGGCTTTATGGGAGTACCCAGTGGAGTGGGCAGAAAGCGAGCCAGACCTCGCACTGTGATTTAGTAGAGCAAGGTCTGCTGGCCCGGCCCAGGATCCGAGGGCTGCTGTCGAGGGCAGGACGAGGGTCTGCGGGGACAAGGTCCGTTGTTGCTGAGAGCCCCTGCGAGGGCACGCTGGGAGAAGGGGGGACGCATCCGTGAGCATCATTTCACCGAGAACTGCACGTTCCCCCGGGTCTGGGTGCTGAGACGGCCAGAAACCCACGAAGCTGTTGCGTGCCTAGGAGAGCTGAGCGAGGAGCAGAAGGTGGAACTGGAGCAGAACCTGAGCCGGCTGGAATGCCAAGAGCGGGAAGCGAACCTGCTCAGAGAGAAGCTCTCCCAGATGTCAACCCTGGTGGATAAGAAGGATCGAGCCCTGAAAGCAGCAGCTGAAGAGTTAAGGTATGTGCTGCCATGACCCGATGATTTGCAAAAGCTGCTCTGTAGATTCCCAGCAGCTGGTGGCAGGTAGGTATCTCCCTGGGAGCAAAAGGCATATGTGAGAGCATCAGAATTGAGCTCGGCCACGTTGTCTCTGTGGAAACGCCACGTGAACTGAAACGGGGGTTTAGCAGAGCTCATGCCAGCAGATGTGTAGCTAAGTCACTTGTCGTGAAGGGAATGTTCCCACCCACGCCGCCGTAGTCACCGGTGGGTGCCCAGGGTGCTGCTCTCCACAAGCTGTTTGGGCAGCCTTCACCCGTCACGGTGTCCCAAAACGGTCTGGCCTCTTGCCGCAGGCAAGCCCGAGCCCAGTGCCAGGAGCTGAAGGATGCCTGCAGAGAAACGGTGGAAAAGTCGGAGGATGCTCCTGGGACGCCAGTGCAAGCGGGCGAAGCCTTCCAGAGGGTAAGTCCGCACAGAGGCCGCCGAACTCCAGGTCTGCCAAGAGTATCGATCACACACACACGGTGCTTCTCAGCATTGTGGCGTGACCTGGCCGTGGCCAGCCAAGCCTCGAGCCTGCTTGGGAGCTGGCTGAAGGCAGGAGCACCGGATCGCCAGCTGCCTTTTTCCTAGCTGAGGGCTGCTGCCTGTGCTGCCAGCGAGCTGGGGTAGCCGTGCTGGTAGAGCTCCTGCGCAGGCATCGCTGCTGGCTAACGAGCTGATGTTTGTACCGCACTTTGGAATCGTAAAGTGTTGTGTGTGCTAATGGCTGCAGTAATTGCCAATTAGAGGGTAGAGCAGCGGAAAGATCTGCAAAACCTTGCTGGCTGTACTGGTGACACAAAAGCAGTTACAGGGTCGAACGTGCAGAAGCAGGGGGAGCTTGTTGCACAGGACAGGAAGAAAAGTGCTTTTTTTTCTCCCATGCCGAATCCCCCGCCTGACTTCCCTGGCGCTAGAAATGGGAAGAACTCAAAGCTGGTTGCAGCAGCAGATGGAGGGAGTGTAGAAATCGTACGTCTTGTACCGCAGCGGTGGCAGACAGCGTGCCGGTGCGCGAGGCTGGATGTGTGGGGGGTGAGCGGTGACTCACAGCCAGCTGACGAGCAGGAGGTATCGCCCGTCCTGTAGCGACGGAGGGGGAGCGCAGACCGCTGGAGGGTGCAGCCCAGCCATCGCCCCGCTTCGGGAGCAAACGGTGTCTCGCCGAGCAGCACCGTGGGGCGACGGCGGCCAGACCCAAGCGGGCGGTTTGCTGCCGTCCTTTGCCGTGTGCAAGGTGTGATGATGGGCCAGTCCCGTCCCAGATTTTTGGATGTTCGTCCTAATGCAGCAGCAGGCTGGATGGGGCTTGAACAGGGAAACGCACGCATCTGTGTGCACGGGCGTAGTTTAAAAGGGAGCAATGCGTGAGGTCATGTATAAACGCAGGCCACAAAGCATAGCGGTATTTGTGCGCGGAAGACGGTAAGTGCTCCGCGGCAGCACCAAGCACGAGAGGGGGACGTGGCCGTTCAGAGCCGCGCACCATCCCTCTCCTGGCTCTCTGGAGCGTTTGCGGGGCTTACGGTCTCACGGGGGTGCGGCTGGCACAGCGGAGCACGAAACGGGTCTCTGATGCTGCTCTTCTACCCCACAAATCCACGGGGAGGGTGTAGGGCGAGATGCTCCATGGGCTTTGCTCTCGGCGCACGCCAAGTGACCGGGGTCTGGCAGCAAGGCTGTGGTTAAGGCAGGTTTAAGCTGAGCTCGTGTTGAGCCAGCTGCAGTCTGGGCGAGAACCAGACCGGCTGCTTCTTCCAGGAGCCGGCGTGGGACTTGGCCGACCTCGGCGCAAAATGCCGAGGCCTCAGGCATGAGGAAACTATCCGGCGCCAAAAAGAAGGCTTGGCCGAGCTCCGGGAGAGAATAAAGTTGCTGGAGAAGGGGCAGTCCTCAGGTAAGCGTGGCCGTCCCTATAAAGGGAAGCTGCGTCCGTTTGCCTCTGGCAGACCCCGGGGTCTGCGCCGGTGGAGCATGTAATGCCAGGGAAGGCGTGATGGGCTGTGCCAGGGGCTCAGGCTCTTTGCTCGCTATGGGCTCGGGCTTTTCCCTCGCCAAGTCGGCTCTCCCGTGCGCGCTCATTAATGCGCGCAGGTGATAGGCAAACCTGTCTGAAGAACGTGCGGTGCGGCTATAGGCTTTAGAAAGGCACTTGGCGTCATTTGCAGGCATCGAGCATATACGCGTGAGAAGGTAGCACTTGCAGGAGTCAGCAAGGAGAGGCGGCTGGCGAAGGGTTTTGCAGTGGTAGCTGCCATGCAGTCGGAGCCAGGAGCGAGCAGGCGCCCGGCTCCGCGCACGATCGCTCCCCACACTCGGGTGCCGCTCTCCTCAAGGCGAGAGAGAGCAGCGGTTGCCTCCAGGAACTGAGCCTTGGCTGTTGCGGTCTTGCCGAGCCTTGCAAGTACTGTATGTTGTGAGAGTCTTCCACTTGCCCTAACTCGTTCTTTCGGTCCCTGTCCATCGGGTATAGCCCTGTAGCGAGAGCAGTAGGGAAAAGCAGCGCCGTCTCTGTGAGAAGCTACAAGTAGGGTAGCAGTTTGTGGCGCGATGTCTGAACGGCCACCTGAACGACAGGTTTGCATCCTACTTAGGTAGGGGAAGCGATGCCCAAATGCTGGGATAACGATGTCTGCAGGGAAGGCTGGTGCAGGCTTTGCTCCATAGCCTGTGCTTCTCTCCGTGCGTGGTCTCCCTAAGGGGAAGCCTGGCAAACCTCCAAGTGGCGGAGGTACAAAGGCACAGCATGTCGCATGGAGAGCGGCGCAACTCGGTGGGGGTGTGTGTGCCTCCAGCTGCCACGAAGAAGGGTTCGGAGACGCTGGCGGTCCTGCTGAAAGACTTACCGGAGAAAATAGTCCAGAAAACAGTTCTTGAGAAGGAACCTGCACCTGCGACGGGAACAAAATGGAAGGCCGGCAAGGTAAGAAGGCAGCTTGTGGTTGGTGGTGATTGTGGCTCTGTTGCAAAAGTATTCCCTGCAGCAGGGAGAATTAGGCTCGTGGGTGTGCCAAATAAGAAGGCAGGGGGCAGAGGGGGAGATATAAAATCTGGCGGTCTGTAAGATGCAGCCTAATGGAAAGCAGTGCTCACGGAGAGGGTGGCAGCTCCTGTCAGGAGCAGCATATTGTCCGGCACCATTGGCAGGATGCTGCAGGCTGAGCGGGGCGGCAGGCTTTGGAGCACGGCGTTGCCGGGGCGGTTTTCCCGTGTGGCAGAAGGGAGGCTCGAGGCAGCTCGACCCAAAGCCAGGCAGTGTGTGGGCTTCGTTGGTCTTTCCCTGTCTGTGCAGGTTCCCGGCCAGGTTCCTAACGGGGTCTCGCACGGGGCCACTGGTGGGGTGGTGAGCTCAGAGATGGCCGACGCGACAGACCTCGGCGAGAAGATGGTACGTCAGCGGTAGATGTGTTACAACGGTACCTGGCCCTCGTAGAGGGTAGATTGTTTTCAAGCGCATTTCAGAAGGAAGCGATTGGTGTCCAGGCTCCACAGGAACATGCGTATTGCAGGACGTGGGGCGTGCCGGGCATCTGCCGGGAGGCCTCGGGACCCCAGAATGTGCGACGGGGTGCCTCCTTCCCCCCTTCCCACCTAAGGTCTTTGGGGGCATTCCCTCGGGCAGTCAGGGGCCGATCCTCGTGGAGAGGTCGGGTTGGCGAGGACAGAGACCTTCGCCCACTCCCACGCCTGCTAAATGATGTGAGAGAGGCTGCGGGGAGCGATGGAGGTGGCTGCCAGAGGAGGTGTCCATTGGTAGCGCAGCGGGTAGGTTGCGAAAGCGGGTCTCCTCCCTCTGACAAGGGCAGAAAACTGTCCGGCAGGGAAAACGGGTCATCTTGAAAAAGTAAAAAATCTGACCCCAAAGAGTTGTGCGGCTGGCAACGGAATGCCAGGTGTGACATGGTCTGGTCTGGAGCTCGGGTGTGCGTCGGTGCGGTGTGGCACCTCTCCGAGTGCCTCCGAGCACGCAGCCCAAAGGCACGGATGAGCCAGAGCCAGCCGTATTGTCAGGAGCGCTCAGAAAAGCTCGCCCAGGGAAAGCACGCGTGGAAATTAAACGAAGGGGAAGGCAGCAGTTCCCTTGTGATGTTTTGCTCTCCTCGGCAGAGCAGAGTGGAAGCAGATGGCTGAGTGGTGGGAAGTTATGTGGCGGAGGAGTTGGCAGGCCTAGTAAATAATGCATTCCCTGTTCTTGCCACAGTACCTTGACGTAATTGGTGCTCTGGGAAGCCTGATGAAGGTGAAGGAGCTGTCAGAAATGCAGCCTCTGAAGCACCTGCCTCAGGAGGAGAGGGAAAAAGCGGGACTGCAGAGGCAGAAGGACCTGGAGCTGCTGTACAATCAGATCAGGAACCTCAAGAGTCGCCTGGAGAGAAAAGAAGAAATGTTGAAAGATTACGAGGCCAGCATGGAGCAGCTCAGGTACCGAAGGGCAAGGTGGCCATTACCGGCCACGGGTCCGAGTGAGACCAACTCTTGGGATGCAAAGTGACGGGGAACTCGGGGAAAGGAGGGGTGCAGCCCCGTGCCAGGCCATACGCCTGCCTGGGAGCGGTCACGGTGTGGCCACCGTATAAAAAGGAAGTGTTAGGAGCAACCCAGAAACGGCCTCTTGGGTCTCTGCAACGGTGCGTTGCAGGGTCCTCTGCGGTTGAGCGGTGTCGGAGTCGGGGAAACCTTGGCAGCCTCCCTAGTCCGGGGTGGCCGGGCCCTGGGATGACAGTGGCATCAGCTGGGCTGGAGGGACTGTGGGAGCCGATGGGAAAGGCCATCCAGATGGAAGGTGCCGCTCCCGCTCCACGAGCTGCCGCACAAGCTTACGTGTTAGGGAGCCGGGAGGCACCCGTGGGCATGCTTGTGCGAGCCTCGCTGCTGCTCGCTGCACAAATGCAGAAGTCGCTTGGCCCGCAGCGCCGGAAAAAGCGGTGTAGAAAGATATTTCTGGGCTGGTGCAAACGCACCAATGTTTTCAAAATAGGCAAGAGGTCTGATAGCCATCTGTGAGGCAGCAGTGCTGACGCAGCCACCCAGAGTCCCTCGGTGAGCTCGTACGCCAAACAGAAGGGATCGCAGCCATTGGCACGTGTTGGGGTGGGGAGGGAGGGGGGGAAGCCTTGAAGAGGTGGCATCTCGGTCTTGGCAAAAGTGGGAGGAGAGGGGTTTTTCCAGGGTGTAAGGAATCGGAGCAGGGAAAACGCTTGCTAAAACATGTGCAGGTCTTCACGAGGTGTTAGCAGCTCTGATGCCCTTCAGTGTCACCCCGTGGTGTGGGAGGTCCTAGGAGGGATGCGAGCGCGTTATGGTTTTGCTCGAAAGGCGTCTCTCCCAGGCAGAGCCCAGCTGGGGGCCAGGGGATCAATGTGGGTGACAGACACCCCACCACCACCATCACACACCGCTCCCCCAGCCCCCCTTCCCCCTCATTTTGCACAGGCTGAGCCAAGCATCCCTGCGAAGGTGCCAGGAGGAGATGTCCAAACTAGAAGACGAAGTCGCCAGGGAGGCAGAAGAGAAGGCTCTGCTGAAAGAGGCTCTGGAGAGGACGCAGCTCCAGCTGAACCAGGAGAAGAGGCGGCTGCGAGCAGCCAAACTGCGCAAGGTGAGCACGCGGGAGCGGGCGAGCGAGGCCCACGAGGACAGCTGGAGCCCCAGGAGCCGAAGGTCCTCGTGCCCCGAGCGTTCGAAGGCAGGTCGCGGTGGTCAGCAGGCACCTCGGAGGTCAGCGAGGTTCTTCAAGCTGCGTCTGTCCCGACAATGTCGGAAGGCAGCGGGGATGCGCGGCACAGCCTGAATGCTCAGCTGTCGGTAAGATGCCTGAGGCAAGTCCTGCAAGCAGAAAGAGGGTGACTCCTGGTGTTATCCAGAGGCTTGCAGAGGACAAGGCGAAGGAGCCTCCAGGCTGTGCCGTTCTCCAGACGGCAGAGTTGGGAAGGCATGATGCCCTCCGGCTGCTTGGTCGCATGTGGTGGAGGCGAGGAGGAGCGAGCGAGCAAGCTGTCGGCCGCCGCAGGAAACGTCTCCCTTTGCACGGGCAGACACACCTGATTTTGCTCTCTCTGAGATGACCACTCAGGAGGCGTTTGGTAAATGAAGAGCGAGGGTTGTGGGGCGAGACCCCTGGGGTATCAGTGGGCTGAAAGTTGCAAGAGCGTCGTCAGCTCTGGGGACGCTTCTCTCGCATGGGGTGCCTCGGTGGCATGCTTGCTGCAGCCAGAAAGGCGAAGCAGCCCAGCGCGGAGCCTCGGCAGAAGCCGCGAGCCCCGTCTGATGCGCTTACCTAGCTTTTGCAATTGGTTGGGAACATGTGGCGGGCCTGGCGCGGTTTTCTGGCCATCGGGTACCGAGGGTGGCTGTGCCCTTCTGCAGCAGTAGCGGGGCAGACGCCAGGCAAAGAGCTGGGAGCTCCGTGCGATACCCGGCTCCTGTGCTTTATGCAACAGCCAGCTCCATCTGTCAGGGACGTGGGAGGTTGCCGTCTGTCTGGGCGTCCCAGGGCCTGGCTGCTCAGCCGGGCTGGGCTGCACGGCAGCATCCCCACCGCCCAAGTTGGAGGGTGATGCATGCCTAGGCAGCTGTATCGATGGAGTCGGGCCACATCCCAGGGTGAGGGAGAAGGGAAGGTCGCGCACATCCCGCAGGCAGTGCAAAGGCCCTGCTGAGCTCACACGAATGAACGTGGTGTTCGATGTCTCTCTGTTCTGCAGCCTGGAGCCGAGAAGCCTCACTGCTCGGGAAAGCTGAAGGCCAAAGAGAGCACGGCAGAAGCTGTCACGACGGGAAGCGTGTAGGAGAGGCACCACGTGGGCCTTTGGTAGGCGAAGGTCCGCGGTGGGAATGGGTCATCACCCTGCGGACTCTGTAATGTCAGACATGGTACGAGGCACTGGGTGCGTTCCGAGGAGCCCCTGTTGGTATCCCGCATCTCCCAGGCACGCCGGCCTGACTGTGCGATGCGTAGGACCTTATTTTTCTGCAGCGCGTGTCCTGTACCGCATGATGAGGTGTACGGCAATAGAAGAGGTTGTGTAGCTACAGCCCAGCGTACGCGTGTGTGTGTATAGATATACGCATATGTGCGTGAATATGGCCCGGTGTATACAGTATGTGGGTGAAGTCGATTGCGTGGGCTCTGTCCTGTCCCTGCCGCAGTGGCTTCGAGCATGTGAAGCCTGCATGGCTGGAATTGTCCCTTGTGAGTCCCGTGTCCTCCGGTTCCCGTGGTGTCACGGGGGAGTTGGAGCCTAAGGCATGATGCCGAATGGAAACGTAGCACCCTAGGAACGCTGGAGCACAGTGCCAACCGGAGCTGCGGTGAGCTGCCACGCAGTAACGGAAAGGGAAGAAGAGGAGCCGCGTTGGCTGCGCTGGTGCGTTATGGCAGCAGTGTGAGAAGGAGCCTGGGGAGACGAGAGCCGAGTCCTGGTCGGTTGGGATGGGGCAGGGACCTGGGCTCGCTTGCCTGCCCGCTATTGCCATTGAACGTGGTCCTGCTGCCGCTATGGCTGGTAGCGAGGGTGAGGGCAGGCCCTGGTTTTTTGGGGGCAGTGGTGTTTTGGGAAGAGGGGTCTCTGCAGGGAACGGGGAGCTCCAGCACGCGCCGCCCCTGCAGCTGGTTCCGCCTTTGCATTGCTCGGAGCAGCCTGGGCCGAGTCCTCGGCAGATCTTTTCAGCAAAGGCTAATTTGGCCGCGAGCGCGGCCCCGTGGGGTTTTTTGTTGGTGGGTTGGGTTATTTAATTTTTTTAATTTTTTTTTTTTTTTTTTTAGTAGGATCAAAAGGTCTGAAAGCAGCCCGGAGGGGCTGCGGCTTGCCGACGCAGGAACCGCATCGTCCGCGGGCGTGCTGTCAGGCAGAGCCCCCCCGGGGCTGCCGGGCACCCAGGCGATGGCCCGATGCCTCAGTTCTGGCGCAGGCAGTGCCGCGGGGCTCTGGTTATGGACGGGGCCTGTTTTTTCGCGCTGGACGTGCGGTGGGCTTCTTCCATCCGTGCGCTGGGCTGGGCTTATTTGGGGGCAAGGCGTGACCTCGTGTGCCTGCGTGGGTTGAACGCTGTGCTGCGAGGCTGGCCGTCCACGCTGCGGGCATCATCTGGGGGGGGTGGGGGGTGTTAATCTCATGGGTTCGGGCTGGGCTACGGTCCTCTCGATCCCACCCGGGAGCTCAGGGATGGAGCTGGAAGGAGCGCAGGTGCCTGTAGGTGCGCCCGGGGGGGCTGCAGAAGCCCCTTCCCCGCCCTCCAAGCCGGTGGATGGGACCACCGCCGAGCCGGTGAGAGCCACCCCCAGCCGGGTGGTCTCCGGGGGGGGGAGACCGGGGAGGCGGTGGCAGCCGGAGAGTAGCGGGGAGGGGGGGGGGCCGGCCCCGGCGGTGGGGCGGAGCGGGGCGGGGCGGGGCGGCCATCCGGGCACCATGGCGGCGGCGGCGGAGGAGCTGGTGGGGCGGCGGGGCCGGGGACCGGAGCCGGGACCGGGACCGGGTAGCCCGGTGGGGCGGCTAGGGGGAGAGGGTTCGCCCGGGGGGGGAGGTCGTCGCGTTTTCAGCCCCGCCGGGGAGTTTCGCGAGTTCTCCCGGCGGCAGCTGCGAGACATGGAGCGGCTCTTCCGACAGTGAGTGCTGGGGGGGGGGGGGGACGGGAGGGGACCCCCTCGCCCCCGGGTGGGATCACTGGCTCTCCCGGCCGGGGGACCCCCGGCATCCCGCCTGCTGGTGGGGGACCGCTCCTGGCAGGAGAGATGCCCCAGCGTCCCCTGCCCCGTGCTTGCCGGAGGGAACCCCCCCCCATTCCTCGCAGGAGGGGACCCCCAGGCCCCCCCGGCTCCTTGCGGGAGGAACCCCCCCCTCCCCTCCCAGCTCTTTGCAGGAGGGATGCCTGGGACCCCCCCAGCTCCTTGCAGGAGGGACTCCGGGGACTTTCCCCCCCAGCACTTTGCAGGAGGAACACCGGGGACACCTGCCCCCCAGCTCCTTGCGGGAAAGAGTCCTGCACCCTCCCCCAAAATGTTGCAGAAGGGACCCCCTGCCTCCCCACCCTGGGAGGAGGGACCCTGGCACCTTGTGCCGAGGCCCGGGAAGGGGGGGCTGGAGGATATCACAAGGGCCCCCCCGGCATTCCCTCTGCGGCAGCGCCGAGGGACCCCCACTTCTCTGCCGGCGGTGTGGCCGCCGGGGCTGCGGCGGCACGTCCTCGGCATCCCTGTCCGTGCTGCGTGCCACCACGCGCGGTGGAGCGTGACTCTGTGAGCTCGGCCCCCGGCCCCGGGGCGGGGGGAAGCTGGCAGCGAGCACCGAGGCCTGGAAATTTCCAAGGGGAGACAAAAACCGGGGCAGCTCCGACGGCAGTCACGCCAGGGGCGAGCGGGACGGCCCAGAGCATCCCCACGGAGCCGCGGCGGCGGGGAGATGGCACAGGCGAAGGCATGGCTGCGGTGTGCTGCTGCCCCTCGCCCCGGCCAGCACTGGGGGGAAATCTGCGTCGGCGTGCTGCCTGGTCTTGCTCGGGCACGGCCGAGTGCTGGAGAAAGCGGAGGGGATGGAGGCAGCGAGCCCCCAAGCACAAGGCTGGGGGGGCTGTTTGGTTGGAGGGGGCTGTACTAACGTGCCCTCCCAGTATCCCTGGCAGTGCGAGGAGTCCCACCCGTTCCCCGCTTCTTCCCGGAGGGCTGTCGCCCTGCCACCTGGACATGGCAGCAAGCGAGACGTGCAGATTGCTGCCAGCGGTCTCTCGGACTGCAGCAAAAGGGAACTTGCGGTGGGGGGGGACCGGGCTCAGGGTCCCCAGGGGCAGAACCGCATCCGGAGCGGCTGCTCCCGGCACCGGCGCAGATGGCGGTGCGGGGAGGAGGGGGAGAAGCGGCGTGTGGTGGGAGTCTGGCCGGCACTGCGCAGACGAGGGAGCCGGGCGTGCGAAGCAGACGTGTTTGCTCTGACACCTGCAGCGTCTCGCTGCAGCGAAAGGAGCAGCGCCGGGGCTGTGCGCTCTCCGGCGAGGCGGCGCTCGGGGGTCTCCCCGAGGAAAGGATGCTGTTGAACGAAGCCCTGCCACGCTGCCCTCGCCACCGCTGCCGTCCTCACAATGGGACGACCCGGCTGTATGGGGTAAAGCAAGGCATGGAAGGGTTTTTGCTCTTTACGGGGCAGATGTTGCCCTTCGGGAGCTTCCCTGGGATGCTCGCTTTGCTGAAAATCAGTGAGGAGGGGAGCGAGAGCGAGGAAGTGCCCTGCAGGTGGGGGATGGCTTGCAGGGGACGAGGCAGCAGGGCCATGCTAGCCAGCGCGCCCCTTGCAGAGAAACTTCACGGTGTGATGCTCCGAGAGGGGTTTCGGAAGCAGAAAGCGCGTGGGGTCTGTGCTCCCGGGGTGACGGTGGCGGCAGCAGGCAGAGGTGAGCGGGGCCAGCCCTGTTTTGGGGCCCCTGATGGCGTGGGAGAGCAGGAAGGCACTGCTTGCGACACGGATGGAGCAGACCACAGCAGAGAAGGTACAAATGAGTCATGGACCAGCAGCAGAGCGGCAAGCGTGGTGAGCCTGGTGCTTTGCGTGGCTGCTGCAGTGCCTACAGGCGCAGAAAAGACAAGCCACACAAAAAAAAAAAAAAAAAAACAAACACCAAACCCAAACCCGCCTGGTCTCAATGTGTGCAGCCGGGTAGCTGCTTGCCTACTTCTGCATTGCGCCGGGACGTGCCGCAGGGCCTTGGTCTTGTGCCTGCGGTCGTGCCCAGGAAGGGCGGTGGGGTGAGGTGACAGCAGCGAGCCTTGCAGGGGCACAGCGGGGAGAGCAGCTGCCCGTGCCACGGAGCCGTGCCGGCTCCCCAGCGAGAGCCCACTGTGCTGTGCCGAAAGGCTTTGGGGCAGACGACGGTGTGCCACCGGCACAGCCCACGGTGCAGCAGGCAGCAGACAGGGCGAGCTGCCGGCTCCGTGCAGGCAGGGCGGTTGGGATGGTGGTGTGGTTGTGGGCAGGGGTCTGAGGCGGGGTGTCCCTGCCAGGGTCCGTAAGCAGGCTCGGCAAAGAGAGATGTGCCCGGATCTCTGGGCCGAGCCTAGGTGTCTGGCCAGGGCTGGAGCTTGGACGCTGAGGGGCTCTGGGCAGGCAGGAGCGATCACTTGGAGGTGTTGTAGGGAGGAGGAGGAGGAGGTGGCAGTGGCTGCATGAGGTGGGCTCATGGTCCCCTCAGCCCAATGGGCAGGGGCTGCCAGGAGCACCTGCAGGGTGCCAGACCCCTGGGAGCTGGGCGAGCTGCTGAGTCTGCTGAGAGGAAGGTGGGTCGTGGCCAGGGGAGCGGTGACGGGGGGAGCAGCACCCGGTGGGCTTCGCGCCGTGGCCCGTTAGCCCTTGTAGCGGCCAAGAGGAGCATGTGCTCCGGCTCCTGGCCCAGGGAGCCAGCAGCAGGTTTGGCAGCATCCCGGGGGGTTGTCCTGCCAAGTGCCACACGGAAGCAGAAGCGATCCCGGATGATGCTCCGGGGGGCTGTTAGCGGTTCACCGGCAGCTTCCCGTGGTCTGGCAAGGCGCCCGAGATCGTTGGTGCCCGTGCCCTTGCTGTTCCCTGCCCGTGCCTGCCGCCTCGCTCCCCCGCCAGCGCAGGCACCGCGTGTTGGGCGCACGCAGAGGGACCGCTGCGGGGGGGCTGTGCCCACTCCGTGCCCCGTGGCGATGTGACAGGACCGTGCCTCCGTCCCACAGGTACGACGCAGGAAAGGACGGCTTCATCGACCTGATGGAGCTGAAGCTGATGATGGAGAAGCTGGGTGCGCCACAGACGCACTTGGGCCTGAAGAACATGATCAAGGAAGTGGATGAAGACCTGGACAGCAAGCTCAGCTTTCGGGAGGTGGGGGGCCGGGGGGGCCGCCACGCTGGCAGGGAGGTGTGCCGGGCTGGGCTGGTGGTAAGAAGGTGGGGAGGGAGTTGTGGCAGCTTTGAGGTCTGGGGGGAAGCTGACGCCAACGTCTCCCCTCGCAGTTCCTGCTGATTTTCCGCAAGGCAGCGGCGGGTGAGCTGCAGGAGGACAGCGGGCTGCACGCCCTGGCCCGGCTCTCCGAGATCGACGTCTCCACGGAGGGAGTGAAGGGTGCCAAGAGCTTCTTCGAGGCCAAGGTAAGGCGAACGCCGGGGCGCGAGAGGTCCCAATGCAGGATGGCGATGCGTGAGGGTGGTTCGGGGCTGGCGCTCGGCTGCTGGCGAGGGCTCGGGGCAGGAGGCGGAGAGGCTGGGCTGGGCGGCAGGCCTTGGTGGGGGGGCTCGGGGGACCCAGCCGGACATGCCACTGTCCGTAGGTGCAAGCCATCCACGACGCCAGCCGCTTTGAGGAGGAGATCAAGGCGGAGCAGGAGGAGAAGAAGAAGCAGGCGGAGGAGCTGAAGCAGAGGAAGGCGGCCTTCAAGGAGCTGCAGTCCACCTTCAAGCAGTGATGGGGTGCCGGCGCGGGGCCAGGCAGGACTGGTCTGTGGTGCCCGGGCTGGAAACGCTGCGTGTGCCGACCGTGCCGGGAGCGATGCCTAAGCCGTGTGCCGCCCACGACTCCCCGAAGGCCGGGCTGGCTGCTGGCCCGGGCTCGGCACAGCGCCCGCCTTGCTGGCAGAGCCCCGTCTCCCTCCCCTTTGCTGTGGTGTCTGTAGGTGTTGTCCGTGCTCCCCTGCGTCCCCAGCGTGCCCTCCCGGCCGAACCGCTCCTGCCCCGAAGGGCAGCGCCATGGGCAGCAGCACCCCGTCCCCAGCCTGCAGCCGTGCCAGGGGTTGCTGCCGCTGAGTCCCAGGGGAGCCATGCCGGGGAGCTCCTGTCCCCGGGGTTGTCGTGTGTCGTGCACGCACTGCGAGGGTCGCAGGACGGGGGCTTGCCCGGGTGGCTGTCGCGGCAGCCGCGCCAGCTCGGTGCCCGTTGGCACTGCCGACGCACGCCGTGACGCCTGTGCCGAAAGCCGGGTGTGCTGCGGGGGAGCGTGGCGAGGGCCAGGTGCCGGCGGAGGGGCTGTGTGCGCGGTGCTGGGGGGTGGGTGCCCACCCCGCTGGCGTGCAGCCCCCGGGGGGCTGAGCAGCACCGCACCCGCTTGCCTGTGCTCTCTCTTAAATGTGGTGAAAGACGGGTGGAAAGGCAGCTGCTGGCTCGCAAAGCTGTATCGTGTTTTTTCGTGCTGTATTCAGCCCAGGAGGGCGAGTGTTGTAGCTGCGAGCGGTTCCCGTCGGTCGTCGGAGGCTCCCGTGTTTGTGGGTGGCTGCAAAGCGGCGCGTCTATCCCGCGGCATCCCCTGCGCGGTGGTACGGGGGTGGGGTGGGGGGTGTATTGGGTTTTTATTTTAATCCCAAATAAATATTATATTTCGTAAGCGCGCTGGGTGCTTGTGCAGGGGGCTGAGGTGCCGCCACGGTGCGACCGTGTCTGCGGCGGGGGCTCGGGTGTGGGGAAGGAGCCTGCCGGGGAGGGGGGTCCAGCCATGGGGCACCCAGTCACCGCTGCTGGAGCCGGCCCCCCTGGGCAGGGAATGGGGGCGAGCCGCGGTGGTGCCGGCACATCAGCGTGGGAAGCAGCGGGGGCCTGATCCAGGGGTGTGGATATGGTGTTGTCGAAGGTCTCCAGCATCCCTGCTGGCATCTGTGCACCCAGCAGCTGGCCTTCTTTCCCCCGCCGACGCGCTCTGCAGCCCTGTGGGCACCTGTGGGATTTTGGCTGGCCTTGGCCATACGGAGGGTGAGATAAGGGGACCTTGGCCGTGTGGGGGAGTGGGCTGGGGGGGCCATGTCCTGGGGCAGCTGGTGCTCGAGGTTGGGGTGCAGTTGGGCTGGCTGGCACCCCATGGAGAGTGGCACGGCTGGGAGGTCCTGCCCGCCAGCCATACCCCTGCGAGGGACCCTGCCTGTCCCCAGGTTGGGGCCGGGCGTCCCTGCTGTGCCGTGCCGTGGTGCAGCCGTGCCGGCGCACCGTGGGCAGATGTGGCCGTTCCCAGGCGGGATGGGTGAGGGTGATAAGATGGCCCCTGGCCCCCCCCATGGCGTGGGACAGTCACCACGTGTCGGCGGCAGGAGGGGCGATGCCAAGGTCCCCGGCGGCGGCGGGTGCTATAAGAAGGGTGAGCGGCCCCACCGCAGCACCTTGGGACTGCACGACCATGCTGGGGGCTGTGTGTCTCGCCGTGCTGCTGGGCTATGGTGAGTGCGGGCGGCAAGGAG
The DNA here is from genome assembly GCF_026419915.1 of Harpia harpyja. Lineage (NCBI taxonomy): Eukaryota > Metazoa > Chordata > Aves > Accipitriformes > Accipitridae > Harpia > Harpia harpyja. The sequence continues at coordinate 7,467,374 of NC_068946.1, forward strand.
GGGATGGGGACGGGGGGGACAGGACCCCGGCATCCACCGTAGCCCCAGGCCTAGGGGTGCAGGCGGTTGCTGAGGTCCCTTTGCCGGGTGTCGTGCAGCCTACGGATGCGGTCAGCCGGCCATCGCGCCGGTGCTGGGCACCCGGGTGGTAGGCGGCGAAGACGCTCGAGCCCACAGCTGGCCGTGGCAGGTAAGGGGGATGTGGAGAAGGGAGACGGGGAGGGGGACATCCCTGCTCTGATGCTGCGCCCCTGCCCTCGCAGATCTCGCTGCAGCGCAGCCGCTCCGGAGGTTGGTCCCACACGTGCGGCGGGACCCTCATCGCTCCCAACTGGGTGCTGACGGCCGCCCACTGCATCAGGTGGGTGCTGGGGTGCTGGGGGGGGTGGCGGTGGTCCGCACCGGGGGTGGCGAGACGTTTGTGGAGACTGACACCCCCGCTCTTCCCGCCGGCAGCTCTGGCACGACGTACCGCGTGGTGCTGGGCAAGCAGGTCCTGTCGGAGGAGAACGAGCCGGGCTCGCTGGCCGTAGGCGTGGAGAAGATCATCGTGCATGAGAAGTGGAACTCCTTCTTCATCGTGTAGGGGACGGGACGCATTGGGGGTGGGCGGGGGGGTATCGTGGCCGGGGTCCTCCCCTGCCCCCACGGCTCGGGGTCCCCCATCCCCATGGCTCGGCTCTCCTCGCAGCAATGACATCGCCCTGATCAAGCTGGCGCAGGACGTGGTGGAGAGTGAGACCATCCAGGCCGCCTGCCTGCCGCCCGCCGGCTTGATACTGGAGAACAACTACCCCTGCTACATCACCGGCTGGGGACGCCTCTGGAGTAAGCGGGGGGGTCCTCGGGGAGGAGCGCGGGGCGCAGGCGCAGGCGCAGGGTGCGAGGTGCGGCTGTCGTTGCAGCGAACGGGCCCGTGTCCAACGTGCTGCAGCAGGCGCTGCTGCCCGTGGTGGACTACGCGATCTGCTCCCAGAGAGACTGGTGGGGCAGCACCGTCCGGACCACCATGGTGTGCGCCGGCGGTGACGGCGTCGTCGCCGGCTGCAACGTGAGTGCCGGCATCGTGGGGCGGTGGGTGCCCCCGGCCAAAAGCGGGGGGTGCGGGGAGGGGGGTGGGTCGGCAGCGGGGGCCCCATGGGAAACACGGGAGGGAGGAGAGGGGATGGAGCCGCGGCGGTGGGTGCCCGGGAGCGGGTACTGAGCGTCTGTCTGTCCGTCCGTCCGTCGGGGCAGGGGGATTCGGGCGGCCCTCTGAACTGCCAGCGCAATGGGATCTGGGAGGTGGACGGCATCGTCAGCTTCGGCTCCGGGCTGGGCTGCAACACGGCCAAGAAACCGACGGTCTTCACGCGGGTGTCTGCCTACATCGACTGGATCAACGAGGTGGGTGCCCCTCCCTTTGCCCCCATGGAGGGGCTGACCGCGCTGTCCCTGACCTCAACCAGCCGAGGGTCTCACCGTGAGCCCCCCCATGTCTTGTCGTTGGCAGAAAATGACCACGAACTGAGGACGCGGTACATGGCGCAACCAGCCTCAAGTGCGATAAAGGCAAAAGTGCTGAGCTGGCCTCACGTGTCCTGCTGGTTTTTTTTTGGGGGGGGGGGGGGGGGGGGGGGGGGGGGGGCACCTGGGGCCGTGTCTGGCGATGTCGGGGTTCAGCCTGTGCACTCAGGAGGGTCCCCCACATTGTGCAGCGGGGCTGGCTGGGGTCCTGGGAAGGCTGAGGTGGGCAGCCATCCTGTGAGGTGCCCCCAGTTGGCGGGGGGGGGGAGCGGGGAGGTGAGGCGCACCCGTGGCACTGAGGGGCTTGAGGCTTGGCTGGTGGTTTGGGGGGAGAAGGGCTGGGGGCTAGGGGCTGGCTGGGTGGTCCTTGGGGGCTCTAGGAGACTCAGTAGGTCCCAGGATGTTTTGGGGGGACTTGGCTGGCCCTGGGAGGTCTCAGGGGGGACCTTGCTGGCACTGGCCTACTCGAGGACAGCTGGTTGTTAATGGGGGTCTTGAGGGAACTGGGTTGGTCCTGGGGGGTCCTTGAGGGGGGCTGACTGGTCCTGGGGGAGCTCGAGGGAGCCCAGTTGGAGCCGGAGCCCCTGGGAGCTGCATGGCATTGCCGGCTCCAGGACCTGCAATGTGGTCCAGAAGCCATGTGTCTTACCGTGGGTTTAGTTCCACGGGGGCAGGAGAAAGAAGGGGGGGGGGCTGGCGGGGTGGTGCATGTATCCTGGCTGCGGGGGTCCCCGGGAGGAGCCGGGGCTGCCATGTCAGGGAGGTGTGGGGTTTGCTGGGGAAAGAGGCGGTCGTGTTGATGGGAGTGGGTGTCAAGAGGCTGCCCGGGAGGTGCGGGTGGGTGCCGTGCCCTGAGCCCCCCGAGCAGAGCCGCCCGCCGTGGCAGTGCCATGCTGTCATCTCATCGTGGCTGCCGGAGCCTGGCGGGGAGCCTCGCGACAAGAAGAGGACGAGCAGAGATGGACGGCAGCGCCTCGAGCTCAGCGGTGGGACGCAATAGATGGTCCTCAGCTCAGGAGTCACGCTGCCACCGGACCGGCGAGTGCCACCGTTGGCAGAGTGGCGAATGACGCCGACACCTGTGCCGGACGGCGGTGGACGTCGGGAGCACAGGCACGAGCCGCGTGCCCAGGCTGTGGCTCGGCTGGGGCCGGGTTGTGGGTGTCTCTGGGGGCTGGGCAGCACTTGGCAGCCCGGCCAGAGCTTTAGTAGGCAAAGAGGGGCGCGGGGTGGGAAATTTTTTGGGAAACGTGCTGTCGGGTGCTACGGCAAAGGGACTGTACACGTCACCCCACGGGCTATTAAAGGCTTGTCTGTAGGATGCGTTGAGAGGGATGCCGTGTGTGCAGTGCCTGCATGCGAAGAAGGAGCGGGGCCGGGCAGTCGGGGTGCTCGCGTGGGATGGGAAGCAACAGGCTGTGAATGTGAACTGGAGCTGTCAGGGGGGGCCACCCTTCCCCTGTGGTGTGTACCGCGGGGGTGGCTCTCGGGGCTGGGGAGCGGGACCCCGACTGTGTGGGAGGCGCAGGCCAGTGTCGCGGCCTGTCATATTGCGATGTGACATCATATCGTGTGTGCACGTCCAGCCATGCGCCGTGTCCCCTCCTGGAAGGTGGTTTGGTGGGTGTGGGAGCCGTGGGCATCGCCGCGGTGTGCCACAAGCCTCGGCGCTGGGGGGTGGTACCCAGCGGGCCGTGTCCTGCGCTGCTGGCGACAGTCAGGATGGAGTGGGACCATGGCCAGCACTGCCACCCCCTGTGATGCGTGTTGCCCCAAAAAAAGACGTCCCCTCCCTGAGGATGTGGCAGAGAGTCATGGTCCCTGCATAAGACTCGGCTAGTGCCGGCACAGTGTGGTGGCGACTGTGTGGCCTGTCACACCGTGTCTGCCTCGTGGCGGCTCACATGAGACCCCACAGCGGTGGGTGGGCAGCAGCATGCGGCCACAAGGTCGGCGTGTGACCCGAGTGGGTCCCCACGGGGGATGTTCCCAGGTGAGAGCGGACAGCTTTGGGGCACGCGATTCCCCGCGTTGGCTGTACAAGTGTCTGGCAAACCAGAGGGGCAAGCGGGGCGTGCTGGGGCTGTACCGCATCAGGGGGACGCAAAGCGCCGTGGTGTTGCTGTTGCGACTATGTGCCTGTAACGTGCTGGAACTACCTGTAAGCGCGGGGATGCCTGTACAAGCTCTGGGCGATGCTGTGGCTGGGGGCTGCGGCGGGGCTCCCAGTACACAGGCACTGGGGTGTACTGGTGCCAGGGGCGATGTGGGGGGCCTGCGGCAGCAGCGCACACCCGAGCGGGGGCATCGGGTGGGAGCCGGTTTAATGCAGACAGTGGTGTTGAATAAAGCAGCCCAGCATGGGCAGTGCCATGGTCTCAGTGTCGTTTCTTGTCCCCTCTGCGAGGAAACAGCTGGACGCCGGGAGCTGGCAGGTGGGTACTGAGCGCAGGTGAGTGCCGGGGGCTGAGGGGGGGCAGGATGGGTGGTGTAGCGAGGGCGGGCATCGAGGCCGCAGCATAGGCTGAGTGGTCTGTAGGGACACTGGTAAAGAAGCCTGTAACTTGCAGTAGCTAGAGCTCTGTTGCGTGGTTTCTGTTTGGTTGGGGAATCTGCGGAATGGTGACACACAGCATCGGAAACCTGGGTTTATTAGGAAACGCGTAGCTCTGTTACCTGCCTCTTGATGCCGCCCTTGGTGGGGGCCAAGACATGAGAGGTCTCAGCCAGGGTGCGAGGGGTTGGAGGCTGGTGCTGGTGTGGAAGGTGGAACTGGTCCTGTCGGAGCAAGGAGAAGCCTCCCGACAGAAGGCGACCCCCTGTAAAACACGTTGGGTAGAGGCGTTGGGGCTTCCGTGTAGATGATGGGGGAGCACCTAAGGGCTGGCAGGGCACGTAAGCGGTAACAGGTCTTTTGGGTCCTTAGGGTCAACCCCGCACTGTCAGGAGTGCTGTGGAGAGGTGCCGTAGACCTACAAGCTTCCCACAGCCGGGCGTAGGGCCAAAGGTGAAAGCGGGAGCACGTAGAGTCTCGGCTGGCGTCCTTCACTTGACTGATGACAGTGCGAAGTTCTTTTGGTTGGGAAGACGCTCCCCTCGAAGTCCCCGTTGGGAGGCTGTAGGCGTTTGGGCGTAGCTAGGGCGCAACTTACGGTGAACCCTACCACGATCCTGGGTGTGGGCGGAAGGAAACTGTTAGTTAGGTGCGAATGTGGTGCGAAGGTCCGGGTTTGAAGGTGGTCGGCGATGCCTAAAAAGGTCGGGCTGTAACATTTTTCTCTTAGACCTTGTTTGTTAGGATGGCGTAGGTGAGTAAGTATGGCTCGAGACGCAACTGGACTTGCGCAAGGTTAAGCAGTGGCCGAAACTTCAGGGCGTAAGAGCCCTCCTTGTTTAGTAACTGAGCTTGTAATTTTTTTCTTTCCCTCCCAAAGGGTTCCTACAAGTTGCAATCTTTCTTATTGATATCCTGTTTGTCATGATTGCCTGTCAGACTAGTTAGGTATTAATAAGCAGGTTTTTGTCAGGTTTTAAAAATGTGCAAAGCATTGTTGTGTTAGTTTAAATACAACCGGGTAAGAATAAACTCATGGGGTTTGGGTGTCGCTTACTTACTTATTAGTTCAACCGGATTCCAGGACCACTGTTTTGAGTATTGGGTCTTAGTAGGACCAGATCTTTGAACGGACTAAAACCAAGAGCAGGTGTAACTATTGTTTTGTTTTTAAAATTCTTAAACAACAGCATCAGGTGGTTTCCAAACTTGTTTGTTTCTTTTACATACCAGAAAGTTGTTTAAGGAAGTTTTTTAGATTGTGGGTCACACCAACCTAAATTTATACATTTATAATTTGGTGGTTTTTTAAAGCTATTACAATAGAATTGTTTTAACAGTGAACCTAGAGGTTTTATCTACCAAAGGTTTTTTTAAATCGTAGCTAGAAACAAACATAAACCAACCTTCAAAAAAACCAAAAAACTGTAACCAAACTTACTCATTAACTGACATAACTGTTATAGGTAACCAAAACCCTTAAACCTCCAACGTTTAGATTAAATGGAAAACTTCTCAGAAAGGGTTTTTCATCTAGTTTAGACTTAAGAAACTAAACTTACACTCAGTTAGGTTTTAACTAAATCTGGCTGTTAATTTTTTTTTTAACTGAAAAGTTTTAGTAATCAGTTTCTAAGAATAATCTCCAGTAGTTCAACTTGACCTATGTCAAGTCACTTCAACATCTATCTATCTGAAACTAGGTTTCACTATCTATGTAAAAAGTTTGGGATTGCATGGTTCTACATCTAACCTTTAGTTATCCAGAATAGTGAGATTTTATAGGTATCTAAGTAATTCCTATGAAGACTTCAGGTTTAGCCAGCAAACAGTAGAGGTTTGTCATCTAATCTAGAATAGATGTAAATGTAAAGAATTTTTTTCACCGCTGGAGATTTACATCTACATCTAATCTGTTTTAATGTACACACTTTGTAACTACGTACAAAGGTAGCTTTAGTTTAAGGGTAAGAGGGTTAAAACTGAACTGCAGATTGTCATTGTTGTAGACTTCAGCAAGACATAGTTTTGGTTGAACTTACAAAGCCAGGGTTTATGTTAACATAGTGTAACTTCAAAGGTTCTAGAATAGTTGAAAGTAGTTTATAAACATGTTTTGAAGGTTACAAAACTTCAGTGTTACTTAAAAAAAGTTGAAGAAGTGTTTTTTAAGTGTCTGAGTTTCCAAAAGGATTTGTACAGTTTATAGCCTGCAATTTTGTTTCATCTAACAACAACTCTTTTACCTAAAAAAGGTGAATAAACTTGAGGAGTTTCCCTTTTTTCAGTTGAGACTTCTAAACATTTTTCTTTCTTTTTAAAGAAGCGTTTAAAACTTAAAAACTAGCACTTGGTAAACACGTTGACAGAAAACCTCATAGTGTGTTATACACCTACTTGATAAAAATAGTTTTATGAAGTGAAAGTTGTAACAGGTTTTTAACCTTTACAAAAATGTTACAACTTCCTTAACCTAGTTTACAACCCTAAGTAACCTAAAGGATTGGAAAGAAAACTTTCTTTCATTTAAAGTTTTTTAGAAATGAGAAATTTTTAACACTCTACCAAATCTCTCTGTGTCTCTTTAAAGAGTAGGTTTCTAAGTTTAGTTTTAAAAAACTCGTATAAACTCTTTTTAAAAACCTCCAAAGGTAAAAAAAAAAGCCTAAAGCCATTTAAAAACTTCAAGTTTAGATTACTCTAGCTCTTTAAATTAGATTACAGTAATTGCTGCTTTTATAACCTTGTGTACTGGGTTTGCGTGGCAGGGGTTTTGGCAGCGGAGGAGGGGGCCGCAGGGGTGGCTCCTGTGAGAAGCTGCTCGAAACTTCCCCGGCTCCAAGTCGGACCTGCCGCTGGCCAAGGCCGAGCCCATCAGCGACGGTGGTAGCACCTCTGGGACAACAGATTTAAGAGGGGAAACCTGCAGCAGGGGAGCAGATTGGAATGTGAGAGGAACCCCTCTGCAGATACCGAGGTCAGTGAAGAAAGAGGTGGGGGGGGGGATGCCCCTGCAGCCCGTGGTGAGACGGCAGGCTGTCCCCCCCCAGCCCATGGAGGGGAGCGGGGGAGCAGATGCCCACCTGCAGCCCGGGGAGACAGGAGCCCACGCCGGAGCAGGGGGATGCCTGTGACTCCATGGGAAAGCCCGTGCTGGAGCAGCCTGTGCCTGAAGGACTGCAGCCCACGGAAAGGACCCACGCCAGGGAAGTTTGTGAAGAACTGCAGCCTGCAGAAAGGACTCATGGTGGAGAAGTTCGTGAATGACTGTCTCCCGTGGGAGGGATGCCACGGTGGAGCAGTGGAAGAGTGTGAGGAGTCCTCCTCCTGAGGAGGAAGGAGCGGCAGAGACAACATGTGATGACGAACGGACCCCAACCCCTATTCCACATCCCCCTGCACCGCTGCAGGGGAGGAGGTAGAGACAACCGGGAGTGGAGTTGTGCCGGGAAGGAGGGAGGGTTGGGGGGAAGGTGTTCTGAGGTTTGGTTTTACTTCTCGTTATCCTTGGTTTGATTGGATTGGGAGTAAAATAAATGGATTTTGTTTCTTCCCCAAGTCGAGCCTGTCTTTTGCCCGTGACCACAAGCGGTGAGTGATCCCTCCCTGGCCTTGTCTCGACCCGCGAGCTTTTCTTTATATCTTCTCCTCCTCACCCCACTGGGGCCGGGGTTGGAGGGGGAGGAGTGAGCGAGCGGCTTTGTGGTGCTTTGTTACCGGCTGGGCTTAAACCACACCACCTTGATTAGGTTAAAGGTTTTCTGGGAGAGAGTTTAGATTTGGCGAGAGTTTAGATGCTAGAGTTCAACTGGAAACTCTACAGGAGTTTAGGCTTTCTGTGAACCTCCGGTCAGCTTTGGTCAATTGTTAGGAGAGTTTATAAAGCTGCAGGTCAACCATTTAGTTTTAAGGAGAGTTTTATAAACAACTAAAAACTCTACAAACACAGTAATCTTGTATAAAAATCTCTGCATGTAAAAACTCTGTAGTTATGTGACTCCAACAACAAAAAAAATGTAACTAGAGTCTAGAGTTATTTTTAAAGGTTTGTCTTGTATGATTAACAAACACCTTATTCTTTTATCTCAAAACTTTGTTTGTTTGTGGAGTTTTTTTGGTTGGTTTTTTTCTTCCTTTTTTTTATATACAACTCCTAAGGTTAAACAACTCCTCTAAACTAAAAAAAAAAAAAGAAAGAAAAGAAGAAAAAACCAACTCCAACCAAAAACCTCTACTGTAACTCTGTCTATGCCTAGAGTTTTAAAGAGCTTTGACTCTTTCCAACTCTCAAATGGTTGAAGCTCATTAAAAGGCGTTTAGATCTGAAGAGTTTAGAGGATTTTTAAACAACTTCTCCAGATTCAGAGTTGTCATAAATACAAGAAACCCCTCCAAAAACCCCTGTACGATTAAAACTCTCTCTCCTATTGGAGGAGGGTTTTGACAGTTTCTATGCCTAAGACTATAGGAACTCACAGTGATTTCCTAGAATCTTAAACTCCTGTTAAAAAATCTTGCCATACCACTACAGAGAGAGGAAAGAATCAAGAGTTTACTAGGAGTTTGATAGTCAGTGATGAAGAGGTTTTGAACAAGAGTGTTTGCTAACTAACAACTCACTCGCTCATTTGCTCCCACACTATAGTTTGTTTGACCTCTCAAAACATTTTTGGGGTAGGTAGTTCTTTGCTGGGTAAGAAATACAGAATTCAGAGAGTTTTCTCTTGGTAAAATTATAACTCTCTTCATTTTTAAGCTTCAAAAAAATCCCGAGAGTTCCACATTCTTAACCAAGTTTTAGAAACTCTCTAAGGTTTAGTGTAGGTGAGGTGGTGATATTTACAGTACTATTTTTACATTTGTAGTCGATGATAAAATATAAAATTTGTAATTATTAAATTTTTTTTTGTGTGGTATTAGTATTAAGAACTCTGTGTTAAGCTAGGTGAGTTTAGTTACACAAAAAAAAGAGTTTCTTCGGGTGAGTTCTTAATACTCACAGATCTTAAAAACTGCTAAGACTGTTAAGAGTTTGTGGTTTTTTGGAAGAGTCCTATACTACAGTACAGAACTCGGTGTCCTTACAACTTTGAGTTAGATGCACTAGGTACACTCAAAGGTGAGAAGATGTTACGCTCACTTACTTAAACTCTGTGTAGTTTTTGGGGAGTTCTTTGAAGGCATTTTTTATGACTAACAACAACCATATCAGCCCTTTTGTACCTTTGCAGTTCTGTTAGAGTTCCTGGTGTCACTTTTATGAGTTTTTTACTTTAACGAAGAAAGAATTTACAAAACCTCAGTTTGGGTTTTTAGCATTTTGAGTTTGGTATTCCTTCAAAGCGTGAGAGGCGGTTTTTGTAATGCTTTTTTCCTAACACTACACTACACTACAAAAAAAAAAAGCATGTGAAAGCTCAAAGACCTTTTTTGTGTGGAAGTCTCTTATTTTTTTTTACAGCAGTATCACAAGCACCTTTTGTGGAGTTTGTTATGGTCAAGAGGTCTTTAGTTCTTTTTTGTATATTGTTACACAAAAACTAGCAAGCTCTACAGAACTGGAACTTGCACTAAGATACCTTTGGTTATACAAACAGTAAAGGTATAAAAGGGGTACCGTCGGTTTGAGTGTACTCTTAAGTAAGCTTACACCCTGACCTGGTAATTGGTAAGGTTAAAAAAAACCACCTGCACCACTCGAGTAATATACAGCAGCGCGTTACTACCTGTAATATTGCAATTAACAAGACCTTAACACGTGGAAGACCTTAGAAGTAAGTTACTTAGAAGAAGTAAGTTTACATTGGTGCCTGAAGACCTTAGAGAGTAAAAAAGAAACCTGAAACTAGGCACTGCACTTTAAAAAGCTTTTTTACGTCCTAGCGTACAGTTGTTAAACTACTGTTAAAAGGGTAAAGACCTGTTTGTGTGGGTCTTTAACTAAAGTGTAAAACCAGTGGGGTTTTTTAACAGGTCTTCCACACTCAGAAAGAACTCTATACACTTCTTAAAAAGACCCTGAGAAAACCTAAATGTAGTTTTACAGAAGCTAAAGGTCTTTATACACCAACTAAAACAGAAACCACTTCAGTTGAAGTGTTTTTGGCTTTGTTGGTGTATAAAGTGCAGTGTTTTACATTTTGTTTGTTAGACTGTAATGAACTTACTAAGACCTTTAAGGTCTTTTTAAAAAATAAGGTAATAGAAACCATAACCTTTGAAGGTCTTCGAGACCTTCCAAAGTTTGTTTACAGTCAAACCAAGGTCTTGGAAGTTCAAAAGACCGTTCGAGAGCATGAAAACCATTGGGTTTTAGTTGTTTTTTTCTTTGAAAGTTCAACAAAACCAAAACCTAAACACAAACACAAGGGCCTATGCTTTAATAATCAAAAGCAGTACTTGTAAAAGAGCTTGTCTTCCAGACTTTCTAAGGGAACTAACTTCTTAGTAAGGTGTTTAAGTTCATTACAGGCCACACTATATAATAAAGGTTTCTTTTATTTAAAAAGGTATATTAAAAAAAGGTGGGGTTTTTAAGGTCTTTATAATAAAGGTCTTACCTTGTAACTAAGAAAACTCTGAAGTTTTCCAGACCTGTTCTTAACGAGACTCTAAAAGGTTTGTTACACACAGCTGGTGCTTTATGTTCCTTAAGTGGTTTTAGGTTTAGATTTTGAGAGTCAAATGAGGTAAAAAGCTTAGGTTTGGGAGTTATAGGGTCTTTGGTTTTTTTGTTTAAACAAAAAAACCCAAACAGTGTGAGGTCTGGAGCATAAAACCAAACTTATGCACTTACCTCTTGTATAGACCTTGTTTAGGTCTAACTACATGCGAACTCAGGTGCTTCTAAGGTCTTAAAAGCACCTTAGAGGACGTTACAAAGCGTACAAAGGTGAAGTTACTGAACCGGTCAAATTTGTAGTGAAGAGGTTCAGGACGTCTTGAAGTTTGTAACTTTTCATGGTCTTTCTTTTTTCAAAGAAACCAAAAATTCTTACTTTTTTTTCCCCATTCTGTTTCTGTTTCAGTTACATGTCTTAAAGCAAAGGAGATCTTTTAAGCTTGGTTGTAACAAGACACACAGAAACTTAAACAGGTGCAAAACCTGAAACTTTTTTTATACAGAAGTTCTTTGACCTACAGGTAAAACCTTTTTGGTTTAGAAGGTTAACCTTCTAAACCAAAGTTCTTGTTTTTGAAGTTCAACAGAAACTTTTCAGGTTTAACCTAAGATACATACATCACAGTTTTCTAATGAACAAGGCCAAAGGTCTTTGTGGAGGTCTAAGCAGTTCTTCCAAACTCCCGAAGAAGAAACTATCCTAAGAAAAACAGGATCTCTGCTAATGAACTTCGGAAGATTTTAAGAACAGTACAGTGTTAGAAGGAAAAAACCCTAAATCCTTGAACTGGGTATGGTAAAAGAAACAGTTTAGAAAACAGAAACAAGGTGTGGGGTTTTTGTTTGGTTTTAATTTTTTTTTTTTAAAGAACTTCCTCAGTCCTGATTGAAGAAGTTAGTTGTTAGAGGTTCACGAACCTCTGTGCTGGGTTAAAGAATCCAGAAAAAAGTGGGGTGGTTTGTTTTTTTTTTTCCTTTCAACTACTGGAGTTTTCCAATTTTTATAAACCCAGTAACATTTTAGGAAAGCAGAAAAACTAAAAAAAAAAGTTTCCTGAGTTCTTACAAGATCTTTCTTGTTTTCTAGTAGAAAAGAAAAAATTCAAACCTAAATTTTTTGTTTGTTCTGCTGCTTGTTTTTTAGCAGAAAAGAAGAACAACACACCTCTTCAGGAGTGGGTTTTAGAGGAGAATTAAATTTTGCCAAGGTAAATTTTCAAGGTAGGTTTCAAGTCATGCAAGTTCATGTAGTGGTTTAAAAACTTTGCGATATTTTCAAGTGTCTGTTTTGCTGAGAGAGAGACTAAACCTTTCGGCATTTTCAAGTGTAAGTATTTTGTGTAACTTTTCTTCTTACTTAAAAAAAGTCTGACAAAGCTTTAGGAGAAAAGGTTTATCTTAAAAAGAAGAAAACTGTCTAATGAAGTTCAAGGTACTAAAGGAACTTTTACTGTAAAGAAAACTTACAGTTAGAAAAGTAAAAAGTACTTCTTACCCTCTCCTAAGAAGTCTGTCAAAAAGAAAAGGTGTTGTGGGTAACTGCAAGTAAGTTCTACCAAAAAGCTCTTCTGAAAAGAGATTCGTTTTTTTTAAAAAACTTTTAAAAACTAATCTTTTTTCAGAAGAACTTTTTGGTAGAACTTACTTGCAGTTAAGAAGAACTTTTTGCGGGAAAACTGCTTCAAAAAACTTAAAGATGAGGTAGAAGAAAAAAGTTCAAAACCTTTTAGAAGAATAATGACAAGAACTTTTCAAGAACTGTTGGAGACAAAAAATGTACTTGAGGTAAGAAGCTTCCTAACAAGGGGCCTAAAATCCATTATTAACTTGTTGAAAACTTTCATGTTCTAAATTCTAAACAAAGAACTTAGACTACTGTAGTCTAAGTAGTAAGTTCTTAAGGCACCTTGAACTTTTTCTGTAGGCTCAGTTCTTTAACACAAAGTTTTAAACTGTGTTGTAAAGGAACTTCAAAAAAACCCCAGAAACAGCTGCCGCTTTTTGAAGAAAAAAAACTGGAAAGAAAAAAAGGTCTTGAAAATGGTAGAGAACCTTTTACTAGTTTTGAACCTTTCACTACTGAAAGTGCTTAAGGTTTCCTCCTTCCTCCTTAAGGTACACTTTTTTCATAAAAAAGGCGTAGGGGTGTTTTTTTAAGGGGAAGGAGGCAGCAACCAATTTGAGTCTTGTTACTATTCTTCTGACAACTTCTTTAAGAAGGTCCTTAGGAGTAGAGAGCTGTAGCTTTGAAGCTTCAGATCTTTGAGGCTTCACTTAGTACCAGTTTACCTTCAACTTTCTTCAGGGAATGGAAATTTTTTTTTTGGTGAAACTAACAAGTGCTTAACTTTCACTTGTAAAGTACTTTTTAATAATAAAGGAACTGACTTCTTATTTACACTTTAACTTACTTTTTAGTTTAAAGCATATATTTACACTATACACTTAACTAATACTGTTTATGTATAAATTTAACACCTCAAATTAAAGAAAGTTTTGTAGTAAACTTTTTAGTGTATATAAATTATATACACTAAAAAGTGTAATACTTTACATATACTAGACTACACTGTATATGCTTTGTGTATAAAGAACTTTAAGTTAGTATATAATACTTAAAACTTAGATCTAAGTTTTAAAAGTATGCGGTGCTTGTATAAATAATATATAGGTATTTTAGTAAAAAATATATTTCATGTATATACAAAGTATTAATATTTTTAAAGTGTAAAGTACTTGTAAGTAAGTATAAGTGTAAAGTATTATAAGTAATAAAGATTACTTGTATATACAAGTTTATACACTTTACAGTAAAATGTGTAAGTGTATAATTATACACTTAAAATTAGTATATAATACTTATATATTAAGTTATACTTTATACAAATTAAGTATATACTTAACCTTAAATTACTTGTAAGATAAGTATACTTATACACTTTAACGTTTATAAATTTATATAACTTTGCATACTTTGAGTACTTTAAGTATAAAGTGCAGTACTGCACTTAAGTATATTTGATAATAAGTTTTATAATTTTACAGTAAAGTATATATTATATATAACTACTTTTTAAACTTAAGTTTCAAGTAACTAAAGTATTTAAAGAAGCATTATACTTAAGTATGTAAGTGTATATCTTATCTTAGTATATATCTATATATATAGATATATAAAATATATCTATAATTAAAGTATAAGACTATATATTAAGTATAAGATATTAAGTATATAGATATTTTACATATACTTGTTCAAGTGTATCTTATGTGATATCTTAATATTATGTTATACATCTTTTGTACTATCTTAACTTCTTAAGTTATATTATCTTTTATATCATATAAAGATATTTATATAAGTATATATCTTATAACTCAATATATCATAAGATATTACCTTATAATATCTTTTATATAACATTTATATAAAAGATATTTATGTACTGTCTTAATATCTTCTTATTATGTGAGTTTCAACTATATAATCTTTATATATAAAGTTAGACACTTATGGTATCTTATAATCTTATATTTTATTAACTATATATAATCTTATAACTAATAAGTATATTATATAAGTATATCAGTCACCATAATATCTTATTTTATTAGGTATATATCATAAGATATATCTTATTATTAATTATATATCTTTTCTTATATAGCATAAAGTATTATATCTTATCTTTGTTGTTATAGTAACAGAGTATAAGTATGTAAACAATAAAAGTATAACATTAATATGATATATCTATGTATCTTATTTCATACTAAGTATCAGATATAGTAATCTTTATATAAGATATGATTTATAACTAATGTACATCATATCTTATTAAGAAATCTTAATAAGTAAAGATATCATCTTAGTATTTATATCCTAGGGTATATATACTATTATAAGATAAGATTATACATAGTGTATAATAACATGTAACAGGATATATCATATATCATCTTATATCCTAACACAAATAAGGTATCATAATAATATAATATCTGCTTATAAGTAGATAAGTATATATAGGTACAAGATATTATCTTTTATTATAATTTAAAAGATGCATTTTATATGATATTTTATTTTTATTATTTAATATTTTATTACTAAGTATACACTTGTATACTTAAGATAGTTACAACTATCTTACTATGATAGATATCTATTACAAGTAAGATATCATATAAGATGATATAAGTCTTTATATACATCTTATATGATAAGGTATACACTTAAGTGTATACCTTATCATATATCTTGTATCTTATATATATATCTTATATCTTTATAATAAGTTATTATCTTATATAAGTACAATATACTTGTACCTATCTATGTAATATAGCTAAGATAGGTAAAGTACATATCTAAGTTAGTTTATACTAAGTAACATTCTTATGAAAATATACTAAGAACTTATATCTAAATTCTTATGTTATATAGTGTCCAAGTTATAACTTAGATAGGTATATACCTACTAAGTTATACTTAGATATGATAAGTAGTGTATATATACTTATATACTACTATGTATCTAGGTGTATGTTAGTATATCATTATACAAAGATATAACATAAGACCTTTTAGTACACACTAAAAGTTAGTGTATATCATAACTAGTATATACCTAAGATAGAAGTTTAATCTATTAAGTAATGTTCTTTGTATCTATGTTATAAAATGTACTTTTAGTATATACTAACTTATAAGTTTAATAAGTAATGTATATATACTTAGATCTTAGTATATATAGATAGATACTAAATCTTTATTTTAGTATATACCTAAGTTATACTAACACTTAAGTTAGTATATACTACTAAATCATCATAAGTTGGTAGTATATAAGTACATTATTAAACAAGTATAATTTCTTAATAGTTATATACCTATTAAAGTTGTATACTACTATTAATGTACATTAAGTGTATATATAAAAATTAGTGTAACTTAGTAGATCTTATATACAAAGTATTAGATAATCTATCAGATAATGTAATTTTGATTATATCTGATAGTATATCAACCTAATTAGATTATCTTAGTATATACTTAGTATAAAGTAAGTTAGTATATACCTATCAGAATTTAAATTATACTCTTGTAAAGTTATAATACTTAGATAAGAGTGATAGATTATAAAAGTGAATCTAATTAGATAGTATATTTTAGATTATAAAAGTTTTAGATAAGAGTATATCTTTTATATACTACTAACTAACTTAGATATCTATTAAAAGTTTTATATACTCTCTAAGATATTAAGTAAGATACCTTAGATTATATAAGAGTATAAAGTATAAATCTATCACTTATATAGAGATATGTACTTAGATATCTAAGGTATACTCTTAGATTTATATAAGTATATATCTAAAAAAAGTACAAGTTATATAGTCAGATAGATATTAGATTAGTAGATAGATATATACTTATAAGAAGGTATATATCTGATAGTATTAGATTCTACGAAAAAATATACTTAGTAGATAGATTTATAATCTAAGACAGTTTATTGGCTTTGTGTGGCAAGGTTTTGGTAGCGGGGTAGTTACAGGGGCGGCTTCTGTAAGAAGCTGCTGGAAGCTTCCCCCATGTCCGACAGAGCCAATGCCAGCCGGCTCTAAGATGGACCCGCCGCCGGCCAAGGCCGAGCCCATCAGCGATAGTGGTAACGCCTCTGGGAGAACAGATTTAAGAAGGAAAAAAAGTTGCAGCAGGCACAGAAAAGGCAGCCAGAGAGAGGAGTGAGAACATGTGAGAGAAACAACCCTGCAGACACCAAGGTCAGTGAAGAAGGAGGGGGAGGAGATGCTCCAGGCGCCGGAGCAGAGATTCCCCTGCAGCCCGTGAGGAAGACCATGGTGAGGCAGGCTGTCCCCCTGCGGCCCATGGAGGTCCACGGTGGAGCAGATCTCCACCTGCAGCCCATGGAGGACCCCACGCCGGAGCAGGTGGGTGCCCAAAGGAGGCTGTGACCCTGTGGGAAGCCCATGCTGGAGCAGGCTCCTGGCAGGACCTGTGGATCTGTGGAGAGAGGAGCCCACAGAGCAGGTTTTCTGGCAGGACTTGTGACCCCATGGGGGACCCACGCTGGAGCAGTCTGTGCCTGAAGGACTGCACGCCGTGGAAAGGACCCATGCTGAAGCAGTTTGTGAAGAACTGCAGCCCGTGGGAAGGACCCCACGCTGGAGCAGGGAAAGAGCATGATGAGTCCTGCCCCTGAAGAGGATGAAGTGGCAGAGACAACATGTGATGAATTGACAATAACCCCCATCCCTGTCCCCCGTGCTGCTGGGGGGCCAGGTAGAGAATCCAGGAGTGAAGTTGTGCCTGGGAAGAAGGGAGGGGTAGAGGGGAAGGTGTTTTGAGATTTGTTTTTATTCCTCATTATACTACTCTGGTTGATTGGCAATAAATTAAGTTAATTTTCCCCAAGTTGAGTCTGTTTTCCCCGTGGTGGTAATTGGTTGAGTGATCTCTCCCTGTCTTTAGCTTGACTTATGAGCCTTTTGTTGTATTTTCTCTCCCCTGTCCCACTGAGGGTTGGATGGGGAAGTGATAGAACAGCTTTAGTGGGGACCTGGCATTCAGCCAGGGTTAACCCACAACAGATAGATAAGACTGTAACTTAGTATTAGATAGATTGTGCGTATATAGCTGACAGTATTACATAGATTGTGTATATATCTGATGATAGTATTTGATAGAGTGTGTATATAGCTGACAGTATTAGATAGATTCTATGAAAATATATACTTAGTGGATAGATTTATAATCTAAGATAGATAAGACTAACTTAATATTAGATAGATTGTGTATATATCTGATAGTATTAGATAGATTCTACAAAAATATATCCATCTTAAGTTATAAATCTATCCACTAAGTATAAGACTAACTTAATGTGATCGATTATATATCTTATAGTATTTGATAGATTGTGTGTACATCTGACAGTATTAGATACTATGTACATATATCTGACAGTATTAGATAGATTGTGTATATATATCTGATAGTGTTAGATGCTATGAAAATATATCAGATTATAAATCTATCTATCTACTAAGTATAAGACTAACTTAATATTAGATAGATTGTATATGTCTGATAGTATTTGATTGTGTATATATGTGATAGCATTTGATAGATTGTGTGTATATCTGACAGTATTTGATAGATTCTATGAAAATATATAGATTTATAAACTGATAGATAAGAGTATCACATATATATAATCTAATACTATCAGATATATACACAATCTAATTCTAAGTCATACTCTTATCTATCTTAGATTTATAATCTACTATGAGCGATATATACACTATCTATCTAAGAGTATAAGGTATCTATCTATAGATTATATCATAGTATAGGATATAAAATATTTAAAATGTATACTTTACCTTTTAAGTATACTTATATATCTTCTTTTATAATCTAATACTAAGGATATGTTACCATATCCTTATGATATATATCTTATCTTAGATAATTATACTATACTAACAGTTAATATTAGTGTACTAAAATTATAGTATACTCTACCTAATACTCTAATCTATGATCCTATAGACTTATGATACACTCTAACTTTAAAGTTTATACAGTTTGTAGCATACTATACTAAGATATTGATAGAGTAGTATATAAGTTATATAATAGCAGCTTAGTATATAATCTGTAAAGTTTATACTATCTGATACTTCTTTAGGATATAAAATGTTACAGATCATCTTACTACACTAATACTGTATATTTGATAGATATATTGTAAAATATTAAAACTGTAAGAGATATACTTTGTATACTTATACCTTATAAATTTTTAGTTTAGAAAATTTTCTAAACTGTAAACTTTACATACTTGGGTCTAGATGAAGTAAACTGTATACAGTAAATTAAGTAATAACTTAGTACTTATAGTACTTTTAATCTATCAAAGTTTTATTTACTTAATTTTTCATACTTGTGTATATATACACAAGTATGAAAATTTAAGTATAGTTTTCTTTTATATAGTTTTTATTTTTAAGTTAGGTCTATATAACTTAGTTTATGTGTAGATAAACTAGGGAGAGTAAACTTTCTAGAAAAAAAAGCATGTATCATAAAGTATACTTTTTACTTTTAGTAACTATATATATCTATTATAATGTACAATATATTTATAGTACTTAATAAATAGTTTACTTAAAGGAAAACTACATATAAAGGTAGACAGAAGATACACTTAAATACCTATTACCGAAATTATAGTTAAAGTTTAAAAGTAGTATACTAAAAAGTTTTCTTTTAAATAAACTTATACTGTAAGTAAAGACAACTCACTCCATATTACACTACTAGCTTATATATAACTTAGGCATAGGCAGACATAGACAGATATCGAAGTATAAAAAAAAAGAAGTATAAATTTTGGGCTTCTTAAAAAAAAAACTCCTTTTAAATTTAAGGAAAAAAAAAAAGGCAGGTTCTGAAGCCTAATCTTCTCTTTTCTTATTAAAAAAATTTTTAAATAAAACCTACAGTGCTCTTTGTTGTTATTTATGCTGCAAAATAAAAAAAAAGATGAAAAAATTTTTATTTATTTTCTCTGCAGCAAAATGACTTCTAAAATCTTATCCACCTCCAATCTACCTCTGATTAATAATGTTTAAGCATCGTAAAAACTTTTAAAGGCTGACAATAGCCATTCCCACCTCCTCCACAACCACCCACCTTGCATTTTACAATGTCACTGACACGCAGCTCCTGCCCTGTCCGACAGCTCCAGGCACCAGACATGTCCTTCCCTGAGTTACCACTGATACGGACTAGCATCTCCCTGGCCCAGCCCCGCCTGACAGAAGGCAGCCACTGCCACCTCCAAAAAGCGGTGGCCCGGTTCCTGCAGGCATCGCCAGGGTGCAGCTTTCCAGAACAGGGTTGGGGAGCGTTCCCCAACCGAACTGCAGGGAACGCACCGCAGGGGACACTGTCCCTTGCCTGCACCGACCCGCTGGCGCTGGCCAGGCAATCGTGGGCACGGCCAGGCAACCGCCCCAGGAGGTAGGGATCCATCGCCTCGCCTCACCTCGCCACCTCCAGCCCAAATATCATCCTCCTCTTCATCACTCTCACACCCCCAACCCTCCAAATCACAGACATGCAACCCAGGGCACCCCTGCCACCAAAATGCCAACAGCCCGGAACGCTCTCCATCCCTGCCAACAAGGGGTGCCACCACCTGAGGCCAGGACACACACTGTGGCACCGCTGCCCTCCTGTTGATGCCCCCCCTGCTACCAGCGCTCCGGCCCTCCAATGCAGCGTGACCGGCAAACCACTGACCAGGGGACATCCCCCATGGCCCCGTCTTACCAGACATTCCTGGGACTGCTGAGGAGGACAAGACAGAGCCTGTCCTCTGGCACCAGCCCATATGCCATCTCAGCCAGGACGCTTGCCGTCACCCTGGCTCCAGGGTCTGCCGGTCCCGGGGGGGGGGTCTGCACACTCCACCTGCAGAGACAGAGACACACATTAGGAGCTGTGCCTCAAAACAAACAACCCACTCCTTAAAACCCCACCGGCCATCTCCACCCCCTCCCCAACACCACACAGCATGGCCGGGGATGGCCACAGCACTCGGCAGAGCCTCTCCTCCCTCTGCCGCCCTAGGGGCACCAAGCTTCAAGCACAAGGGGGGTGCTTACAAGAAGAGGGGGGGCTCTGGGGCACCCCTGAACAGGGCCCCCAGAGAACCTGCCCCCCAACACAGGATTGCTCGCGGAGTCCCAAAGCCCCAGCTCACGCCACCAGAGACAACCCAGGGGTGGGCTGAGGGCTCGGCCCTGCGGTGCGTTGCCCAACATGGGTAAAGCGTCCCTGGCCGGAGCAGGTGGCGAGCAGCCAACGCAGCAGAGCAGGGACCCTGTCCCCAACACCAGCCACAGCTGCACCAGAGCTGGGTGTCCAGGCTGATAGGGACATGGGGGAATGTCAGCACAGAGCCACAGCCCACCTGACAAAGAAAGAACCCCTGGCAAGCGAAGGATGCTCCCCCCTCTCCATCCCTCCCAATAAACAAGCACCCCAGAACAGAGGGGCAGGACCCACGCCACAGCGTCACCAAGCTCTCCCTGAGCCCCCACAGCTCCCCAGGGCTCTCACGGCCATAACCCACTCAGGCACAGACCTCCCCCTGCCCCCCCAGCTCAGCTGTCAGTGCCTGCTGTGCCCAGGAGAGCCCCGCTCAGCACAAAACCAAAAACCACCCAAACAACTATGCCGCTGCAGCACCAAACCATTTAGACACCACACTAAACCAACAGCCTGAGAGGAAAACAAAAAAGACCCCAAACCCAAAGCCCAGCACACCCTGCTTCCCTGGGCACAGCTGGCACTGCAGGCAGATGAGAGAGCAAGACCCACAGCCCTGAGGCCACGGGGTCTCCTCCCAGCAGGACCCTGAGCTCGGGACCACCCTGGGCGACAAGGACAAACACCCCCAGGGCCAGCACTCACCAGGCAAGGGACGGACCGATGCTCCAGGACTGGATAATTCTCGGCCGCCGACAGGAGGAGAGAAGGGAACGGGCCATAAGTCCCTGCACCCACTCCCCCAAGACAGAGAGGAAAGGAGCAGGGGGGCAATGCAGGGGTTACAGAGGCACTAGGAGGAGATTGAATCAAAAACCAACAAAATAAAAACCAAACAAACAACCCAGGGCCATGCCATTTTCTCCCGCTTCTCCCTGTTGCTGTCCATCCAACTCCAGCTGAGGAGCCACGACCTGGGGTCCAGAGAGCGGGGAGAACATGGAAAAGTAACCCAAAACCATCAAACCAGGGGGTGCAGGCCCACACCGTGAGGCAGATAGGAAGGAGGTAAAGCTGGGGGAAGGAAAGGGGGGAAAAAAAAGATAAAAAAAGGTGGGGAGGGTTAGGGATGGGCATGAAAAAGGGAAACACAGAACAGAGAACACAGAAAACCTGAGGGGACAAAGGATGAACACCATGGCAGGGGGAGAGAAAAGACAAAGCAGGAGAATACAGAAATAGCAAAAAGACACAAGGCAGGGAAGAAGCAAACAACAACGAGGGGGAGAGGGAAGGAAGGAGACAAAGACCAAAAAGACAGTGGCAGTAAAGAGGGGAAAGAGGAAAATTACATAAGGGGGAGGAAGGTGGAAAGAGAGGAAAAAGAAAAAGACCAGGGGGCAGGAGGAGAATGGAGAGGGGTAGAGGGAACTAAAAGAGAAAATGGGCAGAAGACAAGGAGAAAGAAGGGAAAGAGGAAAACCACAAAGCAGGGGGACACCAGGAAGAAGATGGGGACAAGCAGGAGGAAGAGACTTAGGAGGAAAAAAATTTTTAGAAAAAGAGAGCTAGAAAGCAGGATAAGATGGGGGGACAGCAGGAAAAAGGGAAGGAGGAAGAAGACAGTGGAACAGACGGGAGGAAGCCAGAGGAGGGAAGAGCAACATAAACATGGAAAGAATGCAGGAAATAATAGACACTAGGAGGGGAGGAAAAAACGCCCAGGGCAGGGAGGGCAAAGGGCCGCCCACCCCAGAGGGCACCGAGCTCTCGTCCCTGACCTCAGCATGTTCAGGCCTGCCATGGCTGCGGCCAGACCTGGCACACACAGTGCCGGCCACGACCGGCCACTGCGCCCCAGCCATGGGGACACCCCCTCTCCGGCAAACGGGGACAAGCCCCCGGCCCCTTGCCCCCTGGCGCCCGCTGTGCCCAGGAAAGCGCCTCTCAACCACAACAGAAAAAACAAAACGGCTGCAGCACCAAACCATAAACACAACAAACTAAAACAACCACCTCACAGACAACAAGAGACCCCCCCCAAATCCCAGGCACACCCCCTCACTCAGACACACACACACCCCCAACCACACACACACACTGGCCCCAGGCTGGCCCGGGCACAGCGAGCGCTGAAGGCGGCCAAGAGCAGACAAGGGACCGGGGTCCCGCTCCCACCTGGGGACCGGCACCCCCACCCCAGGGACCCTCCCCAGGGAACGAGAGCTCAGGGACACCCCGGGAAACAGGGACAAACCCCCCCGGCCGGCACTCACCACTCCAGGCAAAGGATGGAACAATGCTCCAGGACAGGACAATGCTCAGCCACTGGCAGGGGGACGGGAGGAGAGAAGGGGGACGGGAGGAGAGGAGGGGACAGGCTGTAAGTCCCACACCAGGGCATGGGTGCCAACACCCCCACCGGCCCCCTGCACCCACCCACACCCGCTGGCCCCAAAGCAACCCCAGATCCTTCCCTGGGCTGAGCCCTAACACCCCAAACTCCCAGGACAGAGGGGAAAGGTGGGGGATGCAGGGGGGAGAATTCACCAAAAAAAGTCTTGGGACCCCCAGGGCCACACAGGCAGTTGTGTTGTCTATGTATTATCATCCCCTCCACTTTTCTTTTTTTACCCAACCCCAACCAGGCCACAATGGGTTGGGGGACAGAGAGGTGGAGAACTTGGGGAAAAATAACCCCAAACCATCAACCTGGGGGGGAGGAAGTAACACCAGTGGGAAGGAAGGAGAACCACAGAAAGGAATGAAAGGTATAAAAAGGGAGGGGGGAGCAGGCAAAAAAAAAAAGGGAAAGACAGAGCAGACACAAGAGCAACCAAGGACAGAGGGACATAGAAGGATGACAAGACAGCTAAAAGAGAAAAAAAAAAGAAGAGGAAAAGGAGGAAGACAGGGGACAGGACAAAGACATGCAGGGGGATGCCAGGAGGAAAGCAATGAGCAGGAGGAGGAGAAAGAAGAACAGGGAAAAGGACAGTGGGGGAAGGGGACAAAGACACAGGGCAGAAAGAAGACAACAGGGGGCAGGAAGACAAACAAGGCGGGGGGGGACACACACAACAACCACCAAGGAGGGGTGAAAAAAGGGGGGGGGGTGTCAAAGACAGAGAGGGACCAAGAATGGGGGGGGGGGGGGATTGTGTCAAAAAACAAAAAAGGAGAGGAGGGGGTCAAAAAAAGGAGGAAGACAGTTGACAGGAAAGAAGAAAGGGGGAAGGGGGGCAAAGAAGAAGGAAAGGGGGGCAAAGAAGGAGGAAGGCACTTGACAGGAAGGAGAAAATGCCCAGGACATGGGGACAAAGGGCCACCCACCACACGGGCACCGAGCTCTCGCACCCACCTTGGTGCAGGCGGGGCTGCTGTGGCCGCGGCCAGACCTGGGGACCCCCTGCCCCTGGACCGTGGGACCTTGGCTAATGCCCCCAAGCACCCACTGTGCCCAGGAGAGCCCCACTCAACCAAACCAAACAAAAAACAATGGCTGCAGCACTAAACCATGAACGCAACAAACTAAAACAACTACCTTCGAGAAAACAAAACCCCCCAAAGCCCAGGCACACCGCCACACTCGCACCCTACTTTCCTGGGCACAGTGGGCGCTGGAAGCGGCCGAGAGCAACCCAGAGCCCCGAGGCCACGGAGGTCCCCTCCCTGTGGGACCCTGGGATGCCCCTGAGTGATAGGGACAAATGTCCTGGGGCCAGCACTCACCGGGTGAGGGACGGCCACTCCACCACAGACAGGACGACGCTCCAGGACAGGAAGATGCTCAGCCACCAGCAGGAGGAAAGAAGGGGACAGGCTCCGAGTCACTGCACCGGGGCATCGGCACCGACACCCCCACCGGCCCCCAAACCCTCCCGTCAGCCCCAGGGCGCCCGGTGCACACTGACCCTTCTGTGGGCCAAGCCCCAGCGCCCCAAACCCCTGGAACAGAGGGGAAAGGGGGGGGGAATGTGGGGTGAGATTTCCCCAAAACATACCTGGACCCCCATGACCACCACGTCGGTTTTCTACCTCTTTTCTCTTACTTTTTTTACCAGACCTCAACTGGGTTTAAATGGATTGTGGAACACAGAGGGGGAGAACTTGGGAAAATAAAAAAAAAAAAAAACAAAAAACCAAACCCAGAACCAAAAACCATCAGCCTTGCAGGAGAGTAAGTAACACCAGGGGGAAGGAAGAGGAAACAGGGGGAAGACAAGAAAAAGGGAAAGAGAGCAGAGCAACCAGGAACCAAGGACAGGGGGCAGGAGGAAGAAAATGGGCAGAGAAAGCAGAAAGACAGGGGAGCTAATAAAGAAAAAAAAGAAAGAGGAGGAGGAAGATGACGGACACGACAAAGACAAAGCAGGGGAACACTAGGAGAAAAGAAAAAAAGAGGAGGAAGACAAGGGGGAAGGCAGGAGGAAGACAACACATACAGGGAAAAAAAGCAGGGAGGAGGGGGCAAGGAAGAAGGCAGGAGGAAAACAAAGGGGAATATCAGGAGGAAGAGGAAGACAAAGACACAGAGGGGAACAACAGGAGAAAGGCACATGGAGGGAGGAGAAAATGCCCAGGACGGAGGGGGCAAAGGGCCACCCACCGCAGGGCACTGAGCTCTTGTTCCCCTGCCTTGGTGCAAGCGGGGCTGCCGTGGCCACGACCAGACCTGGCGCTGGCATGCACGGTGCTGGCCATGACTGGCCACTATGCCCCAGCCATGGGGATGCCCCATCCCCAGCAAATGGGGACAAGCCCCCGGCCCCTCGCCCACTGTGTCCAGGAGAGCTCCACTCAACCACAACAGAAAAAACCAAAACCAAATTAAAACGGCTGCAGCAACAAACCATAAACATAACAAACTAAAACAACCACCTGACAGAAAACAACAGACCCCCCCCAAACCCCAGGCACACCCCCCCACTCACACCCCAAAAACACACACACATGCTAACCCAGGCACAGCGAGCACTGGAGGTGGCCGAAAGCAGACAAGGGACCGGAGACCTGCTCCCAGCTGGGGACCAGCACCCCCACCCCAGGGACCTGGGGACCCTCCCCAGGGAACGAGAGCTCAGGGACACCCCAGGAAACAGGGACAAACCCCCCAGGCCGGCACTCACCAGGCAAGGGCCACTCCAGGCAAGGGATGGTCACTCCAAGCAAAGGACGGGATGATGCTCAGCCACCAGCGGGAGGAGAGAAGGGGACAGGCTGTGAGTTGCTGCACCGGGGCCTCTCTTGCCCCCATGTGCCCCTGCCAGCCCTCTGCACCCCAACCCAGCCACCCACCAGCCCCCTAAATCACCCACCAGCCCATCAATCCAGCGAGTTCTGGGGCACTCAGTGCCCGCTGGCCCTTCCCTGGGCTGAGCCCCAACATCCCAAACCCCCAGGACAGAGGGGAAATGGGGGGTTGGGGCAGGGAGAATTAACCAGAAAATACCAGGGCCCACAGGGTCACACGGTGACTTTTCTCCCCCTTTCCTTTTATTTTTTTAACCAACCCCAGCCAGGGAAAATGGGCTGGGGGACAGAGAGAGAGAGAAAACTTGTAAAAAAATAAAAAGCCCAAACCCATAACCCTGGGGGAGAGGATTTAAAACGGGGGGAGGAAGGAGAAACAGAGATAACAATAAAAAGGGAGGGAAGCAAGAAAAAGGGAAAGACAGACCAGAGAAAAAAGGAAACAAGGCTGGGGGAAGAAGAAGAAAATGGGGAGAGATAGAAGGATGACAAGGGAGCTAGAAGACAAAAAAAGAAGAGAAGGAGAAAGACAGGGACAGATCAAAGACAGTGCAGGGGGATGCCAGCAGAAAAGAAAGGATGAGGAAGAGAAGGAAAAAGGGGAACAGAGAAAAGGAAGATGGGGGAAAGATGGGGAGGCAGGACGATGACAGAGAGGAGGGGGGGAGGGGGATGAAGACAGAGAGGAAGACGGGGACAAAGACAAAGCAGGGGGACACCAAGAAAAAGGGAAGGAGAAGGAAGACAGTGGAGAACAGGGAGTAGGCAAATGGGGGCAGGGGGGAGCAGGACACAAATCAGGGAGCAGAGGGAAAAGCAAGGGGAAGAAGACTTGGGGGGTGCAAAAAGTCCCCACAGCCACGCACCCAGGCTTTCCCGGGTACAGCAGGCACCACCGGCATCAGAAGGAATGCCGTGGCCATGGCCCTGGTCCCCATGGCACCAAGGGCAGGCACCCCAGGTGGACCCCCACCAGTAGGGACCCGCAGCTGCCCTAGGCTGCTCCTGGCACCACAAGCCCTCCTGCCAGGGGACAGAGAGCTCAGTGCCACAGTGGGGGGGCACAAGGATGGGGATGACGTACACATGAAGTACCACCCTCACCCACCTGCGACGGATGGGGCTACAGGACCTCGGGAACGGTCCTCTGCTGGCCAAGCACCAGCTCCGGGGACAAGGAGAGAATGGAGTCCAACGGTACCTAGGATCCATTTTGTTTCCATGTTCCTCTGTTCCTCTTTGCTGCATTTCCACCATGTCATCTCAAAAACCAGTTTTCAAGTACCTTGCTTTTTTTGTTTTTAAATAAAGCCCATAACTCGCATCTTTTCTTCCCAGCTTTCTCCTCCTTCCATTGCAGGATCTCATAATGGTACAGATCTCGTACAGGTCGCTGCTATCAAGTGGTACCTAAAACCAGAGCTTCACTTACCCCAGCAGTGCCAGTGATGGGCATCAGCAGCTCCCAGCCAAGCCTTCCAGCTTCACCAGGAAGGATTTGCTGCTCCTGCTCCAGCACTATCATCAACTCAGGGGCATTTGCAAGCCCCGAGGGGAAACCAGATCCCCCCAGATCCTGCCCTGCTCGCCCTAGCCCTGGCCCTAGCCCTGGCCCTGACCCTGGCCCTGGCATTTCAGCCCCCAGCACCGCCCTAATTGGCTCAACCCGAGCCCCTTCCCAATTGCCCCCACCTGGGGATGGGTGGTTCCCTCCCCGCCCTGCTCCCTGCCAACTGCTCCTCGCTTCCAGCCATCCCTTCGCCCCGATCCCAAGCTCCCGTATTTTACAGGCAGGGGAGCCACACGTCCCAGTCCCCTGCACCAGCTGGGGAACGTCCTGCTCATCCCCGTTCCCCATTTCTGGGGCAAAGCACAACCTGCCTCGAGGCTGCACGGCTTTAGGATCTCCTGGCAACATCCCCCCATCTGGCTTCACACCACCCAGCCCCTGACCCTCACAGCAGCCCCAGTGGGTCCTTTCGCAAAGCGGGGAGCCCGATTTGGGGGTGTCCCGCCGGGGCAAGAGCCACGGCTGCGCAAAACGGGCCCCCCCAGCACAGGGTGGCACCCTTCGTGCGGCTCACCTTTTAGAGCCGATGGGGACAAAGCACGACCAGAGGGACCCCATGCTCATCGAGTAACTGAGGGGCTTTTCTTTCCAGCACAGATGCTTCGGGTGCACGTGGGGGACGGCCAGGCGTGCACCCCTGCGGGACGCAGCTCCCTGATCGGTAGGGACTGGAAGCAACTGAAGGCGAGAGTTAACACCCTCTGGGGGAAGGAGCCCCCCCCCCCCCCCCCCAACCTACTTTTAATTACTTCTTTCCAGTTTTCAGCTCCTTTTGCCATCTCTCAAGCCCCAGCACTCTTCAAAAAACAGTTAAACCCAAACCCCAGGCTGAGAATCGCTCCGCCAGCAGTGCTGAACCGCCTCAAAGCACCAGAAATGCTCCCAAAAAAAGGAGCATGGAAATTCCTAGTGACCACAAAGGCAGACTGGAGATCCACAGGTTCCCTGCCCACTCGCAAGTGTCCCTTGCCCCCCCAGCAGCAGAGAGGCGAAGGGGCATGGCGCAATCTGCCTCGGCAGCGCCGAAGCCCTCGCACGGTTTCCCGAGAGCATAAAAAGCCCTGCATGCCGAAGACGGGCCGGGCCAGGCAGCTGCTCGTGCGGCTCTCGGCCCTGTCCCAGCTCTGCGCAGCGAGCGCGGCAGCTCGCCGACGCTTCCATTCCCTGTGTACCCGAATGCTGCTCCTCCGTTGCCGAGGATGCTTTCCCCTCAAAATCCCCCATACATCCAGGGTTTCTGACCCAAAACCGTCAGCGCAACTGCCTCCAGCAGCTCCTCAGGGCGAGTGCTTTCACTCAGCTCTGATATCCAAAGGAATCCTCATCGGTTGCCTGCTGTAACTCCCATCTAGCGTCTGATCAACTCCTCAAAAGGATGCAAGAGCTGCTGCACTGGCACAGCCGCATCGGAAACGCTACCAGTAACACCAGCAGGCTAAAAAAAAAAAAAAAAGAAAAAAAAAAATCACTCGAGCAAGTTTATTCTTGCTCTTCCCGTTTCAGAGAAGCCTTCAGGAGATGCTGAAATGGCATTCACGAGACAGAACGGACAAGGGAATACAACACAAAAGATTTTTTGCCTTTTTCATTGCATTTTATTGGAAACGAGAAATACCGATTGCAAAAATCATTCCATTCCACTTAAGCGCCAGACCTGGATTCCATCAATCAGTTATCCAGGCAGCCAAGGACACAAACATCGTGATCACCGAAAAAAGCCACTCAGAGGCTGAGCGCAGCCACGTCGCAGTGAGCTAGAGGCGTGCTCAGTGAGTGCGGAGGCTTCAGGCTGGCACATGCCCCAGCAAAGGGGCTTCCTTTACCTGTCCCTAACATTTCCCATCAGCACAGCACCAGTCTCCAACTTCTCTCTATTGCACAGCAAGGAAAGCATTCACCGATTATGTTTCTCAAGACAAACATCTCGACAGACAGATGGACAAAGGCCACTGGGAGCATCGGCGCCGAGTCATGGCGGGCACGGATGTCGTCTGGCAGCAGTGAAGTAACTCTCGCGCTTGGTGGGGACCTTGGAGCCTGCACGTCATTTGCAGGCGAAGAAGAATTTTTTACGGAGGAAGTTGAAACAGCCCGGCATCTGCTTGTACTGCCCCTTGGCAGAGACGGCATCTGCCACCTGAGAACAGAAGGAGAGCAGTCAAGGAGCTTTTCCAGCTTGTGCGTTGGGGCACAACCTCTCGCAGGAAGCACAGTGACAAAGACAGGGAACAGCATTGTGGGACATGAGAGCCGGCAGGTGTCCTAAAATGAGACATTTTCACCAGCACAACCAAAGGGGACTCGAGGGAAAACGGCCTTTCGAGAAACCCCGGCCGTAGCAGCCACCACCGCCTTCAGCAGGTGCATCTCAGCATGAGCCGCAGCTCCCTCTTTCCCTTCAGGTGCTTAAAAGCAAATTCCCTTTCTGCCCATTTTCTTCCCGACATGCCTGTCATTTCCCTGAGGCCGCTTTCCTTGCACCGAATGCCAAGCGGCAGAGAGAGGGTCTCGCGCTACTCCCTGGAAATCGAGGGCTGCCAAGCCACCGCATGCTGGAAAAGCGCCACGATGTCAGGAAAACAACAAAAAAGCAGGTCCTCCCTCCCCTGCTGCCTCCATGTAAGACTTTTCTCCTACCCACGGAGAACAGTACAAGCGTCTAGAAGTCCCTATGCTCGTCCCCAACTGTGGCACCCTCCTCCAGTCAAGAGGGCATGCAAAGGAAAAACGTGCAGTAGCCATGCTGGTTCTGCATTCCCTGCGCACTGCGCTCCTCGCTTGCCAGGACATGCCAACACAGGCGTGTGGCATCACCTTCATGAGGGTGAAATGCTTCTTGAGACTTACCACAGCATCACAGGAGCACCAGCAAGAGAGCACGTGCCCACGGAGATCTCTGGGCACGAGAGACCCAGCGGGTCTTCCCCGAGGGTGTGATCTGCCCGGACGTGTGGCTGCACGCTTACAATGGTGCCCTGAGTCCCATCGGCCTGGACTTTTGAGGGTGGGACGAGCTACACAGTTTTTTAGCAGTTCCCATGGAACAGATTAGCGCCCGTACTTTCGGGATTACTTCTCACGAGAGAAACCTCGAGGTGATTTGTCGCAGACCAAGGCCAGACGCTTTCTTCATAATTAGACCTCTCCACAGTACCTCCAATCAGCTGATCCATAAACTGAATGCTCAGTATCGTCATTCCTTTTTAAGGGTAGGCCTCCACGCCCTGACCGATTGCAGCTCTAACCGTTTCCTTCATAGTGACTTCAAAAAGCAGGGAAAAAAGACACCTACCCGCAGTAACATGTTGAGCAGGTGTTCCGAATGGGCGTATTGCTCCAGCACGCTGTCCAGCATTTCCACATACCACGAGCCTCTCGACGTCTCCCTCCAGGAGACAAAACCTTCAGAGAAAGAACAAGAACGTTGACTGCTAAAGCCAGTCTTCTGTTCTCACCTCGCCAAATGACTGCCGCTCCCCGGGCACCACCTCCAACGGAGCTGGTTGCCCCTACCCACCCCCACCTTTGGCCACAAAGCTCCCACTTTTTTGCCAATTCCCCCGTTCCCAGCGAAGGATGGGCACGGGCTACCTCACCTGGAAAAGTCGAGTAGGAGACCAAGATGTCGCTGGGCGTGGGCAAACTGGCTACAGCGTCCGGCTCATCCATATTACCCGACAGAGCTTGAAAAGGAGTCGCGTCCGACTCCAGAGAACCTCTGGGAGCATCGTCTCCAGGCGAATCGCAATCCACTACAAAGCCTCGATCTCTTTGTTCTGCAAGAAGCAGCAATGAGACAGTCCCTGACGTTCATCTCACCCATGCGTTCTGACAATCGTACACCCTCCATTACGAAAAGATGGAAAAAATAAAAAATAAGGGTCCTCCAACAAAACCAAGCTTTTGGGCCCTTCAGCTGCACTGGCCAAGTCGAAGCCGTTGGCGATTCACACAAAAGCCCTCGGTCCGTGCTTCCTTTCTAACCTTGTAGCTGAAGACCCGGCGCAGCCACTCAGCGTGCGCTGCCTGGCCGTGTGCTGCGATCGCTCCCCTCGTTCCATCCCGCATCTCCCTACAGTGCAGTAAAACCGTGCCAGCGCGCACAAATCGATACTGCCCTCTGACAAGAGGCTCGTGCCTGTGCCCTTATGCTCAGCCCGCGCTAGCGGTAAGAATGCGTGGCCGAGAGCGAGAGAAGACAGCCGGAGAAACGGGCGATGAACCCAAAAGGAACAAGAAGCCAAAACCTAACCACATCTCCAAAGCCTGCTTACGCCCGACAGCCGATTCGCTTCAGGAGCCAAAACAAAGATTCACCTCCACCACAGGCCTGGATGAAGAAGAGTTTGGGTTTTCCTCTCAAACTCGGGCAATTGGACCCATTGAAATAGTTCACAATCTCCTCCACTGGAACGGGTTTTCCATCTGTGCCATAAATGCCTCCGGGAAACTGAATATGGCTCATCTGCAAGAGGAAAATCCAGGAGCTAGTAACGCGGAAGGTGAGGCCGGTTCTGAGGGAGCCCATTTCCCATCGGGTGCTCCGTAGCCTAAAGCGACTGGAACAAATCCCACTACCTCATGCCCATGCAAACGCGAGCACCACATCAGGGTGAGAGGGCGCCCGGGGGTCATTCAAAACACGCTAAAACCCAGCAATTCAACTCCTCCTACTGTCCAACTCCTCTCCCACCTCCTCCGGAGAAGGGGTGCTTCATCCTCTGGGACAACGGGCACGTAACATACACCATTTTCCTAACAGTTGCTCTCCTCTCCTCGTCCTTCGAGGCTCCAGACTCGTGATAAATACATAGGCTTTACTACTAATGGCATCTCCCCCACCAGAGCTGGAGGAATGGGAAGGACTAAACAACCATGGTATGCGGGTTAGCGCTACCTCCCATTGCTCTCTGGCCATCGTTCAGTTCCGAATTATACGCCCCAACATCCAAAATGGAGAACGCTCGTCCACAGGCGACACTGGATCAGACTACGCCAGAGAAGCTCCCGTTTTCTTTAACCCAGATAGGAGAGTGCAACTCCTTGCAATATCTTGCGATGGCAGAATGGCCATCGGATCAGTCACGACAGACCGTTTCCCTCCCACCCTGCGTGAGACCACGGCGCAGGGAATCAACCCCTTCCCATGCAGGCAGCCTGCCTAACGAACAAAGGAAGAGATGCAACGAACCCACCTGACAACCATGGGAAAGGATGACCACGACGCAGCAGTCCAAGGCCCTGTGGTCCTGCCGCGCCAGCTTCCGCAGCTCAGAAACCATTGCCTATGTGGAAAACGTCACGGTAAGAGTTTTTCGAACCGTACCTCAGCCACAGATCATGGCTGGGCCCTGCTCTTATCAGTCTATCACGGGCGTGCCACTCAGAAGAATCCAGTTGATCTCTCTGCCGCTTTCTGTCCGGCACAAGTGGGATAACACAGACCCCACCTACAGGCAGCAAAAGCCAGCAGCGGAGAGCAAGTATTTCTGTGGTTCTGCCCTTTGTTAACGTCGGTTGCTTTAATACCACAGATTCCTCTCCTTGCCGTGGTCTTTACGACACGGCAACGTAAAACATAACCCGCTTCCAGGCGACCGATCCACTGAAATGCACTTCTTCTGATTAGGGGCCTGTGGGCGAGCCAAGAACCTCGTTTTACTTTCAGCGGCCGCTCCAGATGATTGAGCTCCCTGCGCCGCTTCAAGTAACAGCCGAGGACCGTACAGACGGGCAAATCACACCCCTGGCTGCACACGACACAGAGGCTGTCAGCTCTCACAGAAATACAGCCTCACCGATTTGCCTACAAATCACAACCGGGAATCAAAGTTCAGGCAGAAGGGTGAAAACGTGCAAGGTCCTTTCTCCTTCCGCAATCGTGGCAACACGATAAAGTAAGAGGATGCGAGCGGTCGATTATTTCTTTGGGCAGCGCAGGCTGGGGCTTTCGGCATGCTGCCAACACGGGGGTATGTCCCGTGACGCGCTCCCATCGCTTCTGGGGGCTCGCCTCTCGTCCCTTGCGCTAGCTGGACACAGCCGGCCTCACCTTAGCTTCCAGATCCCGCCGAGTCAGGACATCGAAGCGCAAGGCCTTGAAGCGCTTCTCCAGCTTCCTGCAGTCCACATCGGAGCCGCCTCGAGTCAACAGATCCGAGTCTCTATGGAAGTTGACGTTGTTGATGATCAGGCAGTGTCCGCACGGGTCCGCTTTCAGCTCATAAACCTGGCAGGCACACGTGGCAATTAAACACCCTCTTACTCGGAGTGCTTGCTGGCTAACCCAGCGGGACGCAACACCAGTGAGGAACTGGATTCCTTAAAGGAGCACATTTCACAGCTTTTTCATTTCTCCAGGCCTAGGAACAGATAAGAGTATCGGTTCTCCGCACGAGTGTTGTTATCAGCAGCCAGGGAACACAAAACCACCTGCCAAACCAGGGACCACTTTTGCG
This sequence comes from Harpia harpyja, assembly GCF_026419915.1. NCBI lineage: Eukaryota > Metazoa > Chordata > Aves > Accipitriformes > Accipitridae > Harpia > Harpia harpyja. The sequence goes on from NC_068946.1 coordinate 7,501,151, forward strand.
GAAAACCGGCCACTTCTTTAGCTGCAGCGTCTCTGATGGCAAGGTGAAGTTTCTGGGAGTTTTTTTAGGCATCATTGTCAAACCTTGCCACGAGAGCCCATGCAAGGAGCCAAGGAAACGGGCAGGTAAAACCTCCCGGAGACTCAGCTTTACCATTGATGAACAGCACCACAGAGTTTTACGAGGGCTACCCAAACACCTGCACCAATATGGCTGCAAGCCTGGCACATACACAGCCAAACTATTCGCTCCGGATAAGACAGATACCCATAGGCTGCAGGCTATCAGAAGGCCACTCCAGACGTATCCGCAATACTCACTGCTTCCCTGCCCGTTTCCCAACGTGCCAGAGCATCCTGCACGTGTGCACTGTTGTTTTCCTGGCGTCTGCCTCTTCATGCTAGGATTACAAAGTCTAAACACTGCTTTGCAGATGACACACCGCTCAGTGCCTTCCAAAATTACCAGCTGCCCTGATGGGAACCATTTCAGGGCAAGCTTTAGCTCTATGTTACGTTATTTACATTAGAGATGCGGTAATCTCAAGGAGGAGCTGGCTAACAATTGACCCGCTTTGAGCCGATCGGCCCCGTTACAGCAGCAGCAGCCTCAGAGCGATCGCTCCAGTAACGCAAAGCAAGAATCGGCTGTCCCGGGGCTATCTTCTGGTAGCCACCTGCAAGGCACGTAGCTTTGACTTAACAGGGAACACTTTCAGCCTAACCAAATACCAACCAGATCGCGGTTCCTCTTGTCAACAGCCAAACCTACAACACACAACAGAGACACGGTATTTAGCTCTCCGCGCTCCAAAACAAGATGTTGGTTATACACCTTTCTCCTAGAATTCATGTCGATCCTTCCCCATCACCCGCAACGCATCGGCGACACGTACGAGTTCCCCCTTCCCGCCCCGCCACGCGCCAGAAGCAAACGTTTGGCACGCCATCTCTCTGAAAGAGCCTGGGACGTGGCTTACCCCGGGCTGGCGCGGGAGGCGTTTGAGGTCTTTCACTCTCGGCTTGGACTGGGATAGACAAACGTTCAGGAAAGCTCACATCTGTAATGAGACAGGACAGCCGGGTCTCACCTTCTCCCCCTTCCGAGTTCACGCTACAAGTAACCAATCCAGGGTGCCTGGAAGTACCCGAGCCAACAGCCACTTCTCGCAGCGACCCGGCTGCGAGGCTGCGATACGACATCGCGTCCATTTTCCCCTTTTCAGGGTTCAACAGACCAAAGTTTCTGCTTACAACCGCACAAGCTGGATCTGCAGGTAGATTCAACAGCGCACAAGATGGCAAGGACGCGGCAATATCCATTTTCACCAAGGTACCGCAGAGGTTGTCGGCAAAAATACAGAGAAGGAAGCTCCTAACGCCACAAGCACATAGCCTGAGCTTAAAAGCTTCCGCTACTGGAAAGCGCAACGTTCTCCCAACAGCTCAAGTCTGCGTACTCGCCTCCACAAACCATGCTCCAGGATAATAAAAATCAGGACGTCACAGACTCTTACCCATGGCGAGAGGGATCCCAGCCGCCACCACCCCCATGCTGCCATTTGCCCAGAAAACAACTGCGCCCTCAATACTTACTTTTACGATGCTTTTCCCCACATAAGTCCAGCTCGACAGGCCTTGGGTCTACCAGCTGCGGTGGTGCCGGTGGGCATTCGCACTCCTCGATCAGCATGTCCGCGAGGTCGCCCTGCCCGGTGTCCCGCAGGATGGAGAGGAACACAGGAAAAGCCCGTTTCCCTCGAGTCTCCAGGTCGATGACCAGCTGCCGGGCTTGCTCTCCTCGGCTGCCGGCGCTCTGCAGAGGAGGAAAGCTCAGGACAACACACCTTCACCCCAAGCCGAGGCGCACCGGCCGGCCAGCCCCTCCAACTGGCACCCAGATAGGGGAAATGTAGGGATCCACACCGAGCGCATCTATGCGGGCCGAAGGACACCAAGACCTAGCAGACGCAGTCACAGAGACCCCCAGCAGCCACCCGAACCCCAGCCCCGATCCCCCTTCAACCACCAAGCCCTGCTGCCTCCGCTGGGACACGCAGCTGCAGCCCACCGCAGGGCCTGGAGGGAGAGGGAGGAGGCAGCACCCCCAGCTCATCCCCAGAGGATGAACAGGCACCCCCCTGCCTGTCACCAGTGCGCAGGATGAGGTAAGACACCCCCAGGCTCTGTCACCAGTAACAGAGAAGGGAAACAAGAGCCCCTTAAGCCTGTCACCAGCTTGGAATGGGGACCCGAGGAGAAACCCCTACGCCTGGCACCGGCTGGGGCACAGAACAAGAAGAGACAAGATGGGGGTGGGTCTTACATCTCACACCTGCAGGGTCCATGGTGGGGAGGCACAAGGGCCAACCCCTAGGCCTGTCACCGGGGTGACTGGACACGGGGGCCAGCCCCCACAGGCCTGTCTCCGGGGCGAGGGGACACAGGGGCCTCCCTCGGGCCCGAGAGGACACGGTTCCAGCCCCCTGGGCCCGTCACCGGGGTGAGGGGACACGGGGGCCATCTCCCTGGGCCTGTCACCGGGCCTAAGAGGACGCAGGGGCCACCCGCACCGGCCTGTCACCAGGGCTGAGGGGACAGGGGGCCCTCCCTCAGGCCCGTCGCCGGGGTGAGGGGCCCTCCCCCGGGCCCGTCCCCGGTCCTGAGGGGACGCGGGGCCCTCCCCCGGGCCCACCTGCAGCTCCTCGACCATGGGCCGGGTGAAGAGGCCGCGGTCCTCCAGCGGGTCCCAGAGCGGCGCCACCCGCAGCGCCGCCACCAGCCGCGCCCGCCCGCGCCGCAGGGCCCGCCGCTGCGCCTCCTCCATGGCGCCGCTCTGGCCGTTTCGCCTCGGTGACCGGAAGCGGCGCCCGTCTCTATGGTGACGGCGGGGCGGGCGCGCCGGAAGCGGCGGCGCAGGGTGGGTGAGGGCGGCCCGTCCGCGGCCCTCGCCGGTCGCCGGTTCCCTCAGCGCCGGTGTCCGTCCTCCGGCCACCGGCCCCGCCGACCCTCCGCCCGCCGGAGCCATGGAGCTGGGGCGGGCGGGCCTGGCCTGGGCCGCCGCCCTGCTGCTGGCGGCCCTGGGAGCGCAGGCCGCGGCGGCGGCGGATTTCGACCCGTACCGCGTCCTGGGAGTCGGCCGGAGCTCCAGCCAGGCCGACATCAAGAAGGCCTACAAGCGGCTCGCCCGGGAATGGTACGTACCTCCCCTCCGCCCCGGCCTGCCCCCGGGCTCCCAACCGCTCCCCCCGCCGCAGCACCCCGGCGGGACGGACAGACGGACACGGGGACGGACACACGGTGTCGTTTCGCGTCCTCTCGCTCGAGAGAGCTAGGCAGCTGCGCTTTGAGCGGCGGGTAACGCTGCTGGGGGGTGGCATTAGCCACCTTACCTGGCTGTCCGCGCCAGACGAGGCCGGGCAGGCGGTCAGAGGCGAGCCCCGGGTCTTCCTCGCAGGCCGAGAGTCATCCTGAAACCAAGCGGACACCTTCACCCTAGAGATCCGTACTGTAAAACCCCCCTGGAGTCTGGCTGTGGGGAAAAAACTTCTCCTCGACTCAACCGGGAACGTTTAATACGCCAGGGTCTAAGTCCCGGTTTGATACCTCGGTGTCCGAGGGCAACTCAACCCCCATGCCGTGGAAGGGGTTGGCCCCACAAATGTTGTGCTCCTCGCTTCGATGGCATGCACGGAGGAGCAGGCGCGAGGCATTGCCTTGGAAAATAGCCTCACCCAGAGCTTTTAGAGCCTGCGTCGTTTTGCCCAAGACATCCCCAAGGGCTGCGGCAGGAGGTGTTTTACAGGAAGAACTCAGTGGATATGTAGGGCAGGAGCTGAGGGATGCATTGCTGTAGTGGGCAGGAAAGATACGCGCTCCCTCGTCCTGGGCTCAGGCCGTCGGCAACGCATCAGGTGGAGGGACAGGTCTGCAGGTGCATGGCCAGCATCCCGGTGCGGCATTTTGGGATGGGGTTTGGGTAGGGAGAGCGCGTGCTGGGTATAAAATCTGATCTCGGCCTCGGGGGACGCCGCCGCACACCCTAACTGTCCACGTCCCGCTCACCTCTGAACAGAGGCCGACAGCTCCCTGCGCCCCCACCGGGGAAGTGCTGACCCCTTTTTCCTCCGATTCCGCCTCGTAGGCATCCTGACAAAAACAAGGACCCGGGAGCAGAAGACAAATTCATCCAGATCAGCAAGGCCTACGAGGTAACACGCTCTTCTTGCTAAACTCCTGCTGTTGTTAAAAGTTAAGCGACCTTATTTTTCCATCTGGGGCTCTGCGCTTTTTCTGCATACGTCTACACGGGAAAGGTGCTCGACCCCGTGGAGGCGGACGCTACTGACCCGAGAAGTTTCCTCTACTTTCTCAACAGAGCGCCGCTGGATGTCACCAGCGTGGCCTCTGTTGCAAATATTTTGCTACAGCTCTGCCCCATTCTCGCTAAAAAGCCTCAAACGAGGGAGGAACGGGTACACACCGAGCCCCATGCAGCTGGGCGGCCGTCTTGCCCACGTCACATGTACATATAAGCATTTTGGGGGTGACGTAAGCAATGTTAATCACCACAGGGCTTTAGTCACTTCAAATTATTCTTTGCGTAAGTAGTTATTTGCACATTGCTCCCGTGCGGCTCTCAAAATCGGCTGCCCCAGTTTGCAGCGGCTGACCCGACGCTTCCATGGCAAGCGAGCTGAGCCCACAGAAATGAAAGTGGATCGTCAGCTCCCAGCCGAAAAATGCAGTTTGTCTGGGGGGGCTTCTGGCTGCTCGGTAAAACTTTTGGCACTTTCTGATGCCCTGAGAAAACCCTCAAATGTTCAAGCAGACGCCAGGCAAAAGCCGCTCCAGCAAAGAGCGTTAATGTTCGGACAGTGCGACGCTCAGGCTTGAGGAGCGACTGGCGTCAGAAATGGGTACGGCGGTCTTGATTCACAGGCTCCTTTTCTTTGGGCTTTGGCTTTTTTTACCCTTATTTACTGCAGCGAGCCCGGAGGCTACACGATAGTTCCCTTTTCTGGAATATTTATCCCTCCGATGCGCAGCAAAGGCTGCACGTTCCCTCGTAGCGCGTCCTTATGCCGCTGCAGTTATTTGCTAAGGGATTATCATCAGGGCGGTTCCCCCTCACGGTTTCAGGCAACCGTCCCTTCTATCATCTGCTTCCCAGATTCTCTCCAATGAGGAAAAGAGGGCAAACTTTGATCGCTACGGAGATGCCGGGGAAAGCCAGGGCTACTCTCAGCACCAGCATCGCCAGTTCCACCACTTCCACGAAGGCTTCTATTTTGACGAGTCCTTCTTCCATTTTCCCTTTAATTCGGAGAGGCGCGACACCTCCGACGAGAAGTATTTGCTCCATTTTTCCCACTACATCAACGAAATCGTGCCAGATAGTTTCAAGAAACCTTACCTCATTAAAATAACCTCGGACTGGTGTTTCAGCTGCATCCACATCGAGCCCGTGTGGAAGGAAGTCGCTCAGGAATTGGAGGCACTGGGTAAGGACGAGGCCGTTTAGGCTGGGCACGTGTTGCTCGCCCAGCGAGGCTGTGGCGGTCACCTTCAGCTTCAGAGCACTGAGTTTAACCTGTAGATTTCCTCAGGGATTTATCCTAACGCTTTCCCGAATGTTACTAACCTCATAATGGATGAGGCTATACGTTAGAAATGAGGAAAAACTAGTTCTGTAGATCACAAGGGCAAGATGCCTCTTCTCCTGTCCGCACAGCAAGCGGCTTAGTCGGACGCTGATGATAATAAACAATGGCGCGGCTGAGAACCGATCACACCACTGCGATTTTAGGCCGCCAGCATAAATGCCGCATTGCTCTTTGTCCTGTGCTTGGCTGCCTTTGATAAGCAAAGATCCCTGCAGAATACGTCCTCAACTTTAGGGCCGCTACCATACAGTGAAGTTTTGAGACTTAGTGAACATGTTTGGATGACAAGGAGGTATTTTGTACTTGCCCCTCCGCCCCCAGCTTCCTCATTTTCCCTGCAGATGTTGTCTGCTCACGCTTCCAGAAAAACACAAACTCAACAGGCAGCTGGAGACACAGGCAGCATAGCTCCCCCTTACTAAGATTCTTCTGCTTGAGGTTTTAATGTAGCACATGAAATACCAGTGGACAGAACAAAAGAGGACAGCACGTTCTCTCTCTCTCTCTCTCTCTCTCTCTCTCTCCCCATCTCCCCCTGCCAGATAAAGCTAGGAGTTTTAAATAGAATGTTCAAGGATTGCAAGAGGAGGAAAGTACAGAGTTGGGAGGGACAGTCCCACAAATAAATCCCAAGTTACGCAGGGCGCTGGGCAAGGCAACGGGTCTTCAACCTCAGTTTTGTACTATGCCTTTTGGAACATTGATGACGTTTCACTTGAGCCTGCTCTCCTTTTTCAGGAGTGGGAATAGGAGTCGTTCACGCCGGGTACGAAAGGCGCCTCGCCCATCACCTAGGTGCACACAGCACGCCGTCTCTACTAGGGCTCATTAATGGGAAAATAACCTTCTTCCACAACGCTGTTGTTCGAGAAAACCTGCGGCAGTTCGTGGAGAACCTTCTGCCGGGGAATCTCGTAGAAAGGGTATGCTCTAGTGAGAACGTCACTTGCTGCTTCTTGCGTCTGTCTGGATATTCACCTCTCCTTAGCTGTTTCAGTGGCTAATCTGTTAATTCAGCCCACGAACTGCACCGTGTCACGAACGCGAGACAATCCGACCGAGGCTGGTGAAATGAGGCGTTTTGAGAGCTGTAATTACAGCTACAAAGCCCAGAGCTGTCAGAAGCGATCGCGCAAGGTGGCTCCGTAATGCTTCTTGCGACAGGGCCAATCCCTCTACTATGTGGTTACGCCAGCAACTTTGTGTGCCTGCTGTCCCCCGAGTTGTAATACCCTATGGCTGCCAGAGCTCTACAAAAGCTACCCCCAGGTTAGGAATCTGTGATTGGGCTCTACCTGCCTGCTGGATTTCACTTCCCTTCTCCTTTTTTCGGAGTTTCATCCAGCAAATTAAGGACTGCTCGCTAACTCGTAGGCACCATCTGCTAAAACTCACCCGCACAGAGACCCATTGTTTATTTCGTCCAGTTTTGATTCAGACCTCTGAAACTGGAGCCGGCAGTGAGAGCCCTTTCCGAGTTATAGGTAAAACCTCCAACTAGATAAAAAATTCCTGCATTTCAGCCTTGCTCGGTTGTTTTTGGGCAGAGTCCTAAGCACCCCCCACCCCCTTTCAGTGCAACATAGCTGGCTCAGGCCCCGTAGTGCTCTCACCTGCCTGTCCTCTGCCTGGAGTCTTGTTCACCTCACCTTGTTTTCCCTTGGGGTCTTCAGTAAAGGCCACCCTTCCCAACAGACCCTTGACCTGCTGTCCTCCGGGTATTTGAGTTTTCACCCCAGAAGCAGGGCCTGCTGCCCTCTTGCACAGCTAAAGCAGCCATTTCACCTCCCGCAGCCAGGCACTCATCAAAAACAGAGCCGGCAGTCCACTCCTCTCCCCATGGGCCCCTAAATGAGCTGTGACCTCCCTTTTATCTCCTTCCTCTAGGTCAAAGAGGTACCGCAGCTGAAAGGGAGCAGGTTTGATGGAGCTCACAGGTGCCTGTTAACCCTTGGCTTCCCACTATATATATAAAGCATATGGCCCCAGTGAACAGTTACGAGAAAGAAAGCAGCATCAGCACTGACTTGAGACGGCATCGACAAGAGGGGGCAATAACTTGGAGCATTGGTGGGGGGTTGAGACTGATAGTTTTAATTCATTTGCTGTATCAAACAAGCCCAGATCAGGCATACCTGTTGGAAAGACAAACCCACGGTCTGCTTCCTGTAACACCGGGACAGCTTTTCCAGACTCAGTTCTCATTCAGACACCTAATCGTACAGCATTGCATGTGTCTGACGGCTCAGAGGTTAAACTAACATGCTGATTCTGTTTCAAGATTACAGATAAAAACTACATCCGCTTTCTCTCCAACTGGAAGAAAGAAAACAAGCCCCACGTCCTTCTATTTGATCACATGCCAGTTGTGCCATTATTATACAAGGTAATGTGATTTCTATCACTGCATTGTTGACTTGCTAATAAATCCAGCCATTCCAAAACAAAGTGCGATACGGCTGTGAGCAGAGGCGGACCAATGCCTCTAAATACTATTGACGGGCTCTAGGGGAGAGCAAGCTGATTTGCGTCGGCTGACAACGGCACAGCCAGGTGAGCGACTTCATTGGGAGATTGCTTCTCTGCCCTGCCGCAGATGTACCCTTGGTGGATGCGAAGGTGCGGGTGGGTTTTGGAGGTAGCGGCAACAGAGGCACGTACTAACCTTTATTGGTAACGAGATTTTTGCGGCACATCTAATTTGGGTTGCCAGAAAGCCCATTTCCTAAGAAACCCCTGCTACCGCGCAAAACATCAGTTTGTAGAATAAAGCTATGGATCCATTGAGGCTCCCTGTACGATGACTAAAGAGAATGAGAACTGCAGTTCGGCAAGGGAGAGGAAGGGCTTTTACCTCTTGCAGCGCACGCCCAACAACATTGAAACAGCAGGAGGTGTTCTCGAAGCAAAGTCACCACAGGCACTCGGGGCAGAAAATGTTGTTTACTCTCTAACATAAACATGTGCTGGTGCTTTCTTCCCGTCCAGCTGACTGCCTTTGCATACCGCGATTACTTGTCCTTTGGTTATGTGTACGTCGGACTCCGAGGCACCGAAGAGTTGTCCAGTCAGTACAACATCAACGTCTACACTCCCACCATGATGATCTTCAAGGAGCATGTCGACAGGCCTGCTGATGTTGTGCAGGTATTGCTCAGAGCCCTGTCCAAGAGCTCACGTGAAACGGATGCTGAGGTTTTCCGACCGAGCTTGTGATGAGGGGTCAGTTGGTGGAGGATTTCAGAGTAAAGAGCATTCATTCTCGGCCTAAACTCGGGCTCCAGCAGAGGCAGAGCGTGACCATTGGGAGGGAGCTCAGCAGGCTTCAGCTATGGTGTGTGACCTTTGGAGGAGGGTGGCTGCAGGTAGCTTCTCAGTCTTGGGGCCTCAAAACATCTCGGGCAATTTTAGCAAGGACTGTGATTGATGGCTGGCAGCCATCCCCAGGCTTCCGACAAGGACGTCATGGCAGCTTGACTCTCCTCATCCTGCCGAGTTCTGACCTCTGCTTTCTTTGTCCTCACCAGGCACGAGATATGAAGAAGCAGCTCATTGACGACTTCCTTTCCCAGAATAAGTTCCTCATGGTGGCCAGACTCACCAACCAGAAGCTGTTCCAGGAGCTGTGTCCCGTGAAGAAGTCTCACCGTCAGCGAAAGTACGGCTCCATGGGTGATGTGTCCTCCCCTCTTTTTGTTCCCGGAGGCTGCTCCTAAAGCCGCCTTTTGTTTGATTCCGAGGGAGAAGGGAAATGACTGCATTGGATCGTGCTGGGTATCTGCACCATTTGATAGTTTTCCTGCCTTTACTAGGCATATCCTGGGACAGAGTGCAGGTGGAAGGGAGGAGGAACAGGGTGACAGGCTGGAGAGCCAAGTACATGGAAGGCGGGAGTGGGCTGCCTGGAAGCAACAAATTGCGTTTCTGGCTCTTCAGGATCATTCTAGCCAGCAGAAAGGGGATGGCTGTTTCCTCTCGCGTCCAGACTGGCTCTTAATCGTCCATCTCGTTGTGTTGCCTAGGCACTGTGTGGTCTTACTTACCGGAGAAGGCGATAAGTTTGCTGAGGCTTATGAGGCGTTTTTGACTTTTGCTGCGGCCAACACAAAAGACACGCTGAAGTTTGTGCACATCTATCGTGATCGGCAGCCGGAGTTTGCGGACGCCTTGCTGATGGATGAGGAGAAGTATCGGGGAAAATCGGCTGTGAGGGTTTCCTTTTTTTTTTTTTTCCCCCCTTCCTCCTTTTCATCTGTCATTCTACCTCGTGTCGTAGGGTGCCGTAACTCGATCTGACACCTAAATCTGGGGGGTGATTTGAAGCGTAACATCCCCGTAGTAAAGAGTACCTTCCTCTCTGACATCTGCGATGTTATTGGCTCATCCAGGTGGTCATTTTGGAGAGACACAATAACGCGGGGAAGATCACCTATAAAACCTTGAAGGAGCCCTGGCAAGGCAGCAAAGAGGACAACTTCATCCTCCTGGATCTTCTGGACCAGCTGAGGACAGACCCCAGCCTTCTCTCTTCAGAGACTGTCCTGGCAGACTTGAATGACGAACTCGCTCCTGTAAGCGCACGGCCTTTCCAGCTGCCTAACAACCGCGTTACCTTTTAGGACAGTCCCATTAGGGTGATTCACGGGCATTATTTATATTTTAAAACACCAAGGCAAGACTCTTAGAAGTCTTCTCACTTGTGGAAGGAAGCTCATGGCATGCTCCGAAGCCGATTCAGCCCAGGGTTCTGTTTAAGTGGTGGGAGTCCTATCGGGGCTCTGGGTAGCGGGTCAGTCATTTGCTTTTTTCTTTTTTAACAGATGTTCCTTATCCGATGGCTCTACTCCACGCTGGACTATATCTCAGACTGCTGGGACAGTTTGTTTCACAGTAACTGGTACGGATTGGGTGTTGACAAGTCGCAATAGGGAGCAGGATTGCTGTTTTCTGGTTCAGAGGCATAGCAGAACCAGGTTCTCATTACCAGGAATTGAGACTGTATTGACACACATAGGTGCCTGTACTCTCTCGAGATTGAGGCAAAGAGCGCTGACACCACAGTGACGTCAGCTTCTGCCTCAAGTACTGGGTACTTTGGCCTTGAGGCTGAGCGTGGACATTACGCTCCTGAAAACACACATCCACTGTTGGTTTTTGCCACTTCCCTGTCACCTTATTTTAAAAAGGATCTGTTTTTATCCTCCTCCCTTTGGGTGGGAGCGGGACAGTGCTCAAAATCTTGATCGTCTTTAAGACCCCAGGAAACAAGCCAAGTTTCTGGGGAAACCACATGGTATTACACAAGGCAGGCAGGAACTGCAATTCGAGCAGAAACAGCACAGCTCGCAGACCTGATTGCTCTTTGCAAATCTTCCCCTCAGGCGAGAAATGATGCCACTGCTGTCCTTGCTCTTCTCTGCGCTCTTCATTCTCTTTGGCACCGTCATTGTTCAGGCTTTCAGGTGAGTGCACACCAAAACGTCCTAGGGGATCTTACGGGCCAGCCGTTAGCACCTCAGTCCAGTCTGGTGCCTTAAACGCACACAAGATAATCTTCCTTTGCAGTGATTCGAGTGATCCCAGGGACTCTCCTCCCTCCGAGAAGGAAGAGACCACCGCAAAGACTAAGAACGACGCGAGCTTCGGCAAAGAGAGCAACAGGTTCCCTCTCTAATAATTTCTCCAGAAATGTTTTCTGCCAAAGCATTGCTTGGGGAGCCTCTGTGCAGAGAGAGCACGTAGAGAGCATTAGGTGGACAGCAGAGACGTGCTAGAGCCGTGCGGACATAGCACAGTCATCGCACGGGGCAGTGTGGGCACAGCGAGGCAGGTAGGAATAGCGTTCAGCCAGGACCCAGATCAGCAAGGACAGGGGTGCACAAACAGAGCTATTAAGTGAGTCCCACTGCGTTTGCCCCAGACAACATCCCTGGAGGAAAGGTAAAGGTCTGCCTGACCTGTCGAGGAAGAAAGATCCAAGTCTGGCCACTGCACCAGTTAAACCGACTTTAGCTAGAGGGCACAGGGACAGCTCAGTGTAAGGGGGCGGGGAACAAGTGCACGGGTTCTCCGTCCTTGGTCGCGCCCGGCCCCTCATTCCCCTTTCACTCGGTCACCGTTTTGTTGCCACAGGATTCCCAAAAAGGGCTTTGTCGAGGTGACTGAGCTAACAGACATCAACTACAACAGTAACTTGGTACGCCTGAGGCCGGGTCACATGAATGTGGTCTTGATCCTGTCCAACTCGACCAAAACCATACTCCTCCAGAAGTTTGCCCTGGAAGTCTACACGTTCACAGGGTAGGCTGGGGCCTTCTGCCGGGTTTCTGTTACTGTTTTAACAGCTTGTGTAATGCTGCTCTGACGACAAGTTAGGAGCGGTATCGGCTCGATTGCCAGGAGGGAACGCTTCGGGCAAGCCAAGCGGCCTCTGTGCTCGTCAGTGGCAATGAGCCACCAAAAACCGAGCAGCCTTTCCTGGCCGTACTCGGTGAAGGTGGCCAGGCGGGTCTGGCGGTGCCACTGCTTTGGCCATACCCACATTTTGACAAACAGAGAGCACGACAGTACGGCGCGCTAGGTAATTGTCTCCTGTGCCGAACTGGCTTAAAAAAGGAGCTGTGGCAACACAGCTCTGCACCTGCCCTTGTTTACAAACACTTACCTGTCTGGTAGGAATCCGGCCTGACTCGGAAGACATGCTAATCCCGCTTCTCCTCTGCTCTTCCCCCAGGAGTAGCTCTCTTCATTTCTCCTTCCTCAGCCTGGACAAGCACCGAGAATGGCTGGAGTACCTGTTAGAGTTCGCGCAGGACGCGGCCCCCATCCCAAACCAGTACGACAAGCATTTCCTGGAGCGTGACTACACGGGCTACGTCCTGGCTCTGAACGGCCACAAGAAATACTTCTGCCTCTTTAAGCCTCACAGATCAGGGGATGAGGGGGGAACCCCGGGATCCTGCGAGGATTACGATTCCTCGCTACACGCGGAAGCCAGAGGGAAATCCTCCTGCAGCCCAGGATCTAGATCCATTAAAAACAAATTACACAAATTGTCCTTTTGGATGGAACGCCTCCTAGAGGGTTCCTTACAGAGGTTCTATATCCCCTCGTGGCCTGCGCTAGACTGAGGGATTTTAAAGAGATTCTAACGGACAAACTTTTTATGAAGATGACAAGGGACAGCTCTTTCCAGGAATACGCAAACAAGCGTGACGAATGGACCTTAGGTTTTAGATGAACTCTCCTAGGGCCGGCGACCAGATAGAAAATATCTCCCCACGTCCGGAGCCCAGGAGTGCAGCCAAGCGCACCAAAATCCCCTCCACTGACTCGTCGTGCGTTTGGATGCTGTACTGCTGAAGAGCCGAGAAGTCCGTTTTTCCTTTCTTGTCCTGCCACATGTGCTTCCCGAGTCGCCCCTGTTCCGTCTCTCATTTTACCTCGGTTGAAGAAAAACCCGTGACTTCTCTGCCGCGGTGACTCGGTCCGGACCGAAGGCAGCCGGCGATGCGGGTGGGGTCGTGGTTCTCTCTCCCATTCCCTGTGCGCTTAGCCTGTGGTGCATGGTGTAACACCGGCAAGACCCTGCAGACCTCCCAGGCCCTGCCCTTCTGAAAGGCCTCCTCCCACCAGGCAGTCGTACTTTATTGGCTTTCCCTGTGGTAAGTGATCTAGAGTATGGTCGGGAACATCTCCCTCGTAGCAAACCTGTAGCTGGGACTCGCCTGTGGTGGGGGCTAGTAGGCGATCTGCATGTTTCATGCTCCTCGTGTCATAGTTCCACGCGCAGCTTCACCGGCCAAACCATAACCATGGAGGGAAGGGGTTTTGCACGGCCGTAAATACTGTAAAGGTGTTGAGCCATCTAAATGTTACATTGATTTTTCAGATGCCTTTCTGCTTCTGTCAATTTTTAGACGATCTATCCTAGAGCCATAACTTTAACTGTGTCCTCAGATTGTAGGCGTGAGCTGCTATGAGCCAGTAGATGTGTAAAAGAAACTCTACCTAGCTGCTAGGGAGTCGGTGTGGGCTCCTTTCAAACACCCTTACATCTGTAGTACAAACCAACCTTTCTTTGTATCAAGGAACCCAATTCTCTGATGATTGTATTCTTGAAACGTTGCCCCAGAAGTGCTGTATCATCAGACCATCGCTTATGTGTGAAATTCCTTTTTGGTTTAGGCATGGGTTCAGGATGCTCAGTTTCAGCCTCTCGCCCATTACCTTCTTGCTGCAAACCTTTGTTTCTCAATGTGCAGGCTGCTGCCTTGGTTTTTTTGTTTGTTTGCGTTGGGGTTTGGGGTTTTTTTTGTCTTTTTGAACTCATAGGTCTGCGTGAAGCTAGAGCAGTCGTAAAGCGCAGGTTTGGTTTACGCTTTGCTCTAGCAGTGCTCCAACAGCCATTTTCAACACCATGGGGGGAAAGGGTGGCCCTTTGTAAGGCAGAGGGAAGGCAAGCAGACTCGTGGCCGCTTCCCACTCCTCAAGTGATAAAGCAAAGCAGCAGGGTTTCTCTTCACAGCCAGGACTGAAATCCTGTGGGGCTGGTTCTTCCTTTTCACTGCACCGGGGCAGACACTGTCGCCCGGGCTGGTCCGTGCCGTGCCTCTTCTGGCCGCTCTGCACAGGACCCAGGCCCCCGCGGTCCCAAGTCGCCGTTAGGCTATGGCACTGCCAAAGCACAGGGATCCGAACGGGGTGGCCTTTGCTGCAGGGCTCTGACGGTAGAGCGCTTGGTCGAGCATGTGGTGTTAATGCAAAGCTTGCTCGGCCCTTGCCACCTTAGCTACCATCTTAGCGGAGCAGCCAGCGTGTAGGAATAACCATGCCAATCTCTGAGCTAGCTGCCGATCCCATATGAAATCCGGGAATGCTCAAGTCGTTTCACTGCCTACGTGACCCAGTTGCTCACAAACCCTTGGCTTGCTGCATTCCTCCCTGCCCTGGGAGTAGATTGGCATGCTTCGACCACCACAGGTATCTCAAAGGCCGTGTATAATGTACTTCCAAATAAAGGCTACGATGCTACCAACCGACCCTATGTGAGGTTACTTAATTTTAGCTCAGCGGACTCTGGGCCACAGCTTGCGTTGCTGCACGGATGAGGCACTCAAGTAGAGGGAAGGAAGGAAGGAAGGCGAAGTCTTCTCCCCGCCAAAGATCTCCAAGGCACACACGTACTGCTGAAATAGAGCGGGAGGGGAAACGAAATGCTGGCCTGACGC